>NC_136503.1:16516987-16804487 GCF_053919585.1 Euprymna scolopes | reverse complement strand
ACTCATCTCAATGAATTCTAATTAAACTAGCATTTCAGAAAAGGTTGTTTTTTTTTTACTTTGACACCTATTATGACCCTTTAACATTTATTGTTTTGGGCTCCAATTAAGTTATTAAGCTCGACCCATGTCCAAGGAACCTATATCTAAAATTTCAAGTGTTTAAGCCCGAATTTGTCAGAGAAGTATGGTAGAGTTCTCAAACGTCCAATCATTGAACTTTGACACCTTAACATCCAAATTTCCGGTCGAAAACCGATTACAAAGATTTTCCTAAATCTCAGTACCCTGTATATCAAATTTCGAGTCTGCAGACTGAAGATTGACAAAGTTAAAGCGTAGGGAAATATGCACAGAAAAACAGACAGACACACACACAGGGACACTTTCACTTTTATAGATAGATAATACATAAAGTATATATATATATGTGTGTGTGTGTGTGTGTGTGTGTGTGTGTGTGTGTGTGTGTGTGTGTGTGTGTGTGTGCCCTCTTGCTTTTGGATTATACTATCACAACGATATCTTATCTGTTTCTAGCTATTAAAGGATTGCTCATTAGATAAAATATTCAAGATTTCCGGCAACTGACAATGTTTTCATTGATTCTACTATGAGATTTCTCTAACATTACATCTACATAACATCCCGGGCGATAAACTTTAGCTCAGATACTGTCTTTATAGCCGCTCCGAAGTGCTGTAATACAGCTAAACAATCTCTCATTTTGTCATTAATTTTTAAACTATATTTTATACTTAATCAAGCATGTTGTATTCTGAGGGAGTTAATTTGCACGATTAAAAGTCATGCCTATTTCATTCTCCTCCTTGTCCGTAGTCAGCTTGTCGCGCTCATCTCTTTTCTATCGACATTAGTTGCGTCGAACACGCAAATCATTAGATATTGTTCTCTTTTATCATCAGACAAAAATAATTCAAGCACGCATCATGTTGAATGGACAATTATAAAGACTCGGGCTGTTTGATTACACAGTTAATTATATCAACGTTGGCTTTCCGTATGCTTCTTGGTTATTCGCCTCACGTCTGTCATCTCCTCATCGGCAGGAATAAAGACTTGTTTGAATGTTCTGTTTTTTTTTTTGTTTGTTTTTTTGCAGCGTCACTTATCGTTTCAGAAACTTGTTATTCTTGCCAACATTTTGATTTTTAACCATTGTTAATTCCTTAATCACTTTCTGCTACATTTCTTGCTCTTACCACATTTCTAGCTCACTGTCACATTTTTACCTATATTTGATAATGGAGTGAGCTAATCTCCCAACCTCTATGCATTACAAGGTCGAAATGAAAGCAAGTGCTTCTTATCGCAGCTGATTGCTTCTTTTGCGATGCTAACATGCTCAGAAAAAGATAAAAGAAAATTCAATAAGAGAGATTCGTTTCTTCTAAATTATATAAATGATATACATTTCCTCTTTTAGCTGTCAAAGATCATGTGGTACCTTGTCACGTGACTATTGTAATTGTAAAGTGTTGCAGTCATGACTTGCTTTCATGATGATGAAAAATAGAATAAACACAAAGGTAGATATGCACATTGTTTTTGTCCAGCCCAGAAACACAATTTTACCACGAGGTGTCACCTCTAATATAATCACCGGTGTTTCAATATCCATATCTATAATATCTATAATGTATTTAATATCTATATGTATTTAATATCTACATGTGTGAATATTTATCAATTCGTCTGTAAAACTAAGGGAGATAATTCAATGTATAGTTAGGTAATTGTAACCACTGTGAGCAACTGACTGAAATATTTTTTTTTGTAATGTAAACAAACAACCGTTTTTTTTCTTCTTTTTAGTGAGATTCGTATATGGTATATATGGTAGCGAGATCAACTTGACAAAGACCGGGTAGCTGACATCCATTATTAAAGCGGAGCTTAGGGTGTGAAGCAGACTTCATACTTCGCCAAATCAGTTGACACACAAGTGTCCAAAAAAATTGCTTAATCTAATGTGAAAGCCTACGAGACCTGTCGATCGACAGATTCAGCATTTGTTCGCTGGAAAAAAGGGATAAAACAGCGTGAAGAGCAACAGCAGAAAATTAAGACATAAACTAACACAATTAGAATTTTCAAACGTTAACCATAACCCGTCCCTCTAGGTTTGCAATATTGCAGCAAATGTTCCGACAAGATGTGTTCAATGTCATAAGACAGTTTAGCGAATTTTTTTAGCAATCGAAATATTGACCGACTTTGTTAACTGGTCTACTGGCACAACGTCACACCGAAGGATCATGTTCTACCTTCCACAGCGTACTCTGCAGACACCATGTCCAAAATAAAAGGCGTTGAAGCTAACCTGCTGACCGGACTAGCGGTGACTGAAAGGAGGCATATAAATATGGAAGTCGTTTGGTTTTTAAAAAAAAACAAAAAAAAAACGGGCATTTGCAAGACAAAGTATGGGATTGAACGCACTACTGGGTTGATTATCCCACGATCTTTGCGAATTAATTAAGTGGGCCGTCACCTTGAAGACCAATAATGCGGATGCAACAATCAGTGAGTTCTGAAAGCGGTTTTCATAATATTGAGCATTTGGTATGTTTGAAAAAAATCATTAGATAGCGAGTCTGATATCAACAGTCTCCCAGCATCCACAGCATTTATTGAAAACTAAATACTAGAGTACACGTGAGAATGAAGCTTGTGTCACTCCTCTTTGAAGAACTCGGGAAAAGCAAGTACTCTGTCCCTTCCCTTCTTTGTAATCAGGAACTCAAATGTTTTAAACTTCTGCATTCACAAATTTTCCTATAATAAATTGCGAATCAAAATATGTAGAGATGTAATAGATAGCTTATATTTTTACAAAAGTGGGTCAGTAAAATACGTGTAAATATATTTTAAGTCATGCAAATTTTGTATTTATTCTTACAAAGCCATTTTTCTATTGAATATTATACTGTGCCTAATATATAATAGTGATTTCAAAATCACTTCAGTGCAATAAGTTAGAACCTAAACCAAAACATTTAGCGCCCCCACCGCGTCTCCTATCGATGTAGCTATCGCGAGATAAGAAAGATTTAATATTAAATGATTTGGAGAAATTAATTGAATTTTATGCGTAGGAAGAAGTAAAAGTATGTCGGCAAATTGAAATGGACAGTTTGTATTTCAACTCGCCCACATATGTTTACTCGCATTATTCATCCAAACAAAGATTTTATTTGTTATAAACAATCTTTTAGGTATGAGCATTATTTCCCGTTAATTTTAGTGCTATGTGACCAGTAGATTAAGAGTTGATCGGTTTCATATTTACACACAAATAAACAGACACACATTTGTTTATTTATATAGATTGTTTACAAAATATATATTCTTGCAAATTCTATATTTAAAACATGTATTTTGTGGTTGGGTGTATTCATCTATTCCTTTATCACTATAATACCAGTAGCCCCTCCCATGATTCAAAACTTCCTTTATCGTAGCAGGGGCGTGGCAACGTAATAGCATAAGAGCTGCACGACTAACAGTGCTGAAAAAGCAGAAAAAGTCGGCATCAGAATCTGGCGTCCTCTGGTATTCTTTGCATATACATACGGAAAGAAAAGAAACGCGCACCAATAAGGTAAAATTGGCCGTATTGTTCTTACGCCAGATTTCTGTTTTTAACAGACAAAAATATAATCTGCTTCATACGCAACACAAAACCCCTGTTGCCCCCAGATGTCAGGAGTATCATCTTGTCATTCTCCAAATTAACAATCGCGACCATTTAGAATGACTTCATGAAGACTAGAGAAGCCCCAGGTGCCATTTTTGTAATTTGTTTTAGCTGACTCGCTTAACAAACAAATAAAAATCAGCAGCAGTTAACAGGATGTATTAACATTATTTGTAAACAAACATGGCAACTATTTTTCCCAAGTAACTTCAAATATAAATGGTGTTGGTAGTGTCGCAACACGAGAGAGAGAGAGCACCAGAAAAAAAATATATATGTTTTCACAAGTAACGGCACGTTACTTAAATTCGTCCACGCAATTTCGAACACCACCGCCGAATCGACACGCCGCACCATGAACAATATCGTTGAATCAACACACACATTCCCAAGCAATACCGAACAATCTCGCCGAATCAACACGCCATGATACGAAATACAATAATGCGAGATACGTTATAAAAACAATGTATTTCAACGCTGAATCACTTGTCGGCTTGGTTTTTTTTAGCCGTTGGGCGAAACTAACTCGTCACTTTGGGGTAAGATGGGTGTAGTTCATTGTTAGACTTGATTTGTAATCGAAAAGTCCCGGATTCGATTTTCACTGCAGGTAGGCCCGACTCATATGCATGTGCACTCCCGCGCGCATGCTCGGCACACTCCTCCCTGATCTCGAAATCACACAAATGGCAATGTTGGGGAGGCCATTTCCTCATGGTACTTCGTCTTAAGGGTAAAGGCTCAGGAGCTTCCTCAGTGGTGCCTGCGTCTACCGCACCACTAAGCTCTCCCTGCTCTTGATCATTAAGCGCGGCATCTTCTGAGGAGCTTTCTTAATCTGGTTGTTTGTACAGCAGTGAGTTTGTCACTGATTACGGAATTACGTAGGCACGCTGGGTGCACATCCTTTATGCGGCGCGGTGTTCCATCAACTGAGATCGAGTGTTGGCTATTTATTTTTGTCACTGTTCCTGTGCCGAACTGCGTCGTGCATCTTCCCCGTGAACTCATCACCCAAACCGAATCTCCCTCTTTGTATGGATTAGCAACTGTAGTGTAAAGCACCATCTCTTTATCGATACCCTTGACACGGAATTTATAATTGTATAGCACATTTGAAGGTGCGGTCATGGCCGTCTTGTCGTCCTTAGGCGTGACGTTGTGCCAGTACACTGCTAAGATTGTGCACTTTGTTCTTGCCGCAATACGCTTCATTATGCAATGAGACCTCTCAATTATTCCGTTTCCGGAGGATATGTGGGCGCACCGAAATCGAATGTGCACGCCCTACATCTGTGTAAAGTCAGCAAATGTCTTTCCGCAAAACGCCGCGCAATTATCTGTGTGCAATTCGGTCGGCGGCCCCCTTTTACAGAATATACTTTCCAACTGATTAATGACGCTAGCAGAATCCTGTCGGTGCAACTGCCTCCAAATGGCAAAACGGCTAGGGCCACAGTCTATCAACGTCAAATACAACCGAGTGCTGATCCAAGTTTCCTGGACATCAAGACAACCCTGATCCAAGTTTCCTGGACATCAAGACAACCTAGCTTCCAATGCACCGGGGCTGGGTAAATGGACTGGCATTATTTACAATCGCCAACCACCGACCGCACTTCAGTTTCAGTTATAAGTGAATTTGCTAACTTAAAGTATCATGTCATTTTCACATCGGGATGTCCACTAGACCGATGAATTGTCTGTTCATGTTCAGCGGCCACAACACACAACACACTGGGTTCTGTCGCTTTGCGGATCTCCTTTAACCACCGCTGTGGAACTCGAGTAAGTTGGTCAGCTCTGTTATCGTGGGACTTAACGAGTCCTATATGGATTGTTAGTGCATATTCCGAGGCTAAATCTCGAAGCGTAGAGGGGCGACGCATAATTAACATTTCCGAGACTGCTTTGGTGTGCACTCTCGTCTGTCCGGACAAGGTGTCAGTTATCCACCGATATACACAGGCAGAATCCGTTCGTTCTTACACCAGTCCTATTCCGCAGCAGCTAAGTGTGCTTCTATTCCTTGTAATGACTTGCGGACCAGTGACTGTGTGCATCCAGTATCCACTAGAGCTGTACGCGGTAGTCCGATGATGTGAACAGTGATAACCAACAATGCGCCATTTACACCAATTTGTGGAATGAGATTGGCGCTGAATTCTCGTCCCCTTGCTCGTTTCCCAGACAAAATCTAGCAAAGTGCCCTGACCGTGACAGGTTGTCGAGGCTTGACAATAACATCTCTTCCCGTTGCACTATCCAGTAGGCAATCGCTTGCTCTATCATTCAGTCTGTTACACTTGTAACACCGCCGTGAAGTGTCTCCTTAGGTGTAATTTATGTTGACACTACAGCTAATGCAGCTTGCTGTGGAACTCCTGTGCAGTTCTTTAAAATGGCACGAGCGTTCGCCAGCACGTGTGAGAGATCTAGGTTTTCTATCTGTGAGGATGGTCGTAAGAAGTCTTCCGCAATCAAGCAATGAATGTACATTGTAGGCATTGATCCGATACGCCGCCAAACAGAACCGCAAGCCTGAATAGTTCTGCCAAAATACGTCAACTGTATCACCTGGGTGGAGGCAGCGAAAGGATCCAAAGCAAACGCCGTATACAGTGTTTTCTTTATACCCTCAAAATCGATCCGCTTTTCGTCACTTAATTGCTGGTACACAGCATATGCGCCGCCTGACAAGCGCATCGGAATGATGCACTAGATACGCTTCGCCCCACTCAGCTGACATATTAGTCCATCTTTCTCCAAACACTCCATTATTTACTGCCGGGGTTCACTGCCGTCAAATACAGGTATGAGCTTCGGCTCGAAGGCTATGATGGCCGAGATAGCTTGTCGCTATACGAGGGGGCGAGAGTGCTAGAAAAAAAGTAATAATAATAATATATATATATATATATATGTGTGTGTGTGTGTGTGTGTGTTTGTGTATATATATATATATGTTTTCACAAGTGACGGCACAGTACTTAAATTCGTCCACGCAATTTCGAACACCACCGTCGAATCGACACGCCACACCACGAACAAATACCGTTGAATTGACACACGTTCCCAAGCATGACCGAACAATCTCGCCGAATAGACACGCCACGATACGAAAGGCAATAACGCGAGATACGTTATAAAAGCAGTTTAAATATTTATTTTCAGTTTTAAGTAGCATGGGTGCCCGGCGTTACCCGGGTGTTTGGAGGTGTGTGCTGACCAAAAAAAAAAAAAAAGTGGTAGTAGGAAGGCAGGCTCGAACCCGTACCGCGAAGGGGGTAAAGAACGTGAAAAAAAACACGTGGCGTCTTTACTGTTACGACCAACGGCAAACCGGAAGCGACGTAGGTTTAAATTATGGCTAGACAATCGAAAAGAGGGGATGACTTTCGAAAATATCGGCGAAAAACCTGTTGAAAAGTGCCCAGTTGAGGGTGAAGAAATTAATGTTTTTACCAGTTGTTTCGGTATTTGTCGTCTGAAGGGTTGAGCTTCCAAACGATACTGATCTTGAACATCTGTCGCCTCTGTCGAAAGTTTTAGGCAGACATGCAAACATACATACGTAGATTTATATATTGGTAGCTCAAATTTTCGACCCAAACCGATCAAAAGCTTGCCCTATCTCTGAATACCTTTTATGTCAAATTTCAAATGTTTAGAGCAGAAATCGCCAGAGTAATTTGGTAGAGATAGCAGAGTTCAAATTTTTTAAACGTTTACCATTTATGACCCCTTAACATTTGTTTTATACTCAAAGCAAGGTATTAAGTTAGATCAATGTCCAAGTGACCTATATCTAAAATTTCAATTGTTTATACCCAAAATTGTCGGAAGAGTTTGGTAGAATTCTCAGAGGTCAAATCGTTGAACTTTGACCCCTTAACAGTCAAATTTGTGGCCGAAAACTGATTCAAAGATTTTCCTAAATCTCAATACCATGTATATCAAATTTCGAGTCTGTAGACTGAAAATTGACACAGTTATTGCGTAGGGAAATGTAGACACAGGATTTCACTTTTATAGATATATAGATATACATTAAAGAAAAATTTGGTACCGGGCCGAACATGAGTGTGGGGGGGGGGAGGTACGGTGTTGCTGACTAATGCTAATCTAAACTAGTTCCTAATTTTACTCTATCTAGAAGTGTAAGCCATGTTTAGTTTCAGAACAGTTTCCGATGGTTCGTTGTTATAAACAAGTTTTGAGATGAAACGGTTCTGTCTACTGCAAACCAGTCACCTCTCAAGACTTGTTTAGAACAACGAACCAGCGGAAACTGTTCTGAAACTGAACGTGGCTTACACTTTTAGAGGTTATGCGCCCAGCGTGCATCTTTATTTCGATGGATCCGAATCAAAATTTGAATTGTGGCAAGTTAAATTTCTAGGATATCTACGAATCCAAAAGCTACACAAAGTACTTCAAACACAACCTAAAAACAGAAACAACCCCGACTTTATTGAAAAGAACGCAACTGTTTAGATGACCGCAGTCTATCACTGGTAATGAGAGAAGCCCTGGACGATGGCTGCAAAGCATTGAACATATTAAGAGCTTTATTTATCGAAAGGAAGCCCAAAAATATTTCTTCATACACTGAACTGACCTCTCTATTACGAATGGAAGCCGAAACTATTACTGATATTATAAGAGCCGAAACGACTTCAAATTCTTTAAAAATGTCTGGCGAAGTTATAAGTGACAGTCTGTTATTTCCATGGTCCTTAAGTATTACCGAGTGATTTCAATCCATTTACCACCGTGATAACCCAGAAAGAAAAACCCATGACTTTTAGCCAATTCAAGGTAGCACTCAGAAGTTACGAAGAAACTGAAAAAATGATCGAGAAAAAAAAAAAAAAAAACGAACCAACAAAGATCATGAAATTTAAAAATACACACATAAAAAAACACCAAATTAAATTATACCCATGCTAGGAATAAAAACCGCAACTTCGTCAAAAACGCATACATATAAATAAATATACATAAAAATAAACATACATGCAATATGTACCCGTTTAAAGAGTTTTTTTTGTTTTGTTTTGTTAATTAAAACAATGCAAGAAAAGATAGGACATTTTTTAAAAATAAGAAAGAAAACTAATGTGCACACAAAAAATAAAAGTCAATTGTAATTTCTGCGTACCTTAAAATAAGCATGCAAAAAGTATTTTGTCGAAAAGGAAAATTACAAAGAGTTTTTTTTTTTTAATTTCAGCAAAAGTATTAGTTACTCATTAGTAGGTTAAAGTGTTAATACAAATAAAATGGATAGAGTTTAACGTCTTGTCCACGACCATTTTTTTATATATAGAAATTTATATACATACAGGGCCGTGAAAAAAAATTATTCAGTCGACTCCCAAGTTTTGAGAAAAAAACGCTTTAACTTTATTCTTGTTGCGGGTTTCGTGCATACATCAGCGATATTTTGTTCTGATATGTAATTCGAAATAATGGATTCCTGTTTCACCTCGTTTTTTTATGAAATGGTATTTTATATCTATATGCTTGGATTTTTGGTTGATTATCGTATTCTGTGCTAAGACTATACTGGCTTGATTATCACAATTAATTACTTTTAGTTAATTCTGGCTCTAAAATAGTCTTCAGGATATTTTAAAGGTAGCGTGCTTCCTGGGTCGTGTGTGATCGCGATAAATTCTGCTTCACACGTAGAGAGAGATACAATCTGTCGATTTTTAGATTTCCATGTAATAATAGGCCCATTTTCTTAGAGTCTGAAACAATATCCAGATATACTCTTACGATATTCGTTGTTTCCGGAGTCTGAATCAAAAAACCTAAGTTTAGGGGATTTCTTGATTTCTAAATACTAACTTCTGTTCTTTATTTCCTTTTAAATAACGCAGGACTTTTTAAGCTCTGTTTAAATCCTTCATTGTCGGTCGTGATAATTTTTGTGACAGTTTTGTTACTGTATAGCATATGTCGGGCCTGGTTGCAGTCATTAAATATATAAGACTACCTATAATTTCGCGGTACTGTTTGTCATTTATTATTTCAGATTCTGTGGGTATATTTTTATTAATATCATTTTCGACCGGTGTAGAGCGTTTCTTGCACTCTCCCATTCCAAATTTTAATAGTATTTTCTCGATGGATCTTGATGGATTCATCGTAACAAATCCTTTTCCTTGTAGTAAATTCTATCCCCAGAAACCAGGATATTTCGCCGGGATCGGTCATTTTGAATCTTTTACTTAATTTGTTCTTAACATCGGTTAACATTATGTCACAATTTGATGCGATTAAAATATCATCGACCCACAAAGCCAAAATCAGTAGTTTATCGTATTTGTGTTGGGTATATAAACAGGGCTCTACAGCGCATTGTCTGTATTGTTTAATAATATAATCATGAAATACTGTATTCCCACACTGGGCACTCTGCTTTAGACATTATAATGACTTGTTAAGTCGCCACACGCTATTTTTATTTTTCATTATAAATCCCTCTGGAGGGGTAATATAAATTTCACAGTCTATTGGGGCATTCAAATAAGCATTTTTTACGTCCATTTGATGGAGGTTTAGGTCATATTGCGATGCGATTTGCAGTAAAATTCTGATTGTCGTTAGGTTTGTGGTCGATAAAAACGTAGAAAAATATTCTATACCGTAAATCTGAGAGTACCCTTTATCAACAAATATAGCTTTGTACTGTTCTACGCCTGATGCTGTAGTCTTTTTTGTAAAGACCCATCTTTTAGAAATAACATGGTTACCATTTTGGAGATGCACTACCGTATGGGTATCATTTTCAGTTAAGGCATCTATTTCTTTTTTCATGGCAATTTTCCATTCATCACAATGTTCTGAATTAATTGCTTCGTTAAAGCTTTTTGGCGCATTTTCCATTGAATAGCAATAGTCGATTTGATAATCTTTTATATTGTCAACCACAAAAAATCGGGTCGCCTTCTATTTCTTTTGGGATATCTTTCGACTATCATCATCATGAACACTCTTGTCTCTGTAGCGCAGTGGAAGCGTGCTGGGCCATAACCTCTAGAAGTGTAAGCCATGATTAGTTTCAGAACAGTTTCCGATGGTTCGTTTTTCTAAACAAGTCTTGAGAGGTGACTGGTTTGCAGTGGACAGTTCCACAGAGCAAAATATTCTTACCGTGTCGAGACAGAAAAAAAACATGTGAAATTCCTACAGAAAAGGAATACTATTTATGGAGCAATTTTGGTTTCTGATTAGTTGATAGCAGAACGTGAATTAATTCGATTCGTCAGTTCCTAGCAGCATCATTTATAAATAGAGTCGTCCGAATGTGTGGGATCATACCCCATTCTACGTCATAACGATGGGATATGTCTCCTAGCGGCTTCGACTGCAGGGAGACAGGGTAGTACACGTCAAGGATTCGTCACTTGACACTCAGTCCAACAGGTGAGGGGCCGGGAACCGGCCCAGCACCTGTTGGGCTGAGGTATACCGCCTGGGTAATACCTAAGAGGTTCACCCTCCAAGGCCTTGTCACCGGGCTTTCCGGTGGGGTAAGTTTATTGCTTGCTGCCTGAGGTGCCTCGACCGGGGAATGCCGACGGGGTTACTCAGGTAATTTTTAAAATTGCAGGAGTGCCCCTCCTTTAGGGGAGCCTGCGGGGTTCCCACTTTCCGGCCTTGTGTCACATTTTGCATTCTACGTCGTTTGGTTCGTATATTAATTGTTATTCTGCGCGTTACATTGTTAATACTGTTATCTTCTTTGTTATTACTGTTAAATTTCTTATTGTTTTCCCTTCTCTTCCTCCGACGTCAATTCTTTTTGGAGCCGGACTTTGTTTTTTTTTTTTTTTTTACCCGTCGGCCATGGCAACTGCCAGCTGTGAGCCGCCGAAGTCTCCTAAAGCCAAAATTGAAGAGGATAATCTAGGTTCAAAAAAAGCCTCCAACGGTTAAAATCAATGTAGAGGAATTCCTGACTGAAGCAAGGAAATGTATGTATGTTGATACTGAAAACGAATTACTTTAGAGGAACCTCGGCTCCAAGAATTTACCAAAAGGACAATTCGTCTTTTTGTAATTGACCGCAAGACCAAAAAGTTAATTCGATCGACAAAAGACACAGTCACCAAACTGCTCGCAACTGTAGGGCCGAAAGAATTACAAAAACAAAAGTCTCTTCAAATCTGAGGATGAATGCGTCGCTCTTTCAAAGAATGAAATTATAAACACGGATAACATTCTCCGAATAGAATACATGGGAAGCATGAGGACCACAGTCTCTATATTTGAGGTTCCTGGAGTGGTCCGAGAAGAATACTTAGCGGCATATCTCATGAAATTTGGAGACATTACAGGGATATCAGTGGACCATTACAACGGAGTTTGGTAATTTGACACCCTCCTTAATGAGGAGGCATTTATAAAAATATCTTATTATATAGAAGCCGCAGGTCATAAACTACCCATCGTTGTTGCCGGAAGAAGGCAAGCATGTTAGATTTGTGGAGAGGTAGGACACCTTACATATACGTGCCCCAAAAGACAGCCTACGACAAAACCTAACCCGAAAAATCATGTAGTGGGACATGCACTACCCAAGGCTAAAGACCCCGATTCATCAAATGAAAACACCTACCAAAAACAAAAAACAGTTGTGCAGGAAAAAAGATTTCCGTCGATGAATTCGAAAAAAATATGTAATACCGAAAACTCATCCCCTCCCCAAAAAAAGACGAATGGAAACTGGTCCCAATCAGAAAATCCTCACATAAAACCTATGGCCAATCACTAACTAAGGAACAAAAACTAGAAATTAGAACTAGTAAAGACCCGGGGTGCAATAAATTCAAGGAGCTCCTTAAGTTAAGGGAATCCCTGGATGAAAAGAGACAGGCAAAAAAGAAAAAAGAAAGGAAAACAATCTCGTTCCCAGACTCTTTCCCAAGAAACCCGATCCCCTCCCTAAGGAAAAACGATCGCCAGCTAAAGTCCATCCCCCTGTAAAATCCACAGTCCCTGCCAGGGAGAAAAAAAACTGATCCCTTTAGGCTCCCCTTAAAAAAACAAACAAACAAGAAGTCCTAAACGTTCCCCCCTCTGTACACCAGCCAACACGCCCCAGAACTCCCCTCCCTCTTCCCCCTGAAAACTGACATGACCCCTCCCTCTCAATCTCCACAACTCCTTCAGACAAAAAAGACAAAGTCCATCGACTGAATGTGAAAACACGAATGTGAAAACACGAAAAAAGAAAAACACGCTTTTTTACACCGGTAAATCCGTGTGTACAATCACACTCGAAAGGGAAAATATCATGAAAGCTCATAAGAAAAAAGAATTAAAAAATCTTTTAGCTTTTAAAACAATAAAAAAGATGTGTCCAATCCTGAGGATTTCCAAAGATAAAGATTTCTGTTGTAAGTCCAAGAGAAGATGTAGCGGCATTATGGAGTATGATGGAGGAGGCTAATACTGTGTTAAATGCCTTCCCTCCAATTGCATTTTTTAACGATGCTGACATTATGGAAATAAAAAAATCATGTGTTGGACGGGTCCCTATCAAAATGCACCCATCACTGTATAGGGCCATTAAAGTAACATTTCCTCTTGACATCAGCGGTCTGTCCCCGGACGGGTCAATCACTACTGAGATGACCACTGGATCCATGGGAACAGCTGTCGGTGTCTTTTTTTAATTTTTTTTTTTATTACATTTTCACCACAAACAAGGCACATTGCCACTTTGGTGTAGGAGGCTACTATCAGGGGAAACAACTACTGGGGTACTATGTAGGGATTTGGGCAGCAAGATGTTGGTTCACGTTGCACTTGAACTTCTGCATGTCAGTACAGTTGGGGAAGCAGTGACCTGGAATGGAATTCCAAAGTCTAGCGGTTCTGGGGAAGAAACTACCGGAGTAGAAAGATCTTTTACATCTAGGGATCTCTACAGTGTGGGGTGGGATTTTGCAGTTTGTCGGGTCTGTCGAGGGTGTTTACGTCGTGGGGGCACGAGTGCTTGCAACGTTTCGTCGATGGGACAGAGGCTGAAGCTTAGATGCCAGTTTAGGGCCTATCAGATTTGCGACTCTTTTGAACTCTGTCAAGGAGCGAGAGACTAGTAGCCGATGCACCAGCCCAAATATGACAGCAATACTCCATGCATTGGCGAATGGTTGCCTTATAGAGGTACAGGATACTTTCGGGTGTTAGTAATTTTCTAGCACGGTAGAGAGAGCCCACCTTCCTTGCAGCAGCCCTGGCAATGCCCTCGATGTAATTGTTCCAGCTCATGTTTCCTGTGAACGTTGGGCCAAGGAGCTTGAAAGACGTACTCTCAGATAAAGAGTCGTTGGGCATTGCTATAGGTGGTAAAGAAGGTGTCTTGTAATTATTGAATAAAACCAGTTTAGTCTTGGCGGCATTGAACGTGACCATCCATTTTTGTCCCCATCTTGACACCGTCTATGTTTGGTCAGGATTCCCAACTCTAAGTAAACCAAGATGGCCTTGAGATTAGCTACGTTGAATGTCTAAGGGTTGAGGGACGCCTCTCCTAAACTTCGAGTTGCACGCGACCTTCAACGCTTCGGGGTGGATATATGTTGCTTACAGGAGACTCACTGTATTCCAAGTGACTACCAGGATGTGCTCTTTAGAGACTTTCAGCTCTACTCAGCACATTATGATACCCACGCAAGGGGGTTACCTGGCTAGTTAAGCTCACTCTTGATGCGTCGTGTGACCCTATTTATGCAGATCCAGAGGGAAGATTGCTCGTTCTGGATGTTACCGTGAAGGATGTGGCATTTCGTTTTATTGGGGTTTATGCGCCCAATAACCCTACTGAGCTAGTTTCCTTTTTTCGGCGAATCGAGTCCTTCAGGAATTCGTTAAAAAATCTGGAAAAGAAACTAAAAACCGAATATTCTAGTACCCACTCACCAAAAAAATGTCCAGCCCCAAGTACTCCGGGGAAAATGTTAACCACCCCAATTTCGAAACAAAAATCTGCCCCCCAAAACATGCCTCCCCCTAACACTACCACAATTCAAGTACCGTTCTATAAGCTCACTCCACTCATGTTGTGTTGGGCGGGTCCCGGTAAAAATGCACCCCTCCCAGTATAGGATAGCAAAACTGACCTATCCTTTGCGTATCGGTGGTATCTCTCGTGACGGACTCATTGATACTACAATGGGCACCTATTCCCTCACGAGAGTCGTCGGCATGCTTACGGCCGCGATGTTCGTTTCTGGTTCTCAACCCTAAGGTACAACCATAGATCTCAAGCTTGCTAGTGTGGACGTCCGAGGGCTAAGGGCCGACTCCCGAAAATGACGCTTGAGTTTGGACCTGCAGCACCTGTGTGGATATTTGCTGTGTGCAGGAAACCCATTTTATTCCTGGCGACCATTTACGTGCGCTGTCTAAGACCTTTAGGGATTACTCAGCGTACTTTAATTCTCACTCTAGAGGGGTTTCCTGGCTAGTTAAAAGGTACCTAGATGTGCCGTGTTACCTGAGCTACATGGATCCCGAGGGAAGACTGTGTGTTGGGTATTACCATAAAGGGCAGGGCATTTCGTTTTATTGGGGTTTATGCACCCAATAGCCACGTTGAGTTGGCTGCCTTTTTTCGGCGAATCGAGCAGTTCATGGATACTTCTCGAACGGTTATCTTAGTGGGAGACTGGAACGCCGCCTGGATCCCGAGTTAGATAGATTTGGGTTCCCTTCTAGGGAAATTAACAGATCTGGATGCTGTTTTATTTCGTGAATAAGTCTGATCTTATTGACAAATTCCGAAACGAAAAGCCCTGTGACTTAGTGTGGACTTGGACAGGTAGACGCGGCTCTGGTCCGGTACAGCTCTCGAGCTATATCGACCGGTTCTTAGTAAGGCGAGTCGATGTAGGAGTATTGAATTGTCAAAGTTTCCACAATATAGTTTACTCGGATCACAGACTTGCCCGTGTAAACTTAGATAGACCTAAGCCTAGATTAGCCGGTTACTGGAAGCTCACCACGTCGTTATTCGATGTGAAGGGCTTCCGTGACGGGCTATTACTAACCATACAGCGGGAATTGACGGGGGCAGTTATTGGGAATAAGTGGTGGGTAAAAGTTAAGGAAGACATTAGGTCCTTTTCTGCCAACTTTAGCAAAAGACTCAACCTAGATTCTAGGGCAGCTAAAGCGACACTAGAGTCTAGATTAGATCGGGCGGTGGAGGAGGCGGATAGTGCTAGCGTTAATTTAATTAAGGCTCAGCTTGCCTCCCTTACTGAAAGGGAGCACCAAGCTTTAGTGAGTAGGGCTAGGTTAAAAAGAATGACACAGGAAGCAACAAACATGGCCACTGAACTGCGTGCAGAGGAGCTTAGGCAAGCGGCTGATAGGCACAGCGCTCGTGTCACATTGCCGGACGGGCGTACCGTGACCACAAACCAGGGTGTGCTGGAGGCGTTTAGAGCTCATTTCCAGTAGCTTTTTTGTCCATAGAACACGGTCTGTCATTAGAACAATTCGACACCTATTTGGCTGACTTTTCTCGTCTTTCGACGACCGAAGCAACTAGGTGCGAAGGTGGCTGAAGTGAATAGTATCAGTAAGTAAAGAATTGCCTTTTAGAAAGGTTTTATTAACTGTAAAATACACGTACGCTCTTGAAAGGATCGAGCGGGAAAATGAAACAGAGGGCGCTTTTATTATGAATGTCAATCCCAAGGGGGATAACTCTTAACAACAAATTAAATCATAACATTTTCCCCGTCCTAAAGTATTCAAGTAAGGTGTAATTAATT
Source organism: Euprymna scolopes (assembly GCF_053919585.1). Taxonomy (NCBI): domain Eukaryota; kingdom Metazoa; phylum Mollusca; class Cephalopoda; order Sepiida; family Sepiolidae; genus Euprymna; species Euprymna scolopes. The sequence goes on along the minus strand of NC_136503.1, from coordinate 16,787,957 downwards.
ATAGACACATTTTTTTTTTTTTTTTTTTTTTTTTTTTTTTTTTTTTTTGCAATCACATAAGAATCATTTTATTTACAAATAACATATGAACCCAAACTGCAGTTTTTTCAGTATTTAGTCACAAAATCCTTATATTTACGAGGGAATTGTCGAACTCGGGACGACCTCCGCACAGATTGGCAGGAATGCTGATTTTCAGTATTATTTTTTAGTGAAATCTGATTTTCTTCAAGATCAGACGATTGATTTTTGTCTTCCTCATGACCAATGTTTTCATTAGTAGAAGGTTCAAATAAAGTCTCTGAAGTAGTAGGATTATTATTAGAGTTTTCTTCATTTGATGAGTTTGGAGCTAAGTCTCGAACGTTGACAGTGGTTTCAGTACCAGAAGGTAGTTGAACATAAGCGTAGTGGGGGTTGACATCTATTAGGGTGGCAGGCGTTACAGGAGGGTCATGTTTACTTGTTTTAGTGTGGTTTCTAATATATATTGGGCCTGGTTTAACCCAAGAAGGAATTGAAATTCCGGAAGCAGATTTACGACTATATTTAAATAGTCTATCATGGGGAGTCATATTAGTGGCAGTACAAAGTAATGATCTAATTGAATGAAGTGCGTCCGGTAGTATGTCTTCCCAATAAGGTAGTTTCATTTGATTAGAATGTAATGTTGTTTGAATGGCCTTCCATAAGGTACCGTTGAGTTTTTCAATCTGTCCATTACCTTCAGGATGATATCTACTTGTTTTAGAAGTAGCAATTCCTTTTTTGTGTAAAAAATCCTTTATTTCTCTTGCTAAGAAATCAGAAGCACGGTCAGTATGTATCATGTCAGGCAAACCAAAAATTGAAAAGAGTTTGTTTAGACAGTGGATAATGGTTTTGTTTGTCATATCTCTGCAAGGAACAGCGAAAGGAAAACGGGAATACTCATCAATTAGAGTAAGTAGATATTTGTTGCCATGTATAGAAGTAGGTAGAGGGCCTTTAAAATCAAGATTTAATCGTTGAAAAGGTAATATGGCTTGAATGAGAGTCCCTCCATTGGTATTGGCGAATTTGGGTTTCAGTAATTGACAGGATGAGCAAGAGTCAGTAATATTCTTAATTTGATCCAAAGTAAAAGGGAGGTTCCTCGTTCTTATAAAATGGCTTAGTCTTGAAACACCAGGATGACATAATTGTTTATGTAAATCACGAAGATCTTGTAGATTGTAAGTAAGAGCAGAGATGCGAGAGAATGTGCCAGCAGCAATATTTTCAGGTCCAGGTCGATAAACTATAGTGAAATTGTATTGGGATAATTCTATACGCCAACGACATATTTTGTCATTCTTAATTTTTGATTTTCTTTTATTGTCGAATATGAAGCTGATGCTCTTCTGATCTGTGATGACTTTAAAGTGCCTGCCGAGTAGAAAATGTCGCCACTTACGGAGAGCTTCTACAATAGCGGCTGCCTCTTTTTCTACTGCATGGTGCTTAATTTCGTTAGTATTGAGAGTTCTTGAAAAAAATGCAATAGGACGACCTTCTTGATTTAGTGTTGCAGCAATGCAATAGTTACTAGCGTCCGTTTCTACTTCAAATTCTTTATTTGGATCTACCGTTATTAAAGTGGCGTCTTTTAGATCATTTTTCAATGTTTGAAAAGATTTTAATACAGATGGAGGTAGTGGAAATTCTTTGTTTTGATTTAGTAATAAAATTTTATCAGAAATTTTTTTAATGAATTTGCAGTAATAGGAAAACATTCCAACTATTCTTTTTTGAGATTTAAGATTCAGCGGAGGTGGCATTTCGAGTAATGGTTTTAGTCTTTGATAATCGGGAGCTATTTGATTATTTTCTATGGTGTAGCCGAGTAGAGTAATAGAACTAGAAGAAATTATGCTTTTATTTTCATTTAAAGTGATGTTATTGTTACATAAGGGAGGGAGAAGAAACGGATTTGAGTTTGGACACTTTACTTGAGGGATACTGGTACCCTGGTGATGACGTGTTCATTTTATTAATGAAGAGAAAAAGTTTACGACGATGAGAGAGATATTACAAGTGTTAAGAGACGAGAGAACGGGACCCAAGATCCCTTAAACCGTTTGACTGGTGGTTAGGACACTTGTTGTGGATGTATGTGTTTATATATAGAAGTTCATACCTGGTTTTGCTGCTCTGGGAGAGTCTTCATCTGGGTGGAGCTCTCTTGCTGTTTTCGCCGGAATACACAAGATGAAGACAGATGTTGGGTTTTCAACCTTTTATTCTCCCAGGCATGATCTGCAGATGTCGCCATCGATGGTCTCCACTGTGGGTACCTACCACGTCCCACGTCTGGGGCGCGCATCTCCCCCCTTACTTAGGAGAGAACCATTTTAGACTTCTGCTCGGCTTGGCATTTTCTGAGAGACTCAACGTTTCACCAACCTTGCCACGTAGTATCACATGACATCCGGTTAGATGAAACGTCACTTCCTACAACGTGGATTAACTACAAAAATATATCTCTGACCTCCTCCCACCCTCTCCCTCTCTCTCTCTCGATCTACTATCTAATAGAGACACACAGAGAGAAAATAGAGAGAGTATGAAAGAGCCAGAGAGAGAGAGGAGAGATGCTCTTTAACATTCCTCCACCCCTTTTTTATCAAAATGTATGGCAAGCCATACATTTTTAATAAATAACTAACTAAAAAAATAATTATGTCCGAAGTACATCTTTATTCTTTCACTTTCCGGACTCACCCCTTTTCCAAGAAAGATCGGGCACCAGTACTCTTCTACAACACTATCAACCCTTCTGCTGCTTCTCGAAAGTCCCTCCTCGACATTAACTTGCTTCCAAGTTAGACAAAGATACAGCTTTGCAGATATACATCTTGTCTAGGCGGTCGCATTGTTGGATATTTTTCACTGACTCTGCTCTTTATTTGGACCACTTGGCCAAACAAATGGAGACTCCATTTTCGATCACTTTTTCGAAATGGGGTCAGCATATCGCAATTACGACCAGAACGTCGGATGCTCCATGTTGGTGGTAGCTTTATCGCATGGGGACTCGAACCCCTGACCCTCAAATTAAAAGTCTGATGCTCTACCGACCCAACCATCCCACTCGCGTTCTCGACTTTCAGCATAGGCGTAAGTCCCAGTTTTTTTTCCGTTTACTGTAATGCCCTGACGTCTTTCTCTGACTTGTCCTATTACTGGAGCTTTGTTCTATTCTATCTACTACTTCGGGACTTCACAAAGCTCTTCTACTAACTTTCTTGGTTGGTCTAAGCCAAGATACGCCTTCACACTGATTCACTCGGAGCCTGTTTGAGTTCCTGGAACCCGACAAGATACGGAATCATCACTCCCTAATTAATGCGCCAAAGCTTACTTGCGCATCGATTTCTAACTAAGTAGCTTTCCCTTTGTGATTTTTCCGTATTCCCAGCAAGTCCCAAGATTCCAACCCAGATATCCCTCACACATTCCTCTAAAAAAATAAAAAAAAATAATAAGGCTCTATCTTGTCCCTTACGTAATCTGCATCTTTCCCTTTCTTCTATCTCCCCGTGATTAGGCTTGGTACCGACTGTCCAGTCGCTCCGTACCCTGAGGAATTATCGCGACCTCGCACGCCAGACTTTTGTTGGACAAGACTTATTGCCGTTGCTTGGGCCTACGTGGCATCTTCCAACTCACTGGAACCACTAGTATTGTTTTAACAGGGTTCTCATTACTCTAAAATAGTATTTCCCCTGCCAAATTTTCTAATTTGTGACAATACCGTGGCTTATAAAAAAAATAAAACAACAGAAAAAACTGCTTTCTACAGCCTAATCGCCTTGTAATTCTCATGAAAAAAATGCAACTACGCGCTAAACGTCCCTAAAATATAACTAAACCAACCAAATCTATTCCAAAATAATTTAATTTAATAATACCAATTAAATTCACCCAGCATGGTTTTTTTTTTTAAATTTGGTACCTTTAATTCACAATAGGGTAACATTTTACTTCTAAAATTCTTCCTCCACCCCTTTTTTATCAAAATGTATGGCAAAGCCATACATTTTTAATAACTAACTAACTAAACTAAGGAGGGAATACATACGCTACCTGCTGGCAAGAAGACTGTCCTATGATAAATCGATAAACTCAAAATTAAATAAATACAACAATAAAATTGCCATGTAGCGCTACCCTGCGCTCTTCAAGGTCAAACTCCTTCATGACCCCATGGCTTCTTCGTACCCATCTCGGGACTTCCAGAGCATCCTTTGCTCCCGGTCGACACTACTCGTGGTCGATAATTTCACGGCTCCTAGCCGAACAACAATAAAACACAAAATCGAGGTCCATCTGCCTCCTACTTACATCTCAGGATTTACGGACAATCTTCTTTACTCCTAGGTAGCACAAAAACAAAACAAAAAAAAAATCCCATCCCAAACCTTCACCATTTCACATCAAATGTTCTTAATTAATTTACCTCCTCTATGACTATACTTAATTGGTCCAAGAGTAATCAAGTCGGTTTTATTTATTCTACCCCATTTACCTTTGTGTGGTCAACACCTTTATTTATTCTATCCCATTTACATTTGTGTGGTCAACACACAATGGACATGTCCTCCGACTGTCCATATTAGTTACAGAGATCGCCCATTTCTCTATAACTATCTCGTGCTTCCCTGAGCACCTACCAAAATATGGATTTTTTTAAAAAATTTATTACGAGGACGTTCTGTACCGCCCTCCACCGACTTACGCATCCGGAACAAAAAAAATCTGTCGAAACTACAAGAACAAAACAACAAACAAAAAAAATATGTATATATGACCACCTCGAAACTAGAATAAATACCGACTGACTTCCTGACCTCATTACTCATAATCCAGCAAACCGTCTGCCTGTCCAACTACTGTATTTCGATAAAAAAAATCCTTATTCCTTATTCTTTTGTCTTCCGACATCATCCCATTTTAAAATTCTCATTTATGTTTTCCTTGCATAATCCCGTTATCTCAAAAATTATTATTGATAATTGATATACCTCTATCCTGTCATCATCTTATTTTAAAAAAATTAAATTACATTGACACCACGTGGCAAGACCATCGATGCCCCCATCTGCTATACAAATACAAGATAACAAAAGTACAGAAAAAGAAATACAGAAAAATACACATGGCAACTCAACAATACTTAACAATATTCAATAATACTTAATATATACTTAATTAATTCACTTATAACTAACAACTTTCAGCAAAGTTCAACAAAATTATCACAGATCAAATTGTCCACGTAAGCAAAGTTCAAGGGTTTTCTGAAACTAAAAAAAATCATTATTCTTTTACAATTAACCACAGAATTAAATTAAAAAGTTCCGCTTCTATTCTATTCATATAATTATAATTTACTTAAAATTAATCCGGAGGGATGCCACATCACCAACCTGATTTTTATTTATCACCTAATACTTTCGACAATAGTGTAATTTCTTTTTTTTTTTTTTTTTTCAAATCTAAAATGACATCTTGCTATTCCGAATGCATTTAAAAGTTCACTGTCCCTTATTTTTGTAACGCTTTGCTAAATTCAACAATGTCAAATGACTGACAGGTTTATAAACTGTGGACAAGCTCGATGTCTTTTGCTTCAACAAATGTTCGTTTGTGTTGTCTTGTCTATTTAAATATATATATATACGTTTTTTTTTCTTTCTCCGTGTTTTCAATTCTTTCTCTGTGTTTTTCAATTTTATTTTTATTTTTAATATGGTAAATTAATTTTCTTTTCTCTTTTGTTTTTCAGTCGTTTTCAAAGCTTACAGCGTATTTTTAATTTTTGAGTTTAATTTTCTTCTAAATGCGTATGGTATTCTTCATGCCTTTGCTATCTTTTTCAACACATAACTGAATCATTTTTCTTCTTCTTCCTTCCTCTCTCTCTATCTTTCTCTCTCTCTACCGGTTTTTCACTGTTCTTCATTTATTCTCTTTTTCTCTTCATTTTCACTATTCTTTCTTTTTTATTCCACTGTCTCTTCTCCGTTTTTTTCTCCCTCCTTTTTCCTCAATTTCTCTTCTTGTCTTTATTTTTCCTCGTTATCTCTTTTTCTCGTTATGTCCGTGGCAATCCAGGTTTCGATATATATGCCCCATGCGGGGGCAAGATGGTCAACGGCACCAAATAACATATATGTTACATAAGGAGGGAGAAGAAACGGATTTGGACTTTGGACACTTTACTTGAGGGATACTGGTACCCTGGTGATGACGTGTTCATTTTACTAATGAAGAGAAAAAGTTTACGACGATGAGAGAGATATTACAAGTGTTAAGAGACGAGAGAACGGGACCCAAGATCCCTTAAACCGTTTGACTGGTGGTTAGGACACTTGTTGTGGATGTATGTGTTTATATATAGAAGTTCATACCTGGTTTTGCTGCTCTGGGAGAGTCTTCATCTGGGTGGAGCTCTCTTGCTGTTTTCGCCGGAATACACAAGATGAAGACAGATGTTGGGTTTTCAACCTTTTATTCTCCCAGGCATGATCTGCAGATGTCGCCATCGATGGTCTCCACTGTGGGTACCTACCACGTCCCACGTCTGGGGCGCGCATCTCCCCCCTTACTTAGGAGAGAACCATTTTAGACTTCTGCTCGGCTTGGCATTTTCTGAGAGACTCAACGTTTCACCAACCTTGCCACGTAGTATCACATGACATCCGGTTAGATGAAACGTCACTTCCTACAACGTGGATTAACTACAAAAATATATCTCTGACCTCCTCCCACCCTCTCCCTCTCTCTCTCTCTCGATCTACTATCTAATAGAGACACACAGAGAGAAAATAGAGAGAGTATGAAAGAGCCAGAGAGAGAGAGGAGAGATGCTCTTTAACATTATATTGTTTAGCAATTTTGTAGAATTTTTGAAGATTGTAATCGTGTTCTTCTTGATTTTTTCCACATATAGTTACGTTATCAACATACACAAAGGTATCGGTTAGATTTTCTTTTTCTATAATATAGTCTATGCTCCTCTTGAAAGCACTTACTCCATTGGTGACGCCAAAAGGAAGACGAGTAAATTGAAAAAGTTTGCCACTTACTTCAAACGCAGTGAATTTACGATCAGCATGATTTATAGGTATTTGGTGATAAGCAGATTTTAGGTCGAGAGTAGAGAAGATGTTATATTGAGCGATGTCGTCTACCATCTTATTGATATTAGGCATTGGGTAAGCGTCTAGTTCCGTGAATCTATTAATGGTATCGCTGTAGTCGACTACCATTCTTTTCTTATGATTCTCATTCGAAGTTACAAGAACTTGCGCTCGCCACGGAGATATCGAAGGTTCAATTATGCCTTCTTTCAACATTCTAGCAGTCTCTTCTTTTATGAATTTGTTGGCGGCAAAAGTGTAACGTCGGGATTTTGTCGCAATAGGAGTAGTATGAGGAGAAAGATTAGAAAAGAGAGGAGGGGGTGGAACGTTTATGGTAGGAAAAAAATTATTCGTGTTTATAGCTCCAATTATAAGTTTGTCTCTAGGACCGTCGAATTTAAGTGTTACTTTTTTATATTTTTTTAAAATATCTTTTCCGATTATTAAATCAATGAAAAGGTTTTCAATGATTTCAATTGTTATTCCAGAATGGGTTTTATCTTTCAGTATTAAATCCACGACAGCTTCGCCAGTTATTTTAGCATGTTGATCGGAAGCAGCCAGAGCTATAGTTTTGTTTTTAGGTATTGTGAAGAGTTTAAGTTTTTTAGCAGTATTTTCATTAATGAATGTTTTTACACTGCCGGAGTCCACCATAGCGTTCACGAAGTGCCCGTTAATTTGGCATTGAGTGAATGTGACATCTTTGGAGTTAGTTCCTAGTCAGGATAGAGAAGGTGAGGGGTAGTCAGAGTCGTCATAAAGAACAGCAGTATGAGTGTTAGAAATAGAAGATTTACACACTTTAGCCCAATGACCATTTTTTTTGCATTTTTTACATTCGGCGTTTCGTGCAGGACATAAATATCGAGGATGACGTGATTTTCCACAGAAAAAACAAACCCCTTTTGGATGCATATTTTCTTTAGTCACAGCTATAGGATTGTAGCCCGAAGGATTATTTGTAGCTGCTACAGTAAAGTTATTTGCGTAGCTTATCGAATGCTTTTCTGCTTGTTCAAGAGATCTGGCAGTGGCATATGTGTCTTGTAAAGTCAGGATGGGTTTTTCTAACAGTCGTTGTCGGATGGACGAAGAAGAAATTCCGCCGATGAAAGCTTCCCGAATGTATTGATTTTTGTTTTCTTCAGCAGAAACCGCTTCGAAGTTACATGTTTTGGCAAGCATTTCCAATTGTAGTATGAAGGCATCTATATTTTGTGTTGTTTGTTGCTTCGTCGTCATCAATCGATATCTATTATAAACAATATTTTCAGGTTTTAAATAAGCGGCGTCCAATGTTCTTAATGCACTATCGTAGTCGGTTTTATCGCTTATTAAATCGAAAACAGAGGCTGAAATACAATTGATCAAGGCAAAGAAATTATCTGAAGTGTTTTCGATTAATCCGTTATTATGTGAGCGGATATAATTCTGGAGGGTTAATTTCCAATGCCTATAGGATTTTTCGGAATTAGGGCATGTAGGTTCCACCTCGAATCTGTTGGGACGTAAGATTCGATCCATTATTTTTTTTTTTTTTTTTTTTTTTTACAGTTAATAAAATTGAAGTGAATAGTATCAGTAAGTAAAAAATTGCCTTTTAGAAAGGTTTTATTAACTGTAAAATACACGTACGCTCTTGAAAGGATCGAGCGGGAAAATGAAACAGAGGGCGCTTTTATTATGAATGTCAATCCCAAGGGGGATAACTCTTAACAACAAATTAAATCATAACATAACGGAGGATGAAGTCATTGAAGCCTTAAAGCGGCTCGGTCTTAAGTCACCGGGAATCGATGGTCTGCCCTACGAAGTGTATTTGAGGTTGTTGCACATCTTTGTCCCTTTGCTGACGGTTTTATTTAACTCATCCCAAGTACTTTATCATGGGTGTGATAAAGCTTGTTCGTAAAAGCAAAGATGGTGGGGATGGGTTAGGTAATTTCAGCCCCTTAACGATGCTTAACGCCGAGTTAAAGATTTTGGCCAAGATTCTCGCAAATCGTCTGCAGATAGTCCTGGCTCGTCTTATTAGCCCGGAGCAAACGTGTGCCGTGAAGGGCAGGACAATCCAGGATAACTTGCACACGATACGCCTGATGATAGAAAAAGTCGATCAATTTAGATCAGTCCAAAGCGTTGCTAGCAGTGATGAGAGGTGTTATCTGGAACACATGTAATGTGCATCTAGGAGACAAGCGCCCGCGTGTTTGTGTGTTGTGTGGGTGCGTAAGAGAGACGGACGAAAGGGAAAGACTTACCTCGGGGCCAGCTCGGCGTCGCCGACCGAAAATAGAGAAAGAAAGATCAAGATGGTGGCCGCCGTCTTTTGTAAAGGATGATATCTCGCAAACTCACATGAATTCTCGCAATATGCAAATTTAGCCGGCCTGCAACGGCCATAAATGCAGGTGATTGAAAGACGTTGAGAGAGCGATGATTGAATTGGTCGGGAATCGTGTTGCTGTTGCTTCTCGTGCCGTGTGGGTGTGAGCATATCTCGCCGTTGTTGGGGCCGTTCTGAGTAACCGATAGTTGGGTCCGTTCTGAGTAACCGTTCGCGTCCATCTAGGTAACTTGCTAGTTGGATTCCGTGCAGAATCGGTGTTTACTGGTTATTGAATTACTTTACGTTGCTGCAATATTACACATCTACAGAAGGCGCAGTACTTTTAAAGGATTTTCCTTATACATCTACAGAGGGCGCAGTAATTCTAAAGGACTTTCCTTACACATTTTCTACAAGCTATTTCGGCTATTTGCCCTCTAGGACTATGACCGAGTCAAAATTCGACTTAAAGCTCATACCCGAGTTTAACGGATCCACGTCCATTGTCGACTGGGTTGAAAGGGTCGAGTTGACGTGCGACCTTTGTGAGGTAAAAAGGGTACACACTGTGATTCCCCTGAGATTGGCTGGGGGTGCCTTGAGTGTGTATCAGCAACTCAGTGCTGCCGAAAAGGGAGACGTCACCGCAATTAAAGCTGCGCTGTACAAGGCATTCGCCAGGGATCCTTGTACGGCCTATGAAAAATTTGCTTCCCGAAAACTTCTACCGGAGGAAAGCGTGGACGTTTTCTAAAGAAACTCTCAGTCCTATTCGGTGGAGGGATGTCAGAGTGGACGCTCGCGTACGCGTTTGTGGTGGGCCTTCCCACTCGGGTGAAGCAGCTATTGAGAGCCTCAACCAGCGTTTCAACAACGCCCATGGAACACTTGATGGAACGTGCTCGAGCCATCATCAAAGATGAGGAGGACCTGGGGGAACCAGTTGTGATGGCGACACAGACAGGCCAGATTGGCGCTCGGGAGATTCCGAATCAGAACCCTGCAAGCAATGGGAAATGTTTTTGCTGCGGCCGACGCGGACATTTTGCAAGGAATTGCACCAACAGGGGGGGTGCGCTGTTTTAATTGTGGCGGTTTGGGGCATCTAGCCCAAAACTGTGCGGGAAACGTATCAGGGGAGAGGAAGTCAGCACCGCCCTGCTCCCCGAGCAAAATTTGAACAAGGCGCAACCAGTGATGAACGTCTACTTAAATAGGATACCCTCAGCACTTCTCGACTCAGGCTGTTCGCATACTATAGTGAGCGCCAGGCTGTGTCCAAGTTGGACTAAGAGAAAGATCAAAGTCACCACGATAGGAGGCGAGACCCAGACATGCTGTGGCGCTGGAACTGTCGAGGTCTACACGGACACCGGTGCAGCCACTAAGATCAATGTGCTCGTGACCCAAGGAAATCTCCTGGGGTTTGACCTGTTGCTCGGATACGATGCCATCAAGGCGCTGGGGGGAGTCGCAATTCATCGGGATGGAAAAGTGCGATTCTTGGAGGCCCCAGTGTGTGCAGCGCTCCACATCGATCGGCCGGATTTTACAGTGGACTACGACTCTCGCAAGAGGGCCTGGATTGCATCTTGGAAGTGGACCGAGGGAAGGGCACCGACTAAACTCAAGAATGGGGTTGCAGAGTACCCTATACCCAGTGAGGGCCGAGCAGAATACGAAAGGGAACTAAAGGCGTGGATCCAAGATGGCTGGTTAATCCCCTAACCTGACCACAAGCTTGGGCCTCCCAAGGGTCTAATACCCTTGATGGCAGTAGTCCAGCATAACAAGTCGAAAGTACGGCAGGTGCTGGACTATAGGGAGCTTAACAAGCATATTGAAGCCTACACTGCCGATGCTGACGTATGCGCCAGCAAGTTGAGGTAATGGCGTCAGAAAGGCACTAATGTCTCGATATTGGATTTGCGAAAAGCCTATTTACAGGTGCGAGTTGATGAGACGTTGTGGCCGTTCCAGACAGTTTGGTTCCAGGGGCAGAGGTATTGCCTTACACGCCTCGGCTTTGGCCTAAATGTGGCACCACAGATTATGAAGACTATTGTCAACACAGTATTGTCTCAAGAAAAGCCCATGAGGGACTCAACGTCAGCTTACATTAATGACGTATACGTAAATGAAGATGTACAGTCTGCGTCGTGTGTCAAAGAAAAGTTGGCTCAGTTTGGTCTGGAATGCAAGAATCTCGACGTTTGAGGGAAGGAGCATGTGTATTGGGATTAGATGTTTATGAGGAAGATGGCACCCTACAATGGAGGCGTGGCAGCGAAATTCCAAGCATCCCCAACATCGTTACAAGGCGGACCGTTTTTTCTTGGTGTGGAAAACTTGTTGGTCACCTACCGGCCTGTTGCTGGCTCCGCGCAGCTGTTGGTGTAATTAAACGCAGAGCAAATTTAACAACCACGGGTTGGGATGACGTATCCGATGATGTCCGACTAACTGATGATTAAAGAGACACTGGAGAGAGTGAACAAGAAGGACCCTGCCTGTGGGTGGTGGTGTGTTAACGGAGACAACGTAGGTGTGTGGGTTGATTCCAGTTCTTTGGCGTTAGGAGTATCGTTGGAGCAAATAGGAAACGTGTTCGAAGATGCATGTTGGCTGCGGCCCTTAACAGATTCTCAGCATATCAACCTGGCGGAGCTGGACGCCATTGTAAAGGGGATAAAACTGGCCCTTCAGTGGCAGTCTAAGAAGTTGACCTTGTACACAGATTCTCTCTGTGTCTACCACTGGGTGTCTAACACACTTTCAGGACGGACACGAATCCGTACCAAGGCAGCAAGCGAGATGTTAATACGGAGAAGGCTAGACACGCTAAAAAAACCTGGTATCTGAGTATGGGCTATCACTGAGCGTCACTCTGGTGCCATCACATTGTAATCGTGCTGATCAACTGACCCGAGTACCTCACAAATGGTATGAAGCCGTGAAGATGGGAATGGAGATTACTGCTCGATCTTGTGCAGTTGCAATCGACCCATGTCAAATACAAAAAATTCATGCACAGAGCGGACATCCGGGTATTAAGAGGACCCTTGATTTTGTGAGGCGCGTATACCCAGCAGTGACCAAGATGGATGTCAGACAGATCATCAGAAATTGTGAGGTTTGCCAGTCTATTGATCCGGCACCAGAGCGATGGCAGAAGCGTCGATTGGAAGTTGAGGGTGTGTGGCAGTGGCTGGCCATGGATATAACCCATTGCAGTGGCAAGCCCTTTTTAACTCTCATTGATTGCGGGCCTACGAGATTTGCGGTGTGGCGGCAGATGACCAGACAGGATTCGGCAAATGTTGTTCGTCACCTTTCATCCATTTTTTCTGCACGAGGTGCGCCGGAAAAGCTCCTGACTGACAATGATGCAGAGTTTTGTAGCCAGCAAGTCCGGCAGTTGTTAGATGAGTGGGGCGTCCGACTACGGTTGCGATGTGCGCATGTGCCGTCAGGAAATGGCATTGCTGAAAGAAGCCATCGCAGCATCAACAGAATTGCTGCCAGGAAGCGATGTACTATTACGGAAGCCACATATTGGTATAACATTACGCCAAAGGACGGGACGTCTCCTTCAACCGCACCTGCGAATGCTATTTACACATACCGAGTCGGAGTGAAGGGAATCAAGACTACGCAGCCAGCCGACAAGGGAACATGTAACAGATATGAAGTGGGAGATCCAGTGTGGGTGCGGCCCCCAGGAAATCGGTGCACCAAGTTTAAGCGAGGAAAAATATCCGGAGTGATTAGCCAGCAGTCTGTGTTGGTCGATGGAACCCCACGACATGTGCGAGATCTTCGCCCATCTACCAAGGCGCGTCACACAACTACAGAAGAAAGCAGTGAAGCGTCCAGTGATGAGCTGCCGATACACGGATTCAGTGAGCCCCCTCCAGAGACTGATAGTGATACTTCGTCCGATGAGGCGGAACCAGATCCAGAGCCCGAATCTGAACCAGTGAATGTACCTCTTCGCAGAAGCACACGCACTAAAAGGCCACCTCCCCAATGCTCCCTATGTGATCATCAGATCAGGGGGAGTGTAATGTGCATCCAGGAGACAAGTGCCCGCGTGTTTGTGTGTTGTGTGGGTGCTTAAGAGAGACTCTCGGGGCCGGCTCGGCGTCGCCGACCGAAAATAGAGAAAGAAAGATCAAGATGGTGGCCGCCGTCTTTTGTAACGGATGATATCTCGCAAAGTCACATGAATTCTCGCAATATGCAAATTTAGCCGGCCTGCAACGGCCATAAATGCGGGTGATTGAAAGACGTTGAGAGAGCGATGATTGACTTGGTCGGGAATCGTGTTGCTGTTGCTTCTCGTGCCGTGTGGGTGTGAGCATATCTTACCGTTGTTGGGACCGTTCTGAGTAACCGTTCGCGTCCATCTAGGTACCTTGCTAGTTGGATTCCGTGCAGAACCGGTGTTTACTGGTTATTGAATTGCTTTACGTTGCTGCAATATTACACATCTACAGAGGGCGCAGTACTTTTAAAGGACTTTCCTTACACATTTTCTACAACACACGCATGAGAGTGGTCTACGGATCTAAGAACTTCGCTCCCCTCGATCTTATACGAATCTTCCGTTATCATTCGAAGAGTCGTATCAAGGACGAGAGAATTAGACTCTTCGTCAAACATTTTTGAAAGGTGGATGTCAGTTGCGCGTGTGTGTCGGGTGAGAGAAGCAAGTCTTGACTGGTTCTTGGATGTTCCTTAGGAAAAGCATTTTGGGTAGCAGAAACGAACGTCAGCTCTGACTCGTTTTAAGTCCGGAGTAGGTCACGATTTAGGCAAGAGTAGGTCCATTTTTTACGCTCCTGTGTTCATAACCTAACTAGTGTGCGATAGAGATCATTAGGCCCTTTTTAAGTTTGTCCCGTTTTTTTTGTTTGTTTTTTAGCCCTATTCCCCTCCCCAAATTAGGTGACAGATCGCTTGATTGGCCAGAGATGCGGGTTCCCTTTCGAAGTTTTCGTAAGAGGGGTTTTAAATAAAGCGTTCGGACTTGCATCACTTTCGACTGGCGAATCAGCGCACCTGCCACGGTTTAGCAACAGGGGGTCTTTTGTTACTAACATTGTAAATACTTAATTTTTTCTTTGTATTATAAATTTTTTATATCCCAAACCCCCATCTTTTTTCTTATGGGTTGTAATTTGTTTATCATGGTATAATGTTCTTATGGTGACTGACGAAGGATTTATACGCCGAGGGATGTATAGTATGAATGTGGTATTGTGGTGAAAGTAGAATGACAGTAGGAACTTGTTAGGTTAGATTAGTTAGCTTTAGACAGAAAAAACCGTCCTTCCCCCTCCCCCATGTTCGGCCTTGTGCCAAATTTTTCTGAAAATAAATATATACCCCATTATACGTCGTCTGACTCGTCTCTCTGCGCTTTACCTATCACTTATTATTGTTACTCTCTTTGTTATTTACTCGTTAGATTTGTTATTGCTCTCACGTTAATTCTTCCTCCTCCGTTATTTGTTATTGGAGTGTTATTTTTGCTTTCTGACTCAACCGGGAATGACGTCAGCCACCGGGACGCCGATGGAAACTCAACCGACCAAGAATTCTAACGACAACATGGAAAACCAAGGATGGACGAAGCCTCCAGCCATAAAGATTG
The DNA here is from genome assembly GCF_053919585.1 of Euprymna scolopes. NCBI lineage: Eukaryota > Metazoa > Mollusca > Cephalopoda > Sepiida > Sepiolidae > Euprymna > Euprymna scolopes. The sequence goes on along the minus strand of NC_136503.1, from coordinate 16,772,797 downwards.
ACGTCAACGATTTCATTGAGAAAGCCAAGCTACGTATGGAATTTGTCACAGACAAAGGCGTCAAGCTTGATTTTCCAAGGTTGGAAGAGATTACAAAAAAAAACTATTCTTTTGTTTGTAGTAGATAGAAAGACCAAGAAACTGATTCGTTCAACGAAGAAAGACCAAGAAACTTGTTGCTAAGTTAGGTTTGAGGTCTGAAAGAATAACTAAATGTAAGGGCTATAATACAAGAAATGCCTTATTCAAGACAGAGGAAGAATGTATCAACGTGGCCAAAAAGGAGATAATCACCAAAGACTTCATATTGAGAATGGAGTATATTGGAAGGAGGAGAAGAACAGTTTTAGTTTCGAGGTCCCAGTGACTGTCCCTGGGGAATATCTATGCGCGTTTCTCCAATTTGGAGAAATAACTGGTGTGAACTTAGACGGATTCCAAGGAACATGGACATTCGAAATTTTGCTGAATAAGGAAGGATTCAGTAAAATTCCTTACTATATTGAAGCAGGGGAAGAGAAACTACCACTAGTGGTAGTCGGGCGTCGCCCAGCCTGCTGGATATGTTGAGAGGTAGGGCACCTCACGTTCACATGCCCTAAAAGAACTCAAACAACCCAACAGACACAAAAAACCCGAAGCCCGGAACAACAGACACCCAAAATAGGATACAGTTTTGCCACTTAATCATCTACCACTATTACTCCCGTCACAAGCATCCATCCAAGTCCAATTAAGAAAGTCACGCTGGACCAATTTGAACAAGTGTGCAACTCAGCAAAGGAATCTCCAGTAAAAGCACAAGAGTGGACACTTGTAAAAAACAAAAAATCTTCATCCCCAAAATCATATGCACAAAACCTGGAGAAAGAAAGAATAGAGACGATGTGTACAAAAAATCCAGGAGGCAACAATTTCAAAGTGCTAAGTAAATTAAAAGACAAACTCGACCAAGAGCGTAAAACCGAGATAAAAGAAATCAAGCCTTTCCTCGACTCTCTTTCTGACTCCTCCCCAACAAAAACACATTCATCCACAACTAAGACATTACCCCCACCCGTCACTACTGCACTACCAAAAAGGGAAAAAAACTGACAATGCTTGCCCCCAAAAAATAATAATCACCCAAACCATCCCCTTTTAATACACCCTGCAACACCCCTCAAAATACCCCTCTTCCTTCCGCGATGAAAAGTGACATGCCTTCTCCTCCTGCTCCCTTGCATCCCGCGATCCCATTGGAAAAAAAGGCCACGAAGTCATTCTACCGAAGCTGAACCCCGAAAGAAAAGTTCCCTTACTACACAGGCAAAACCCTTTGTAAATTAACCCCACAACAAGAAACAGTGATTAAAAATCACAATAGAAAAGAGTACAGGGCACTTTATGCCTTTAAAACAGTTAAAAGATTAGAAGTAGCTAACCCGGAAAACTTTAAAATCGCAATAAGTCTTGTTACGGTTGTAAGAAACCGGGAAGAAGCTATAGGCTTATGTTGTATGATGGAGGAAGTAAATTCAGCTTATATTTTTCCTCCATCTGCATTTTTCAATGAGAAGGACCTAACAGAAATCAAAAAGACATGTGTTGGGCGGGGCCACCTAAAGGTTCATCCATCTTTATATAGGGCCCTCAAACTAACATTTCCACTAGACATTGGCGGTCTGACCCCGGACGGGTCCATCACCACTGAGATGACCACTGGGTCGATAAGGACTGCTGTCGGTATCTTGACACCATCTATGTTTGTTCAGGATTCTCAACCCTAATAGTCCAAGATTTGCTACTTTGAATATCCGAGGGTTGAGGGACGCTTCTCGTAAATGCACGCGACCTTCAGCGCCTCGGCGTGGATATTTGTTGTTTACAGGAAACTCACTTCATTCCAAGTGATTATCAGAGTGTACTCCTTAGAGACTTCCAGCTCTATACAGCACATTATAATACCCACGCAAGGGGGCTTACCTGGCTAGTTAAGCGCACTCTTGATGCGTCGTGTGACCCTATTTATGCAAATCTAGAAGGAAGATTGCTCGTTCTGGATGTTATCGTAAGGATGTGGTATTTCGTTTTATTGGGGTTTATGCGCCCAATAACCGTACTGAGCTAGTTTCCTTTTTTCGTCGAATCGAACCCTTCATGAATTCGTCTCGTCGGTTAGTTTTAGCGGGAGACTGGAATGCTGTCCTGGATCTCGAATTAGATAGCGGGGGTAATACCACAAGAGTTACTAACAAGAACCGGGATGCTAAGGCGTTTCGAGATTTTATCGACAAGTTTGATCTTGTCGATAAGTTTCGAAACGAAAAGCCTGGAGATTTAGCATTGACTTGAACAGGTAGACGCGGCTCCGATCCGGTGCAACTTTCGAGTTACATCGATCGGTTCTTAGTTAGGAGTGTCGACCTAGGGCTTTTAGACTATTCAAGTTTTCATAGTATAGTTTATTCGGACCATAGGCTTGTCCGGGTTCGAGTAAACTTAGATAGTGTTAAACCTAGGATGGCTAGTTACTGGAAGTTCAACACGATGTGAAGGACTTCCGGGAACAGCTTCTACTAACAATACAGAGGGAATTGACGGGGGCTATCATCGGGAATAAGTGGTGGGGTAACCTAAAAAAAAAAAAAAAAAAAAAAAGTCATTAGGTCCTTCGCTGCTGATTTTAGTCGCCGGTTCAACCTTAGTTCTAGAGCAGCGAAAGCGGCACTAGAAGATAGATTAGAAAAGGCAGTGGAAGAGGGGGATAGTGCTAGTTATACTATAGTTAAGGCTGCACTGGACTCCTTGGATAACAGGGAGGACCAGGGATTACTAGTTAGGGCTAGGTTAAAAAAAGCGCCAAGCGAGGCAACAAATATGGCCGCGTTGCTGCGTGCGGGTGGAGTTTCGACGTTCTGCTGATCGACACATCACCAGTGTCACATTGTCGGACGGACGAACCGTAACTTCGAACGACGGAATCTTGGGTTTTCGAACTCATTTTCAGGAACTTTTTACTAGGGAGCCTGGTCTGACTATTGAACAGTTTGACACTTATTTAGCCGACTTTTCTTGCCTTGAGGCGACCGAAGCGGCTAGGTGTGAAGGTAGCATAAAAGAAGTCCTTGAGGCCTTGAAACAGGTCGGGCTAGACAGGACCCCTGGGATAGATGGTCTGCTCTACAAGGTTTATTTGAGGCTGTCGCCCACTTTTATTCCTTTGCTGACCGTACTTTTTAACTCCTGGTTTAGGAACGGGTGCATACCTCAGTACTTTACTAGGGGGATCATTAAATGGTTGCGCAAAGATAAAAATGGAGGGGATGGGATAGGTAATTTCCGGCCCTTAACGATGGTTAACACAGAGTTAAAGATTTTGGCCAAGATCTTAACAAATCGTCTGCAGATTGTCTTACACCGTCTAATAAGTCCTGAACAGACTTGTTCTGTTTAGGGCCGGACGATTCAAGATAATTTGCACCCGATACGCTTGATCGTAGAAAAAGTCGACACAGAAGCCGCGCTTATCAATTTAGATCAGTCCAAAGCATTCGACAGAGTAGACCATCGTTACCTATAGGCTGTTCTTCGCTCGGCTGGCTTTGGTCCCCAGTTTCGCTCTTGGATTTGTCTCTTGTATGCCAACCCCGGTGCTATGGTGGAAATGAAAGTGGTGAGGTCGAAGCCCTTCATGTTAACAAGATCGATCCGTCAAAGTTGTCGGTTATCCCCAATGCTGTATGTGCTGGCGCTTGAGCCATATTTGCGCCAGCTTCGGGTGAATCCGGTCCTTTGCGGGATTACTTTGCCCGGTCATAAGTCTCTAGCTACCTCTCTTATCACAGTTAAAATGCGCTTTGCATTGGAGAAATTTGTGGGGTCTTCTATCAGTTTATCTTCTACTTCCCTAAAATTAATGAATTTAGACAAATAGACCCCCTTGACATTCAGAGTTATTAATTTGAGGGTCGCTAATAAAGAACATGTCTTTTCCAATGAGGTATAAGGTATTTTCCTTTTTTCTTGGGATGCGATTTTTGTGTCCATGGGGATGTAAGAGGCGGGTAAGGACTTTGCAGGAGATGCAGGTGTATTGTGTGGGGTTGCTGACGTAGAGGGAATAGGGGAAGATTGAAAGAAGGACTTTTTGATAGGGCTTAGGGGGAATCAGTTTTGGTATTTTGTTAGGGACAAGTGATGAGGCACGTGGATGCATTTTTGCAGGAGAACTGGTTTTAGCTTTTGCGGGGGACTTCCTGATGAGGGTCAGTTTGAGCTTTTGTTTTGGCGAATGGGAATGGATTAGTTGGGGGAATTGGGTCTCTTTCTTTGAGCGTCGAATCTTTTTAATTTACTATTTTCACGTATTTATTTAGTTCAGGGTCCTTCTCCAACATTGCTTCTTTTTCAAAGGTAAGATGTCCAGGCGTTTTCTTTTTCCGATAGCAATTTGCCAAGGTCTTTTTTCTATTTCTGGTTCTTCGAGAGGGTGGCGGGGATTTGTGGCAAGATTGGTCCCTAAATGTTGCCCCACTCTAGTTTTGGAGCTAGGTGCTGACAATCCGACGTTAGATGTTCTATTCCCCCGCAGGGCCAGCATGTTGGGCGCCTTCCTGCTACAATAATCGGTAGCTTTTCGTCACCAACCTCTAAAAAGAATGGGATGGTGAAATTTTCCGTCTCGTAGAATGACCAAGGACCACACGCCATTAAATTCGTCACATTGTATGCTGACGATTTCACCATAATTTAGCAGGAAGGCATCTATGTGTTCTCCGTCGACATGATGCGGGAAATGGAATACGGACATTTGTTCGTCTTTTGCCCATGTATTCCGAGCGAAGACTATAATTTGTAGTCATGATCTCTTTGATAGAGTCAAACAGTCCTTTGCAGCGTTGACGAGGGTGCTCCAGGTGTTATACCCTTTGCATTTTACAAATCTTTGTGGTCTATAGCCCGTAGTTGCCAGAAGGGTATTAATAATTCCTGTTGAAGCTTGACTTTCTTGAATTTTCTGTCCACGACAAAGATGGGAGCGTTTTCGAATTTCCTCAGGGTTAGGTAGGTTCACGGTTAATCCTTTTCAGTTACAAATGAACGTCAAAACGTTAATGTCAATTTTAGGACGCTTACTCCAGTTATTTGGAGAAGCATCATCGGTTTCCATTAATGTCCTTTCAGGTAAGTGCATATGCGTCCGGCTTGCGGCAGCAGCCATAGCCGAACCGTAAAAAACAGCTCTAAGATAACCGTTATAAAACAACAGTATAAAAAACACTGTAGAATAAAACCCGGCGTAAAATAAAAACATCGATAGTAACAATAAGGAATAACAAGTCAGCGCATTGTAATAAAGAACCTGCGTGAAATGATCTATCACCGCCGTTTATTTCTACGCTGACTCACTTATCGGCTTGTTTGTTATAGCCGTTGGGCGAAACTAACTCGTCACTTTGGGGTAAGATAGGTTTAGTTCATTGTTAGACTTGATTTGTAATCGAAACATATACAAACTTGGAACATGTGCGAAAGAAAAAGTTTTAAGCGGTTACGATTTAAAAACAAATATTCGTGATTCGCGACAGTAATTTTCTATTTATTTTAGAAGTCCGACCCTGAGCTAAATCAACGGCCGATAAGTCAATTTTGAAAAATGGCACGTGAATTTAATTGTAATCGGATCTTTAAATCAACCTTCAGCTAATTAAACCGCCGACATAAATCGCAGTAATTATTTTCTGAGCCCGGTAACTAATATAATGTACGAAACCAAAAATAAACAAATGTTAACCCTGATAACTGCAACGGCTTATCGAAAATATACGTTTTCAAATATGATCAAAATGAAAAACAGCCGAAACGTCCGCATTATTTGGGGCGCGAAGGCGGAAACAAATATTTCTTAGTTAACATGTTAACCCATAGGGCCACGCTGACAGAAATGGTATAACGTTGCACAATCATGTATTTAATCTACGCGAGAGATAGCACTTCAAACACATGCAGATTGTGAAATCGTTTACAATAGAGGATTTTATGCAATGCCCGATCAGATTCTGCGGTCGTTAAGAGAAAAGCTGTTTATTTTCGACATTACACGTCTGAATGCTCCACGGTTCTGATAATTCCGTATTAATGTATTTATTTGCTTCCCCACCAAAGCAAATTAGGCACAAGGCCGTTTTTAATGTGGGGTAAAAACCAGCTCCCCTAAAAGTAAGCAAAAAGGGGGCACTCTGGTTACCAAAAATAATTGTCCCAGTATAGAGGCTTTCCCCTCTATTGACTGGTACAAATTATCCGAGATCAAAGTGCAGCATCAGCAGAACACTTTGATCTCGGACCGAAGGCCAAGAACAACAGAAAAAAGGCAAGCCTCTTTTTAATGATGGTTAGTTTTCTAGGTTTTTTTTTTTTTTTTTTTTTTTTAGCGAGACACACAAAACATGCAAGATGGTCATACAAACTGTATGGACTCGATAGAAGAAAGCCCCCAGAGTATAGTTTCTGATGAAATTAGTAATCTGCGTCGGTCTTCACGAATCCTAAGACGTCCAAGATTGTTAGAGAACTATGTGATGTATAGTAACTCTGATTAAGTTATATTCAGAAATCGTACCCACACAACTTGTGGGAAAGAAAATAGAGAAATAAAAGGACTCCGTCACTGCTTAGTGACCATTCGGCGTAGGAATATGTATCCTGTTGAGATGCACTCCAGTTACATACGAACTACATACTTATATAAGTCCGTCAACACTGCCTACAAGCTGGGTTTTTATTCAAGTCTGCTAACTATTCGGCGCTTTGTCTCTGATGGGATCGTTTTCTCATGTGGATTATCATCTGCCTTTCCCAGAAAAGGCACCTTAAAGCCACACACGCTCTCAAAACTAGACGGAGGAGATCGCCAATAATACGTGATACACTGCCGACAATAATGTAGAAAGAAAACTTAAAGAATTGTTAAATGCGATTTACTTAAGAAGATGAGCTTTATAACTATTAGCTAGAAGAAAATAAGTTTCTCTGTCCGGTGTGAGTCAATTCTTACGAAAAATAACAGAACCATTCAGCTAACGTTTCTATGTGTCTTTCTTACGGTGAAAAAAGTTTTATTTGCATATCAATCAGTTGACGAAACTCTTGAGGAAACTCCGACGATGACGAGAAGCCGTGGCGTCAGATATGGAACAAGAAAAGAAATACATATTAAAAATATAAGATTGGTTGGTTAGCTATACAAAGCAGGAATACGTCATCTTTTTTTAATGGCAGGTTCAGTAATGTAAAACTGGAAACGGTTGAAAAATGTCTTAATCTCCATTATTTTGCTTTTTTTGCGACGAGATTATTTATCAATTATCAAACATAGATTATTTTTTGCATCATTTTAGCTGATGGAATCCTTTTGCGAATCAGCACAATGTTTGATCCAGATGCTGTATTATAGATTTACTACACCCACGCTCTCCCCTCGTTTCTCAATAATCGTAGGTTCAGTTCTGACTCTGAATGGATACTAGCCTAGCCGCACAGATAACTGGGACATAGCGAGGCAATATGTTTGTTGATGACTAAATAATATATCTACTATCATATGAAAGGAACTTTGTCTCTGTGTAATCTCGTTTCATATGGTCTCGAACACTGCTGGACCGATTTTTATGTAATTTTACACGAAGGTACTTTATGTGCGGTTGAAGTAAGAATTTCCTAGATCGAATGTTAAAACTAATCATAATAAGCTATTTACTTATATTTGTCAAAATATTATGAATACTCCAAAAGTCTAAATCGAAAAGCAAAATAGAAAGAAATTAAAATTTAAACGGAGCTTATTCAAACTATAAGATAGCACTTGCATTTAACAAGTCAATAAAGAAATGTATGTATGCGTATGTGTATGTATGTATGTATGTATGTATGTATGTATGTATGTGTGTATATATATATATATATATATATATATATGATAGATTTTTTTAGCTTCTTAGAAATGAGCAAAATTCATAGCAGTTTTCGTTTATGCAAACTTGATAATTGAATATTATTTAATATGGACGAAATTTGGAGTTAAATCCCAACCCTTATCAATTCCTATTGAACCTTATTAATTCTTCTGCATCGAACGGAGATCATTATGTATTTGTCGTCACATATTAATATAACTAAGTTCTTTACAAAATTTCAGCCAGATCAGCGTAATACTTTCAGAGAAAAAAATGAATATTTAATACTAACCCATATAAAGCCGTAAGTGTTCATCAAACGGATACCATAATTCATAATTCTCACCACATCATAATAAAAAATATGCATACAGAATATCAACGAGATCGGAAGTAGTGTCGCAGAGAACTTCTGAAGTAAATGTGGTATGGTGGTAATTAATAACTTCTAAATACGCATCGAACGATTACAGTCAATTTGCTGCGTCTTGCAACAAATATATATGCAAAATCTCAGCTAGACGCTTGGTTGTTTTGAAAAGAGTTGCTAGGGTATACACTGAATTGTAATGGTGTATTAAGACAAGAAAAGTCGAACAGACAGAAAAATAAACAGACTAAGATGAATATATACAGGAAACATCATTTAACTAACAAGGACTCTCAGAAACGTCACCCTCAGAAACACTTTATTATGAAATAATTGTTTCTGCTCAATTCAAGCATATAAAATTCCACAATATCTGATATTCTGTGGCATCACTGATATTCATGAAGAGGCGATATTAATCTATAAAATTCATTAGTCAGGTTGAAAATATTAAATTGCATGTAAAATTCATGTAGTGTGGGCATATTTGCTTTAACTTAAAATTCAAATACAAACATTATTTAAATCTGTAAACATATGAAACTAATATTTCAGAAAATGCAATTATTTATATTTAATTTACCTTTTCCTTTCTCTTGTTCTATTGTATTTTTCAAGCTGCTTAAAGTAGACTCTGCGAGTGACAAGACAAAAAACAAAAACAATATATTAATAATATTGAGTGACAATCAAGGCTTTGTTATGCATACATTATAATTTATTATCGAAATCGAAAATGTAAAAGTTTTAATTACTAAAACGAACGTTTTAAAAATATATTTCCAAAGAAAATAAACGTAGTAAAACGAGGCTTAGTAAACAATACATTACAGCTGAAATGAATGCTTACTTCTTGTGAACATGTGAGTTATCACCAGTGAGACGTGAAGCAACAATCTACGAATACAATATTTTTACATACGTGCGCGATCGCTAGTCTTCGTTATTTTTTATCTTCGCTTACGACGACCCCTTGTAGTCGTTTATCTGTTTGTTAAACTTAATACGAATGCACAAATGCATGGAACACAGTGGAGACTTGTTGGTTTTTATTAACTTTATTTTGATATGTTCAGTATGGGAGGAGAGACTAATCTAATTCTGATTACTTTTAAACAGTTTTATTCCTTAGGGATTGAGAGATACAGGCAGCAGCATCGAGGAGACGTTCGTTCATATTAACTGTACATTTTCAGAACACGTCGTCTTTCTCGCTTTCCGAGTCCGACTTTTCAGAAACTGTGTCTTGAACACGTGACGTAATCTCTGTCATATCAATCATTCTGGACTTTTTGTCTAGAGAACTAACATTTGAACTCCCACCTCAATCACGCTAGCTGCAGGTGTTTTATTTCCGTTTGACTCCAGGTTATCTTGACATGTACCTAATGTAACCATCGGAAAAGTGTTTACTAGTTAATGTAATCTCTGCTTACTGTCGTAGGGTCCCAACATTAAATCAAATAACAAAAAGAGAACGAACAAAATGCAGTTTTGACCCTGCTTATTGCACCTCAGAGAATAAGTCCGTATTCCCTACCTAATCAGTACTTCTGCTCTCTCTCCCTCTCTCGCTCTCTCTCTCTTTCTGTCTCTCTCTCTCTTTCTGTCTCTCGCTCTCTCTCTCTTTCTCTCTCTCTCTCTTTCTTTCTCTTGGTTGATCGGATTTAGTTTCTTATTCCTTTTAAATAAAATATCTCAGAACAATTTACAAATTAAAAGGCGAAATACGAATAAAAGTAAAAGTTTCTTGTCGAACGCAGGAGAGATAGGGCTAGTCAACCATAGTGCTAGAAAATGTGTAAATTGTGAACGTTGCTGTTCTCAACTTAAAAATATAAAACACTACACACCTCATATTTAGACGATATCCAATTATTATTCTCTCATGCCAAAGTCAGCTTAAGCGTCCACCCGACCGAGCACCATTCTAGTAGGTAATTTCCTCATTTTGCCACATAATATTGGCATTTTTTATATCAGATTTCTTTCGTTTCTTTTCGGGCGAATGAAACCCACATTTTTAAGAAATTTAATTTAAATGCAACATGATATTTGACGTACCGAGGAAAATAAATGATAAAAATAACCATTGCTACATCGCAAATATGTGTCTATCTATTTACACTGCAATGTAATGGTCTTTTTAAATGTTACGTTCATAATACTTGTAGCAAACTTTCACGTATATTTTAGCATAAAATGAACATTCTTCTTCATACGCAAGTTCGGAAACTGTTGCAGAGTGTTCTTATTTGATCTTTCTGCTAATAGCACCAGACAATGCGTGATGCGACTTCATGTAAGAATTTACAAGAAGTTGATTATCGCAAATACAGGAGATGCATATTGGCCTTCGTCTCGATCAGATTAAGACAATAAGAAGGAAGAAAACAGTCATCTGAAGGACAGTTCTACAAACCTGCAGTTAATAGAAGTAACCTACAGGAAATGGAAGGTGTATTAGAATGAGGTATGCAAACAGTGAATTGATGGAGACCCTTAAACCAACGAGTAAAACGATCTGGAACTAATGAAGTAAGAAATAAGTCATAGACTTCTGCTGAACACTTGTCATAATAGTATTTACAAAGATTAGGACTAGCAACATCACGTCTGTAAGAGAGAGATCATAACAAAGAAGCAGATACATTTTTCACTTTAGGAAAAATCTCAAATTGAATAGACATTCACCAATATAAATATATCAACTGGAATTCGTTATATTATTAGTAATAAGTAAGAAAAAACATAGCCATTACGTTTCGGTCTTTTTATAACGTTAGTACCCCTGGCGAGTTAGATAAAACTATAATAGTCTTTAGGATCATTATAATGATAATACCTCATAAAATGAACAGAATTGAAATAAGACTTGAAAGATATGAAGTTGAGCATATGAAAAGTAGCCAAATCGAAAGCGCACGTATCAATAAAATCGAGGTTAGAAAAAATTGCCACATATATACGCACACTTCTAGAAAAGAATTTTGAAACGTAAACTGTGATTGTAATCGATGTAATAATTTGCATTAGGTAAGAGACTCTTCATATCTGTTAAAATGTTTGATATGTAAAACAATCGAAAAAAAAAGGTTTACGAAAATATGTCACGGTAAAAATTGTGCGTAAAGAAATAAAAATGGAATTGAACTTAGGGTCAGATATTTCGACATTAAATTTCAAGACATGAAAAAAATTGAATAGACCCACGATGGTGAGTCCCACAAAATAGCAAAGGCCGTTAATGGTACAAAATTAACTTCCATATAGAAGTTTTAGTCAATGTGTCACTATTGGGAAAACAAAAAAGTTAAAAATCTATGTACTTAGAAAAACCACGAACCTACTGGGTTAGAACTTGATATATGAATTTAAATTATGGAACCAGTCAATCAATAACATTTGCAAAAACATGCAAAACACAATAGACACTTAAGTCTTTAAAACAAATATAAAAGAAACATTTCTTTGTTCTAAGCCACGAAAGGCCAAGCATAAGCTGCAAACAAAGCGATACTGTTGCAGGTCGAATAAAAGTAGTTCTCTCTTAACGGCAACATCGGCTGACCACGATCCAAGAAACCAAAAACAGGCAGGGTACTTTATCGCAAGCCCTAAAATGATAACACTCTAGCCAACCGACCCAGATGTAAGTAACTATGCGACTGCGGGCGATTTTACACAGGCTACGAAAAGTCCAGCTACTCTTCAACAGGTATCTGTAGCAACCATATTAAAAAAAATAATTACCACTTCGCAAGTTCTTGATATCATAAAAACTAGACACCTGAAAAGGATGTGCGACTGACTTAATCCCAGCTATACTATTAGAAAAAAGCTCCTCTAAATTTGCACCAATTCTCTCCAAACTTTTCAACAAATACCTTCTCCGAATCTTGTTTTCTAACGGTGGGAAAATGGGTTATGTGGTACAAGTTTACAAGAATTATGGCGAGTTAACAGACTTACTTACCTTCTTCCTCTTTCCGCCAAAATATGTGCGTCCGTATTCAACCAAACACCAGTCAACCACCTCGTAATTACTAAGCTTCTTTCTGGCCGACAGGGTGGATTTAGGCAAACCCACTCTACAGCGGATATCTTAACTGTAATCTCTGAATGTACATACCATGCATTGAATAAGGCAAAAGACCTAGGGCAGTAGCTATGGGTATATGTAAGGCCTTTGACAGGGCATAGAACCATGTTGTTTTCATGAAAATACATATCATATAGTATTACTGGAAGAATACTTAACATAATCAACTTTTTCTTAGATAAAAGAAGAAGCCTGGTTGTCGTCGATGGTTGTTCGTTAAAAGAACATCATATAAACACGGGTGTGAAGCAGAGATCAATCATTGGACGTTTCTTATTCCTCATATTCATGAATTATCTCCCAGATGATTCTTTTCCGAGATGGATTATTTGCTGATGGCATCACGATCTACAACAGAGAGGTGGGGAAAACAAATGAACATACATATGAGAAAATGGGTGAACACTTAGAGGAAAATCTCATGTCACAGTGAAATGGTGACATAAACGGATGGTGATATTCCATGCTTCTAGGACAAAGCTTATTTACTTTAATAATAAGAAATCTCCTCAATCTCTGATATTCATGGCGTTACCTGAAAAGTCTTCATTCAAAATCCTCGGCTGAACATTTACAGACATTATGAATTGGAACAAATACATCGAGGGCATTGCCAAGGCTATTGAAAATGAGGTGGGCCCTCTCTACTATGCTAGAAAGTTACTTACGGTTGAAACCATCTACTACCACTACAAGGCCACCATTTTCCTGTGCATGAAATATTGGTGTCACATCTGGGCTTGGGGCATATGCCACATGTCTCTCACTTCTAGACAGCATTCCAAAAAAGTAACCGACCTAATAAGACTTGCACTCTTAACGAAACTCTAACCTCTATCCCATCGACGAAATGTTGCCTCCCGCTGTCTGTTTTACAAGTATTTTAATGGAATAGACTTACTGTACTCCAAACACGTGTTCCCTTGACGTAGATACTCCTGACTGGTCTGACAAGCAGCAAAACCTCACCCCTACACTGTGGAGATCCTTAGATTCCGCACAGTTTTCTAGTCAAATTGTTTATTTACTCGAACTGCTTGATTTTGGAATTCCTTACCGGGTTGCTGCTTTCCTGACTGTACGGACATGCATAAATTAAAGTGTAATGTGAACAAACATCTCGCAGCTCAACTCCCTACATAGTATCTCTGAAATTATGTCAAAGTGGCACTGTGCCTTATTTGGGATGGAAAAGCACTAGCGAACTATATTTATCTACTTTTTATTTTATCATATTTTCGTTTATCCGCATTAAATATCCCTTCCTGCTATCTACTGATTTTCTATGGGTTTTTTTTATTACTTTTAGATTTAGTTGCTAGTAATTATATCCAACTACCGTTCTTTCTTTTCTATGCTTAAATACAATATTCATCGTATACAATCAATTAAACACAATTTTTTTATTTACCCATACAAAGATGTATTACAAGCTAATACATTTCTTAACAATTTTAGTATTGAATACAATTGATCCAATTATATTAAGATTCGCTATAATTGATAAGCAAAATGTCTGTAATTTTCTTTTTTATTTATTTTTTCCTGTATGTGTATTTTCAATTAGTTTTCTATAAATCATTGCGGGATATGGTCTGCAAATAATATGACAAGAATGTAACTGTGGCGTTATCCGATAATTAAAAGTAACAATCATATTTACCATCAAGAAATGAAGCAGTCAAGAAAAGTTGACGATCCTACATTTTACTTTTCATATGAAGTTTTTAAATAAGACACGATCAACATACAGCAGTTCAATTCTGACTGAAAACTTCTCCCTAATTTCGGAATTCAATTGTTGCTTTATCCATCTCCTTATCACATTTGCAGTTATCATTAGAGAAAATAAAGTCTACAAAATGGCATTTATATCTGGCTTTTTGGTTCACCTTTCTATATCATTCTTCCCGACTGTAAGAACTCTATTAATGCGTTTTATTCATATTTTCCTTAGACGTAACTCGGTCCAAACTAATAAATTACAAACATTTATTCAATGTGATAGTTGTATTCAGTAATGAGGATAAAATACAGATCGAAATCATTAATTAATTATATGCCATTATCCCATGTCATTTCACGTTCAAACCCCGCGTATGGCTCTAAACTAACTTACCTTATGTCTTTAAACTAAGTGATTCATATCTGTGTTGGGTACATATCCACGGTTGAAGCAATTTGCACTTCGCTTACCTCTCAATAATCTATTTTTATGCTGTTCCCACTGATTTATTTATGTTATAAAGAGGAGGAGTAGAGTTAAGAATGGCATAGATAATTCTGGAAAGGACAATCAGCTATCTGAGCTTGCGAAGGTGACGGAAGTAGAAGCCTCACAAAAGTCGAAGTCTGGAAAGGATAATCAGCTATCTGAGCTTGCGAAGGTGACGGCAGTAGAAGCCTCACAAAAGTCGAAGTCTGGAAAGGACAATCAGCTATCTGAGCTTGCGAAGGTGACGGCAGTAGAAGCCTCACAAAAGTCGAAGTCTGGAAAGGACAATCAGCTATCTGAGCTTGCGAAGGTGACGGCAGTAGAAGCCTCACAAAAGTCGAAGTCTGGAAAGGACAATCAGCTATCTGAGCTTGCGAAGGTGACGGCAGTAGAAGCCTCACAAAAGTCGAAGTCTGGAAAGGACAATCAGCTATCTGAGCTTGCGAAGGTGACGGCAGTAGAAGCCTCACAAAAGTCGAAGTCTGGAAAGGACAATCAGCTATCTGAGCTTGCGAAGGTGACGGCAGTAGAAGCCTCACAAAAGTCGAAGTCTGGAAAGGACAATCAGCTATCTGAGCTTGCGAAGGTGACGGCAGTAGAAGCCTCAAAAAGTCGAAGTCTGGAAAGGATAATCAGCTATCTGAGCTTGCGAAGGTGACGGCAGTAGAAGACTCACAAAAGTCGAAGTCGGTCATTGCAACGATCTTAGATCGAGTTGTGCCGGCAGTGGGGTCAAAGATGTTCAAAATGGGAGACAAAGAATTTCTGGGGTTTTATATCACCGGGGACTGTTTTTTTTTTTTACAAGGAGGTCACTACTTATCAAAGCCCGGAAGCTACTCAGGGATAAGGGTTATTGCATATACAGTACGTTAGTATTGAGATTTCATAAAGTGTCTACTTAAGGGGGGGGCAGTTCATCAGGAATTTGTTTACGTTGGACTTGAAGACATCCAGGTTGTAGTCAGATAGGAAATAGGCAGACGGAACAGAGTTCCACTGGCGTGCTGTTCTAAGAAAGAAGCTGTGTTCATGGAATCTACGTTTTGATTTAGGCACAGATAGAGAGTGGAGAAAATTTTTGACAGTGGCTTCAGCTAGACGGGTGTTTTTCGTAAAAGATTGGTAAGGGGGGCAGAGATTGGAGCTCCGACGAGCACTTGCCATGGAAATAACGATAGAACAAAGACAGGCTCGCAAAATTTCTGCTACGGGAGAGAGGTTGCAGGGAAGAGAAAAGGGCATCCCCCACTAAGCCACGAAGTCTATTTTGTACTCTGTCAAGGCAGGATAGGCTATTTTTAGCAGTTCCTGCCCAGATATGGCAACAGTATTCAATCCTTGGACGTACTTGGCTTTTATATAGATAGAGAATTGCATCAGTAGTGGGATATCTTCTGGAGCCGTAGAAGGATCCCACCATCTCTCCAGCGACCCTGGCAACAGACTTGATGTACGTGTTCCATTTCATATCAGGAGTAAAGGTCAAGCCCAGAAGCTGATCAAAGCATTGAGCTTCTCCTAGGCGAGAACAATCCATTACAATTGATGCCAGATGGGGATCAGAGCGCCAGAGCGGTGATGGTGTAAAGATAGGAGCTTGATTTTAGATGCATTAAAGGTAACCAGCCACGTCTTCCCCGACTGAACCACGCGCTCGAGATCAGAGGAGAGAGAATCAGAGAGAACTTTGTCATTTACAGCCTTTGATGTGTTGCCGTAGATGGTCCTGTCATCAGCATAGATGTCAACGAATGATTTAAGTATGTGTTTAGGGAGATGATTGATGTAGATCAGGAAGAGAGTTGGGCCAAGGATGGACCCTTGAGGGACTCCAGCATTAATACTGCAAGCCACTGATTTTTGTCCGTCGACCACTACTCTTATGAGCCTATTAGAGAGAAATGATTTAATGATTGATAAAACATTTCCACTAATACCATAGCTGGAAATCTTGTGATGTAGGCCTTTATGCCATACCTTGTCGAAGGCCTTCGATATTTTTTTATTACATTTTCACCCCAAACAAGGCACATAGCAACTTTGGTGTAGGGGGCTACTATCAAGGGCAGCAACTATTGGGGCACTATGTTGGGATTTGGGCAGCAAGATGTCGGTTCACGTTACACTTGAACTTCTGCATGTCAGTACAGTTAGGGAAGCAGGGACCTGGAATAGAATTCCAGAGTCTAGCGGTTCTGGGGAAGAAACTACTGGAGTAGAAAGATCTTTTACATTTAGGGATCTCTACTGTGTGGGGGTGGGATTTAGCTGCCTGTCGGGTTTGTCGAGGGTGTCTACGTTGTGGGGGCACAAGTGTCTGCAGTTCGTCAGAGCATTCACCATTAAAATACTTGTAGAACAGGCAGAGGGACCCAACGTTTCGTCGATGGGATAGAGGCTGAAGCTTAGATGCCAGCTCAGGGCCTATGTCAAGAGCAATTGCCCTAGAAAGGGAGCCTTTGTCAAGAGATTCGCTAATCCTATGGGATATAACCGTTACTACATCTGCTGTAGATCTGGCAGAACGGAAACCATATTGCGTGTCACTAAGAAGGTTATTTCTGCTGAGGTGATTGACTATTTCTCTATTTAGTATGGATGACAGACAGGAGACTTATAGGTCTGTACTGAGAGGGAGAGGACTTGTCACCTTAATTCTTAAATGCACGGCATACTGATGAGGTTTGTTTGAGGGTGTTGGAAAGCACTTCTCCTTAAGGCAACGCTTAAGCAGTTTTGTAAATATGGGAGCAAGTTCAGGTTGAAGCTTTTTTAACACTATAATTGGGATGCCGTCAGGGCCAGTTGCTTTAGTGGAATCAAGGTTCTTGATTAGCTTGGCGACCTCACGCACATATATTTGTATATTACCTAGCGTGTTTTGTGTTATAGGAGAAAATATGGGGAGTTGATTGCCTTCGCAGGATAGGGTAGAATTAGCTGCAAAGTTCTTGGCAAATAGTTTGGCCTTGTTTGATGCTGACTAGATGACCTCTGGTCCATTGATAATGGTTTGGATAGAACGCACACTTCTGTTCAGGGTCCTATTTGTTATTTGCCAAAACTGGTGGGAACTAAGCCGCTGATCAGCTACTTTGGATTTAACAGATTGGGCATATAGCTTTCTTGCATTTTTTATTACTCTTTTACAGTGGTTGCTGGCGTTACTGAAAGCAGCTTTAGTCTCAGTGCATTTATTTCGTTAGTAGCTATGGAAAAAGTGAGTTCTGTGCACGATGGCAGCAGCACATTCTGGGGAAAACCATGGCTGGCTGTAAGGTTTTTGTTGGAATTTTTTCGATGGTATGAATCGGTTTATGCCTACAATTAACTATTCGGTCAAATCTGATACTATAGAGGGCACATCCTTTTTAAACATGGAATGCAGAGGTAGATCAGATATGAATGTACGGAAGCTATCCCAGTCAGCCATAGAGTATCGGTATACAGTACGGTGGAGGGGTACGTCTGGGGACTTGTAAAATTTCATTTTTATCTTAACTGATACAACGGAGTGGTCGGAGGATCCTAGAGGAGAATGAACAGAACATGAACATAGCTCAGGGGAGGTTGAGAGAAAAAGGTCTAGAAGGCTTGCATACTGGCACTCGGGTGGGCTCGCGAACAATTGTAGTAGGTCATAGGCAATGGCAATTCATGACAGAACCTCCCCTCCTAAGCTGTCTTATTTGAGTGGGTCAGCCATTCTATGTTATGGACATTGAAGTCACCACACATGTGGAGGTTAGCCGAGGGATGTGCAGACAGGGTGTGGTCTATTTTCTCAGATATACTCTTAAAGATAGTAACTCCGCTGTTGTGGGGCCGATAGAGGGCAAATATAAATGCAGTGGTGTAAGCTAGTGCAACCCGGAAGCACGTATAAGGTAAATTAGGGTCTTCTCTGGATATATCCCTGCAACACGGGAAGACATCTATAATGTAGGCACATATTCCATGCCCATGGTGATCTTGGGGGTCAGATTTCGATGTTAAGTTAGAGTATCCGTTAATTATGAATTCATCTAGGGAAGTGGTCGGCCCTATTTCAGTTTCGCTTAGAAAGAATATGTCCGGTTTTGTCTCCTTTAATTGGGTGTCAACCTCTGGAACCTCCGACAGACATTTCAGAAAATAAACAAGAAAATGCGTGAGGAATGTTCTGACGTCATCCATCCCAATAAACCGATAGACAACCGGAGAGAAGACGCGACCGCGGCAGGAGCGAGAGAGGGTATGTTACATCTCGTCCGTTTTGCACAGACACAACCACTACCATGTGATTCCGCCTTACTGTCAGTATTTTCACTGGAGCAAAAAAAGATTGTTCTAATCATTCTCGTTACTTGTTATTTAAAGTACAGAAGACTTTTTTGTTTACAGCTGATTGTGGAGACACATAATTATACAGATTCAAACAAAACATGACTAGCGATCCGGCTAATCTTATGAATAACTCAACATATATATATATATATATATATACATATATATATATATATATGTATATATATGTGTGTGTGTGTGTATATATATATATATATATATATATATATATATATATATATATATATATATATATATATATAATAGTGGATATTCTAGCGTGGCATCTAACACAGTTAAATGAATAATTATAAACTCTGAGTTCTCGTGTTTAACCATCACGGGAGCACCTGTGTAGCTGTAAGTGTTAGAACCAAAATATCAAAAATTTATATGGAGGTGTTTTATTTTTTCCTAATAATAACGGCGTATCAATGCGAGATCTATTCGTTGATAATAATTCGCAGAGCAATTTCATAATTTTAAAGTTGAAAATCGAATGCAAACCGCAAGAAACGCCATTTTGAAAATTAGGAAATTATCACTTCGAAACGCATTGCAACTAATTACTCTACCAAAACTATTTTTCCATAAGATAATAAGGAAGCACTTGCCTTTGTTGTCAATTTTAGTGACGTTTTATTCAAAGATTACATTTAGTATACTCGTCTTTTTATTTTATTGTTTGATGTCTCAGGTGAATCAAATTGGATTTATTGCGGTTTGCATTCGCCTTCTCCAATTACTTCTGATAACTGTGGAGGTTTATAAGATATTATTTTAAAAGCATATATATTTTGCTTCCTCAAACATATACATATTAACCATAGTTTCTAACAATCTCAGAATGGATTGCGAAATGGATCACATTTTAGCTTTATATAAAACATATATAATGAAACTAAAATAACCTCTTGTACACAATGTTTCCATTGGCTTTTTCGGACAGTTATGTAAGAATTATTCACAGTGTTATCAGTAAACCATGTAATCGTATGCTGCATTATTTGATGATCATTGTTAAATTGTGGATTCATTGTAAATAGAGAGTTAAGGATATAGTATATTAAGAACTTAATTTAATTTTTGTTATATGTAAAAAAAGGTCTCTTTAATCTGCTATTTTTCTTGTTGAAGTAAATTCATATGGTAGTCAAACCTTGCGTAATATTATATATATATATATATATATATATATATGTTGTTGTTGTTGTTGTTTGTTTCTTTTTAAACGATAAATACGGTTAAGCAGTAGCTTCGTCTCGAAACTCATTTTTTATTTACTTAGAAAATCGCCCATAATTTAATAATAATAAAAATAAATAAAATGTTATATACGTCCAAACAAATTATTGGCGAGTAGTAAGACCGCATCTTGGCAAGGATATAAAACCCCCGAATTGTAGGATAAAAGCTGTCTGAAATGACTTATAACAGATTTTTGATATTTTAAGTAAAGAAAATGTGAAAACATCTATTTCTGTAGGGAAGCGAATTGGTTCGAAGTCACACGCTTGGTAAAAGTAAAATCTGGATCTGATCGCTCTAGAGCACCCACTTTGAAGGATGACCACAGGCTTAAATTTACTGTTTTGAAGGATCAAAAGAAAACTTATGTTGACCAAAGAATTCAAAACAGGGGCTGAAAATTCTCTTTCTTGATATACAATATCTAGACGAATGAAAGAAATAGGATTTTCCCCTAAAAGGCGTGCAAAGTAGCCATTTTTATCTAAGAAGAACATCACTGTTAAAAAGAGATTTTTCTCGTGTTATGGCAAGAAAGATACAGACTGGTTCAGGAATGTTTTGCGGTTAGATAGCATCAAGATTTTTGTCTTGTTAGTGGTGCTCCCGATGCTCCTGAACGGTGGAATCGAAGAACTGGGGCATGATTTTCGCCAAGTTGCATAAAAACGACAGTTAACCACGGGAATGGATGATAGTATGAGGAACTTTTACTGCGGCAGGAGTTGGGCAACTTATTAGATGTGAGAAGTCAATCAATGCAAAGGAATACATTCGATTGTTAGAAACAGGACTGTTACCAAGTATCAAGAAGCTGGGAATAATAGAACATTATTTTTCAACATGATGATGTCCCTGCACACACTGTTTTTTTCTGGTAATTCAATTGATGTGATATTTTGGTCAGGTAAAAGCCCCGATTTAAACTCAATCGAAAATATTTGGTCCATAATATCTCGTGCATTGTCCGGAAGAACTTTTGAGAACAATGACAAACTGTACGAAGCTGTGCAAAGTGAATTGAATAGCATCTCCTCTATAAAGTGTTCCATTTTGGTTGAGAGCATGTCTAAAAGCATTGCTGTTATGAAGAAATCAAAAGGGAATGCGATTCCATCCTAAATATTTATTAAAGTAAATGTCTTGTCCTGTGTTATTAATCTCCTTTAAGTTTCCTTGTTCAATTATTCTTTGTTTAATATAGGTTTTAATGCAATAAAATGTATAAAATTTGTTTGGCATATTTTCTTTTTTTTTTTTTTTGGCTCACGAGGGTATATTTGGGCAGAATTTTCTCCTCCATACAAGTTTCAATGGAGACCAGAGACAACTCTTGTTTGTTTCTCTTACAATATTTTTTTCTTTTTGATGGGCTAATTTCCGAACATTCTGTTCGAGTGTAAAAAGAAATTTGCCGTATTCACGAACGTTTTCGACCCTCAAAGGCTGTCATCAGACGAGTGATGAAAAGTATAAAACAATAACGTAATTAAATGAATGAAAAGATGATAGAAATCGTTTTAAACCGTTTAAAACACTTACACTCGAAAAGAATATTAGAAAACTAATCTGTCAAAAAATTGATTGTAAGAAGAACAAACAAAAGTTGTCTGTGCTCTTCAATGAAACGTCCATATATATATATATATATATATATATATATATATATATATATATAATATATTATATATATATGTTTATATGCGTTTATATATATATATATTATATATTTAATATATATACATATATATATTATATATATGTTTATATGCGGTTATATATATAGTATACATATATATGTTTATATGCGTTTATATATATTATATATTTAATATATATACATATATATATTATATATATTTTATATGCGTTTATATATATATATATATTTATATATATTATATTATATTTAGTCTCTGTCTGCTCGTTTACTTTTGTGGGAATCTACTGAGTCGATCTGTATCTTTATACGATAAAATGCAGCAAAGTAAGTATTGAGGTATCTATTTATACATCGACTTCTGTTTGTTTGTTTGTTTGTTTGTTTATTTTTTGTCATTTTCTACTACGTCTTTGTTTTCGTCTACTTTGACAAAAACTTTCTGATTAAAAACAGACTTTTTCTTATGTTCCTGTCTTTTTTCTACTTTTATTTTGATATTCTTCTATTCCTTTTTTTCTCTTATTTCTTCGTCTTCACGTACTGTTCTTTTTGTATTTTGTTCTACTTCTTCTATTTTTTCTTATTCTTCCTTTTCTCTTTTCTTCACCAGATGTCTCATTAGACCGAACAAATGATCTCTAAGTCTAAGCGTTCTTTTCTTTCTTTCCTGTTTTTCTCTTCTTTCTACTTTGTTATCTTCTTCGTCTTCTTCTATTTTTTTTCGTCTCATTTTCCCATGTTTTCCCTCTCTCTTCCCTCCTTTTTTCACACCAACTTAATACAGTAAACAACACAGCGAAAGGCAATAACCACGTATGAATCTTTATATGAAAAAGTAAGACGAATTCTCCCAGAATGCAACAAAATGATTAGTGAATTTTGAAAGCATTATGATTTATCACGTTTATCACGTGCTACGATGATCTTCACATGTCATTAATCCTAAATAATTGGTTTATTTTGAACACTCTTTGCTGAAAAAAATCATAAGGTACTTTTTCCAAGATTTTCGCATATTTTTGCTATATTTGAGATATTTCAGATCATTGTGTGACAGACTAGTGGTTAGTTTATTCATTCACAAATCAATAAGATTTGCACGGATTTTTCTCATCGTTCTTAAAAATAATTACGTAACATAACCATACGTCATTATTTTTCTTTACGAAATGTTTTCTTCCGTATTACAGTTCTTCTACTTAATTCTTTCAAGTTTAGCTTAACGTGTTCGTACTTAAATCTCATCTAATTCTTATAACGTGCCCGACACGTCAAACTGGTTAAAATATTATCATTATGTGTTTTCATCAGATTTTATCATAATACAAAGTAGCCCCAAAAAGTGTAATAGAGAGGAAGAACGTCCTTTTGTTGCTTAAATTACCTGCAGTGCTATAAAAGATTCTGGTAGTGCTCCCCGTTAACATCTATGCATTTCTAGGCACGTTTAACAACGTTTGCAAATACTTCCTATAGATCTCTGGTGATTCTGTTGATAGTGTTGGTAATGTTCTCCTTCAGTTGATCTAGTTTGTGGGGATCATTTGCATATTTTTTTTAAGTCCGCCAAGATAAAAAATCACATGATGCCAACTCCGGGGATCGTGGTGGCCATAACCCTGTGCTTATAGTTCCCTCTTCCGTAAACATGTTATGAACCTGTGTCATGTATCACTCTAATAACGTGACACGCATATGAACTGATTAAAATTTTTTAATAAACTAAGATAAATGTAAAAAATGTATAACGATTTTTTTTCAATGTTTATCCATTTTTTTACCCTTAAAATTATTTTATCCGACTAATACCCCATAAGGGAACAGTCCATAAAAAATCCAATCATTTGAGGCCTCTCTGGGGTCTTTGCCACTTTTAGTTTCAGTGTAGATACAGATTTAACATATGGAGACCGACAGACAAACATACATATAGCCTTTTATATATAAGACTTAACTCAAAAGATTGTTTTTGAAACCAATTTATACTGTATTCTGCATATAGTAACATTATCTTTTTAACCATTTCACCTTAAGAAAACAGAAAGCTTCTGTAATTAGGGACCATCTTATGGGATGGGCCTTACGTATCTTTGTTTACGTTACATATACATTTCTGCTTGCACTTACAGTCGGGAAACGGAGAGCATATAGCAAATCTCACAACCAAGCGATCCGTAAAAATATTAGCGAAAAAATTTTAATTATAGTCTCAAAAATAACAAAAACTCTATTTATGGGATTCTTCTAAAGAAGAGTAAAAAGCTTAATTGTTAATAGTTGGATAATAAGCAACTATAAACTTATAATCTGTCTAGCAAAAGCACATAGCACAAGAGATCTATTACGCCCTTAATAATCCTGGACCACTAATATGGGAATAGAAATGAAGTGAGAATTAAGGATACGTAACATATTATTCCATGAGTCAAAGATAGTGACTGTGGTAGAAATAAAATAAAGGAATGGATTTACTGAGTTCATTCATCCCTAAACAAGGCATATTGCTACTGAGACTTGAAGGCTAATGTAATGATTTGTCATAATTATAGGAAACGTCCTAAGTGGGGATTTGTGCAGCAAACCTTAGTGTTGACATTCAATTTACAATTCTGCATGTTGTTACAGCCAGGAAAATTAAAAGCAGTGAAGATTTTTTTTAAGCAGGCTATCCAAGGAAAGATCGAATGTGCACACAAGACAGTGAAGATGGTGGCCTCTGGATGGAGGACACAAAGAAAGCCTTTCCGGCTTTGAGAGGGGTGCACCAGTCCGAGGGGGAGGCACACAGGTTGCCCCGAGGTGAATGCCCCTTCTACCGCGAGTGCCGGCGCGCGCTGAAGTTCTTAAGAGTTAAGGAAAGCCTCTCCAACGCATTGCTGTTGTCCCGAAAGGCATTATATCGGGTGTTAGTGAGAGGATCCGTAAGGGATGTGATTGGTGAGGGGCTCCCTTTGACGAAGGGGGAGGCTCCGCTCAATCTGGCCTTGGGCGCCTGGCTGGTAATTCAGGATGCTCTCTGTAAGAGACTTCACTCAGTTAGCTTGGCGGTTTCGCCTATTTGTAAACGGTACGACGATGAGGTCGAGACTTTGTCACGCCTTCGTCTATTGTCGCATCGTGGTGACGCTGATTGAGTCTGTTGCAGGTCTCATGGTCCGCATACTGAACATATCGTCGTTAACTTTGGTTCCTATCAATGTATGAAGCAATTGGGCTCCGACAACGGATAGGCTTAGAAAAGAATTGTGTTTGACCTTGCTAGCAGTGATGAGAGGTGTTATCTGGAACACATGTAATGTGCATCTAGGAGACAAGCGCCCGCGTGTTTGTGTGTTGTGTGGGTGCGTAAGAGAGACGGACGAAAGGGAAAGACTTACCTCGGGGCCGGCTCGGCGTCGCCGACCGAAATTAGAGAAAGAAAGATCAAGATGGTAGCCGCCGTCTTTTGTAAAGGATGATATCTCGCAAACTCACATGAATTCTCGCAATATGCAAATTTAGCCGGCCTGCAACGGCCATAAATGCAGGTGATTGAAAGACGTTGAGAGAGCGATGATTGAATTGGTCGGGAATCGTGTTGCTGTTGCTTCTCGTGCCGTGTGGGTGTGAGCATATCTCACCGTTGTTGGGACCGTTCTGAGTAACCGATAGTTGGGTCCGTTCTGAGTAACCGTTCGCGTCCATCTAGGTAACTTGCTAGTTGGATTCCGTGCAGAATCGGTGTTTACTGGTTATTGAATTACTTTACGTTGCTGCAATATTACACATCTACAGAAGGCGCAGTACTTTTAAAGGATTTTCCTTATACATCTACAGAGGGCGCAGTAATTTTAAAGGACTTTCCTTACACATTTTCTACAAGCTATTTCGGCTATTTGCCCTCTAGGACTATGACCGAGTCAAAATTCGACTTAAAGCTCATACCCGAGTTTAACGGATCCACGTCCATTGTCGACTGGGTTGAAAGGGTCGAGTTGACGTGCGACCTTTGTGAGGTAAAAAGGGTACACACTGTGATTCCCCTGAGATTGGCTGGGGGTGCCTTGAGTGTGTATCAGCAACTCAGTTCTGCCGAAAAGGGAGACGTCACCGCAATTAAAGCTGCGCTGTACAAGGCATTCGCCAGGGATCCTTGTACGGCCTATGAAAAATTTGCTTCCCGAAAACTTCTACCGGAGGAAAGCGTGGACGTTTTCTAAAGAAACTCTCAGTCCTATTCGGTGGAGGGATGTCAGAGTGGACGCTCGCGTACGCGTTTGTGGTGGGCCTTCCCACTCGGGTGAAGCAGCTATTGAGAGCCTCAACCAGCGTTTCAACAACGCCCATGGAACACTTGATGGAACGTGCTCGAGCCATCATCAAAGATGAGGAGGACCTGGGGGAACCAGTTGTGATGGCGACACAGACAGGCCAGATTGGCGCTCGGGAGATTCCGAATCAGAACCCTGCAAGCAATGGGAAATGTTTTTGCTGCGGCCGACGCGGACATTTTGCAAGGAATTGCACCAACAGGGGGTGTGTGCGCTGTTTTAATTGTGGCGGTTTGGGGCATCTAGCCCAAAACTGTGCGGGAAACGTATCAGGGGAGAGGAAGTCAGCACCGCCCTGCTCCCCGAGCAAAATTTGAACAAGGCGCAACCAGTGATGAACGTCTACTTAAATAGGATACCCTCAGCACTTCTCGACTCAGGCTGTTCGCATACTATAGTGAGCACCAGACTGTGTCCAAGTTGGACTAAGAGAAAGATCAAAGTCACCACGATAGGAGGCGAGACCCAGACATGCTGTGGCGCTGGAACTGTCGAGGTCTACACGGACACCGGTGCAGCCACTAAGATCAATGTGCTCGTGACCCAAGGAAATCTCCTGGGGTTTGACCTGTTGCTCGGATACGATGCCATCAAGGCGCTGGGGGGAGTCGCAATTCATCGGGATGGAAAAGTGCGATTCTTGGAGGCCCCAGTGTGTGCAGCGCTCCACATCGATCGGCCGGATTTTACAGTGGACTACGACTCTCGCAAGAGGGCCTGGATTGCATCTTGGAAGTGGACCGAGGGAAGGGCACCGACTAAACTCAAGAATGGGGTTGCAGAGTACCCTATACCCAGTGAGGGCCGAGCAGAATACGAAAGGGAACTAAAGGCGTGGATCCAAGATGGCTGGTTAATCCCCTAACCTGACCACAAGCTTGGGCCTCCCAAGGGTCTAATACCCTTGATGGCAGTAGTCCAGCATAACAAGTCGAAAGTACGGCCCGTGCTGGACTATAGGGAGCTTAACAAGCATATTGAAGCCTACACTGCCGATGCTGACGTATGCGCCAGCAAGTTGAGGTAATGGCGTCAGAAAGGCACTAATGTCTCGATATTGGATTTGCGAAAAGCCTATTTACAGGTGCGAGTTGATGAGACGTTGTGGCCGTTCCAGACAGTTTGGTTCCAGGGGCAGAGGTATTGCCTTACACGCCTCGGCTTTGGCCTAAATGTGGCACCACAGATTATGAAGACTATTGTCAACACAGTATTGTCTCAAGAAAAGCCCATAGGGGACTCAACGTCAGCTTACATTAATGACGTATACGTAAATGAAGATGTACAGTCTGCGTCGTGTGTCAAAGAAAAGTTGGCTCAGTTTGGTCTGGAATGCAAGAATCTCGACGTTTGAGGGAAGGAGCATGTGTATTGGGATTAGATGTTTATGAGGAAGATGGCACCCTACAATGTAGGCGTGGCAGCGAAATTCCAAGCATCCCCAACATCGTTACAAGGCGGACCGTTTTTTCTTGGTGTGGAAAACTTGTTGGTCACCTACCGGCCTGTGGCTGGCTCCGCGCAGCTGTTGGTGTAATTAAACGCAGAGCAAATTTAACAACCACGGGTTGGGATGACGTATCCGATGATGTCCGACTAACTGATGATTAAAGAGACACTGGAGAGAGTGAACAAGAAGGACCCTGCCTGTGGGTGGTGGTGTGTTAACGGAGACAACGTAGGTGTGTGGGTTGATTCCAGTTCTTTGGCGTTAGGAGTATCGTTGGAGCAAATAGGAAACGTGTTCGAAGATGCATGTTGGCTGCGGCCCTTAACAGATTCTCAGCATATCAACCTGGCGGAGCTGGACGCCATTGTAAAGGGGATAAAACTGGCCCTTCAGTGGCAGTCTAAGAAGTTGACCTTGTACACAGATTCTCTCTGTGTCTACCACTGGGTGTCTGACACACTTTCAGGACGGACACGAATCCGTACCAAGGCAGCAAGCGAAATGTTAATACGGAGAAGGCTAGACACGCTAAAAACACCTGGTATCTGAGTATGGGCTATCACTGAGCGTCACTCTGGTGCCATCACATTGTAATCGTGCTGATCAACTGACCCGAGTACCTCACAAATGGTATGAAGCCGTGAAGATGGGAATGGAGATTACTGCTCGATCTTGTGCAGTTGCAATCGACCCATGTCAAATACAAAAAATTCATGCACAGAGCGGACATCCGGGTATCAAGAGGACCCTTGATTTTGTGAGGCGCGTATACCCAGCAGTGACCAAGATGGATGTCAGACAGATCATCAGAAATTGTGAGGCTTGCCAGTCTATTGATCCGGCACCAGAGCGATGGCAGAAGCGTCGATTGGAAGTTGAGGGTGTGTGGCAGCGGCTGGCCATGGATATAACCCATTACAGTGGCAAGCCCTTTTTAACTCTCATTGATTGCGGGCCTACGAGATTTGCGGTGTGGCGGCAGATGACCAGACAGGATTCGGCAAATGTTGTTCGTCACCTTTCATCCATTTTTTCTGCACGAGGTGCGCCGGAAAAGCTCCTTACTGACAATGATGCAGCGTTTTGTAGCCAGCAAGTCCGGCAGTTGTTAGATGAGTGGGGCGTCCGACTACGGTTGCGATGTGCGCATGTGCCGTCAGGAAATGGCATTGCTGAAAGAAGCCATCGCAGCATCAACAGAATTGCTGCCAGGAAGCGATGTACTATTACGGAAGCCACATATTGGTATAACATTACGCCAAAGGACGGGACGTCTCCTTCAACCGCACCTGCGAATGCTATTTACACATACCGAGTCGGAGTGAAGGGAATCAACACTACGCAGCCAGCCGACAAGGGAACATGTAACAGATATGAAGTGGGAGATCCAGTGTGGGTGCGGCCCCCAGGAAATCGGTGCACCAAGTTTAAGCGAGGAAAAATATCCGGAGTGATTAGCCAGCAGTCTGTGTTGGTCGATGGAACCCCACGACATGTGCGAGATCTTCGCCCATCTACCAAGGCGCGTCACACAACTACAGAAGAAAGCAGTGAAGCGTCCAGTGATGAACTGCCGATACACGGATTCAGTGAGCCCCCTCCAGAGACTGATAGTGATACTTCGTCCGATGAGGCGGAACCAGATCCAGAGCCCGAATCTGAACCAGTGAATGTACCTCTTCGCAGAAGCACACGCACTAAAAGGCCACCTCCCCAATTCTCCCTATGTGATCATCAGATCAGGGGGAGTGTAATGTGCATCCAGGAGACAAGTGCCCGCGTGTTTGTGTGTTGTGTGGGTGCTTAAGAGAGACTCTCGGGGCCGGCTCGGCGTCGCCGACCGAAAATAGAGAAAGAAAGATCAAGATGGTGGCCGCCGTCTTTTGTAAAGGATGATATCTCGCAAAGTCACATGAATTCTCGCAATATGCAAATTTAGCCGGCCTGCAACGGCCATAAATGCGGGTGATTGAAAGACGTTGAGAGAGCGATGATTGACTTGGTCGGGAATCGTGTTGCTGTTGCTTCTCGTGCCGTGTGGGTGTGAGCATACCTTACCGTTGTTGGGACCGTTCTGAGTAACCGTTCGCGTCCATCTAGGTACCTTGCTAGTTGGATTCCGTGCAGAACCGGTGTTTACTGGTTATTGAATTGCTTTACGTTGCTGCAATATTACACATCTACAGAGGGCGCAGTACTTTTAAAGGACTTTCCTTACACATTTTCTACAACACACGCATGAGAGTGGTCTACGGATCTAAGAACTTCGCTCCCCTCGATCTTATACGAATCTTCCGTTATCATTCGAAGAGTCGTATCAAGGACGAGAGAATTAGACTCTTCGTCAAACATTTTTGAAAGGTGGATATCAGTTGCGCGTGTGTGTCGGGTGAGAGAAGCAAGTCTTGACTGGTTCTTGGATGTTCCTTAGGAAAGGCATTTTGGGTAGCAGAAACAAACGTCAGCTCTGACTCGTTTTAAGTCCGGAGTAGGTCACGATTTAGGCAAGAGTAGGTCCATTTTTTACGCTCCTGTGTTCATAACCTAACTAGTGTGCGATAGAGATCATTAGGCCCTTTTTAAGTTTGTCCCGTTTTTTTTGTTTGTTTTTTTAGCCCTATTCCCCTCCCCAAATTAGGTGACAGATCGCT
Source organism: Euprymna scolopes (assembly GCF_053919585.1). Classification (NCBI taxonomy): domain Eukaryota; kingdom Metazoa; phylum Mollusca; class Cephalopoda; order Sepiida; family Sepiolidae; genus Euprymna; species Euprymna scolopes. The sequence goes on along the minus strand of NC_136503.1, from coordinate 16,742,522 downwards.
TGATTGGCCAGAGATGCGGGTTCCCTTTCGAAGTTTTCGTAAGAGGGGTTTTAAATAAAGCGTTCGGACTTGCATCACTTTCGACTGGCGAATCAGCGCACCTGCCACGGTTTAGCAACAGGGGGTCTTTTGTTACTAACATTGTAAATACTTAATTTTTTCTTTGTATTATAAATTTTTTATATCCCAAACCCCTATTTTTTTTCTTATGGGTTGTAATTTGTTTATCATGGTATGATGTTCTTATGGTGACTGACGAAGGATTTATACGCCGAGGGATGTATAGTATGAATGTGGTATTGTGGTGAAAGTAGAATGACAGTAGGAACTTGTTAGGTTAGATTAGTTAGCTTTAGACAGAAAAAACCGTCCTTCCCCCTCCCCCATGTTCGGCCTTGTGCCAAATTTTTCTGAAAATAAATATATACCCCATTATACGTCGTCTGACTCGTCTCTCTGCGCTTTACCTATCACTTATTATTGTTACTCTCTTTGTTATTTACTCGTTAGATTTGTTATTGCTCTCACGTTAATTCTTCCTCCTCCGTTATTTGTTATTGGAGTGTTATTTTTGCTTTCTGACTCAACCGGGGATGACGTCAGCCACCGGGACGCCGATGAAAACTCAACCGACCAAGAATTCTAACGACAACATGGAAAACCAAGGATGGACGAAGCCTCCAGCCATAAAGATTGACGTCAACGATTTCATTGAGAAAGCCAAGCTACGTATGGAATTTGTCACAGACAAAGGCGCCAAGCTTGATTTTCCAAGGTTGGAAGAGATTACAAAAAAAAACTATTCTTTTGTTTGTAGTAGATAGAAAGACCAAGAAACTGATTCGTTCAACGAAGAAAGACAAGAAACTTGTTGCTAAGTTAGGTTTGAGGCCTGAAAGAATAACTAAATGTAAGGGCTATAATACAAGAAATGCCTTATTCAAGACAGAGGAAGAATGTATCAACATGGCCAAAAAGGAGATAATCACCAAAGACTTCATATTGAGAATGGAGTACATTGGAAGGAGGAGAAGAACAGTTTTAGTTTCGAGGTCCCAGTGACTGTCCCTGGGGAATATCTATGCGCGTTTCTACAATTTGGAGAAATAACTGGTGTGAACTTAGACGGATTCCAAGGAACATGGACATTCGAAATTTTGCTGAATAAGGAAGGATTCAGTAAAATTCCTTACTATATTGAAGCAGGGGAAGAGAAACTACCACTAGTGGTAGTCGGGCGTCGCCCAGCCTGCTGGATATGTTGAGAGGTAGGGCACCTCACGTTCACATGCCCTAAAAGAACTCAAACAACCCAACAGACACAAAAAACCCGAAGCCCGGAACAACAGACACCCAAAATAGGATACAGTTTTGCCACTAAATCATCTACCACTATTACTCCCGTCACAAGCATCCATCCAAGTCCAATTAAGAAAGTCACGCTGGACCAATTTGAACAACTGTGCAACTCAGCAAAGGAATCTCCAGTAAAAGCACAAGAGTGGACACTTGTAAAAAACAAAAAATCTTCATCCCCAAAATCATATGCACAAAACCTGGAGAAAGAAAGAATAGAGACGATGTGTACAAAAGATCCAGGAGGCAACAATTTCAAAGTGCTAAGTAAATTAAAAGACAAACTCGACCAAGAGCGTAAAACCGAGATAAAAGAAATCAAGCCTTTCCTTGACTCTTTCCTGACTCCTCCCCAACAAAAACACATTCATCCACAACTAAGACATTACCCCCACCCGTCACTACTGCACTACCAAAAAGGGAAAAAAACTGACAATGCTTGCCCCCAAAAAATAATAATCACCCAAACCATCCCCTTTTAATACACCCTGCAACACCCCTCAAAATACCCCTCTTCCTTCCGCGATGAAAAGTGACATGCCTCCTCCTCCTGCTCCCTTGCATCCCGCGATCCCATTGGAAAAAAAGGCCACGAAGTCATTCTACCGAAGCTGAACCCCGAAAGAAAAGTTCCCTTACTACACAGGCAAAAACCTTTGTAAATTAACCCCACAACAAGAAACAGTGATTAAAAATCACAATAGAAAAGAGTACAGGGCACTTTATGCCTTTAAAACAGTTAAAAGATTAGAAGTAGCTAACCCGGAAAACTTTAAAATCGCAATAAGTCTTGTTACGGTTGTAAGAAACCGGGAAGAAGCTATAGGCTTATGTTGTATGCTGGAGGAAGTAAATTCAGCTTATATTTTTCCTCCATCTGCATTTTTCAATGAGAAGGACCTAACAGAAATCAAAAAGACATGTGTTGGGCGGGGCCACCTAAAGGTTCATCCATCTTTATATAGGGCCCTCAAACTAACATTTCCACTAGACATTGGCGGTCTGACCCCGGACGGGTCCATCACCACTGAGATGACCACTGGGTCGATAAGGACTGCTGTCGGTATCTTGACACCATCTATGTTTGTTCAGGATTCTCAACCCTAATAGTTCAAGATGGCCTTAAGATTTGCTACTTTGAATATCCGAGGGTTGAGGGACGCTTCTCGTAAACTTCGAGATGCACGCGACCTTCAGCGCCTCGGCGTGGATATTTGTTGTTTACAGGAAACTCACTTCATTCCAAGTGATTATCAGAGTGTACTCCTTAGAGACTTCCAGCTCTATACAGCACATTATAATACCCACGCAAGGGGGCTTACCTGGCTAGTTAAGCGCACTCTTGATGCGTCGTGTGACCCTATTTATGCAGATCTAGAAGGAAGATTGCTCGTTCTGGATGTTATCGTAAGGAAGTGGCATTTCGTTTTATTGGGGTTTATGCGCCCAATAACCGTACTGAGCTAGTTTCCTTTTTTCGTCGAATCGAACCCTTCATGAATTCGTCTCGTCGGTTAGTTTTAGCGGGAGACTGGAATGCTGTCCTGGATCTCGAATTAGATAGCGGGGGTAATACCACAAGAGTTACTAACAAGAACCGGGATGCTAAGGCGTTTCGAGATTTTATCGACAAGTTTGATCTTGTCGATAAGTTTCGAAACGAAAAGCCTGGAGATTAAGCATGGACTTGAACAGGTAGACGCGGCTCCGATCCGGTGCAACTTTCGAGTTACATCGATCGGTTCTTAGTTAGGAGAGTCGACCTAGGGCTTTTAGACTATTCAAGTTTTCATAGTATAGTTTATTCGGACCATAGGCTTGTCCGGGTTCGAGTAAACTTAGATAGTGTTAAACCTAGGATGGCTAGTTACTGGAAGTTCAACACGATGTGAAGGACTTCCGGGAACAGCTTCTACTAACAATACAGAGGGAATTGACGGGGGCTATCATCGGGAGTAAGTGGTGGGGTAACCTAAAAAAAGTCATTAGGTCCTTCGCTGCTGATTTTAATCGCCGGTTCAACCTTAGTTCTAGAGCAGCGAAAGCGGCACTAGAAGATAGATTAGAAAAGGCAGTGGAAGAGGGGGATAGTGCTAGTTATACTATAGTTAAGGCTGCACTGGACTCCTTGGATAACAGGGAGGACCAGGGATTACTAGTTAGGGCTAGGTTAAAAAAAGCGCCAAGCGAGGCAACAAATATGGCCGCGTTGCTGCGTGCGGGTGGAGTTTCGACGTTCTGCTGATCGACACATCACCAGTGTCACATTGCCGGACGGACGAACCGTAACTTCGAACGACGGAATCTTGGGTTTTCGAACTCATTTTCAGGAACTTTTTACTAAGGAGCCTGGTCTGACTATTGAACAGTTTGACACCTATTTAGCCGACTTTTCTTGCCTTGAGGCGACCGAAGCGGCTAGGTGTGAAGGTAGCATAAAAGAAGTCCTTGAGGCCTTGAAAAAAGTTGGGCTAGACAGGACCCCTGGGATAGATGGTCTGCTCTACAAGGTTTATTTGAGGCTGTCGCCCACTTTTATTCCTTTGCTGACCGTACTTTTTAACTCCTGGTTTAGGAACGGGTGCATACCTCAGTACTTTACCAGGGGGATCATTAAATGGTTGCGCAAAGATAAAAATGGAGGGGATGGGATAGGTAATTTCCGGCCCTTAACGATGGTTAACACAGAGTTAAAGATTTTGGCCAAGATCTTAACAAATCGTCTGCAGATTGTCTTACACCGTCTAATAAGTCCTGAACAGACTTGTTCTGTTTAGGGCCGGACGATTCAAGATAATTTGCACCCGATACGCTTGATCGTAGAAAAAGTCGACACAGAAGCCGCGCTTATCAATTTAGATCAGTCCAAAGCATTCGACAGAGTAGACCATCGTTACCTATAGGCTGTTCTTCGCTCGGCTGGCTTTGGTCCCCAGTTTCGCTCTTGGATTTGTCTCTTGTATGCCAACCCCGGTGCTATGGTGGAAATGAAAGTGGTGAGGTCGAAGCCCTTCATGTTAACAAGATCGATCCGTCAAAGTTGTCGGTTATCCCCAATGATGTATGTGCTGGCGCTTGAGCCATATTTGCGCCAGCTTCGGGTGAATCCGGTCCTTTGCGGGATTACTTTGCCCGGTCATAAGTCTCTAGCTACCTCTCTTATCACAGTTAAAATGCGCTTTGCATTGGAGAAATTTGTGGGGTCTTCTATCAGTTTATCTTCTACTTCCCTAAAATTAATGAATTTAGACAAATAGACCCCCTTGACATTCAGAGTTATTAATTTGAGGGTCGCTAATAAAGAACATGTCTTTTCCAATGAGGTATAAGGTAATTTCCTTTTTTCTTGGGATGCGATTTTTGTGTCCATGGGGATGTAAGAGGCGGGTGAGGACTTTGCAGGAGATGCAGGTGTATTGTGTGGGGTTGCTGACGTAGAGGGAATAGGGGAAGATTGAAAGAAGGACTTTTTGATAGGGCTTAGGGGGAATCAGTTTTGGTATTTTGTTAGGGACAAGTGATGAGGCACGTGGATGCATTTTTGCAGGAGAACTGGTTTTAGATTTTGCGGGGGACTTCCTGATGAGGGTCAGTTTGAGCTTTTGTTTTGGCGAATGGGAATGGATTAGTTGGGGGAATTGGGTCTCTTTCTTTGAGCGTCGAATCTTTTTAATTTACTATTTTCACGTATTTATTTAGTTCAGGGTCCTTCTCCAACATTGCTTCTTTTTCAAAGGTAAGATGTCCAGGCGTTTTCTTTTTCCGATAGCAATTTGCCAAGGTCCTTTTTCTATTTCTGGTTCTTCGAGAGGGTGGCGGGGATTTGTGGCAAGATTGGTCCCTAAATGTTGCCCCACTCTAGTTTTGGAGCTAGGTGCTGACAATCCGACGTTAGATGTTCTATTCCCCCGCAGGGCCAGCATGTTGGGCGCCTTCCTGCTACAATAATCGGTAGCTTTTCGTCACCAACCTCTAAAAAGAATGGGATGGTGAAATTTTCCGTCTCGTAGAATGACCAAGGACCACACGCCATTAAATTCGTCACATTGTATGCTGACGATTTCACCATAATTTAGCAGGAAGGCATCTATGTGTTCTCCGTCGACATGATGCGGAAAATGGAATACGGACATTTGTTCGTCTTTTGCCCATGTATTCCGAGCGAAGACTATAATTTGTAGTCATGATCTCTTTGATAGAGTCAAACAGTCCTTTGCAGCGTTGACGAGGGTGCTCCAGGTGTTATACCCTTTGCATTTTACAAATCTTTGTGGTCTATAGCCCGTAGTTGCCAGAAGGGTATTAATAATTCCTGTTGAAGCTTGACTTTCTTTAATTTTCTGTCCACGACAAAGATGGGAGCGTTTTCGAATTTCCTCAGGGTTAGGTAGGTTCACGGTTAATCCTTTTCAGTTACAAATGAACGTCAAAACGTTAATGTCAATTTTAGGACGCTTACTCCAGTTATTTGGAGAAGCATCATCGGTTTCCATTAATGTCCTTTCAGGTAAGTGCATATGCGTCCGGCTTGCGGCAGCAGCCATAGCCGAACCGTAAAAAACAGCTCTAAGATAACCGTTATAAAACAACAGTATAAAAAACACTGTAGAATAAAACCCGGCGTAAAATAAAAACATCGATAGTAACAATAAGGAATAACAAGTCAGCGCATTGTAATAAAGAACCTGCGTGAAATGATCTATCACCGCCGTTTATTTCTACGCTGACTCACTTATCGGCTTGTTTGTTATAGCCGTTGGGCGAAACTAACTCGTCACTTTGGGGTAAGATAGGTTTAGTTCATTGTTAGACTTGATTTGTAATCGAAACATATACAAACTTGGAACATGTGCGAAAGAAAAAGTTTTAAGCGGTTACGATTTAAAAACAAATATTCGTGATTCGCGACAGTAATTTTCTATTTATTTTAGAAGTCCGACCCTGAGCTAAATCAACGGCCGATAAGTCAATTTTGAAAAATGGCACGTGAATTTAATTGTAATCGGATCTTTAAATCAACCTTCAGCTAATTAAACCGCCGACATAAATCGCAGTAATTATTTTCTGAGCCCGGTAACTAATATAATGTACGAAACCAAAAATAAACAAATGTTAACCCTGATAACTGCAACGGCTTATCGAAAATATACGTTTTCAAATATGATCAAAATGAAAAACAGCCGAAACGTCCGCATTATTTGGGGCGCGAAGGCGGAAACAAATATTTCTTAGTTAACATGTTAACCCATAGGGCCACGCTGACAGAAATGGTATAACGTTGCACAATCATGTATTTAATCTACGCGAGAGATAGCACTTCAAACATATGCAGATTGTGAAATCGTTTACAATAGAGGATTTTATGCAATGCCCGATCAGATTCTGCGGTCGTTAAGAGAAAAGCTGTTTATTTTCGACATTACACGTCTGAATGCTCCACGGTTCTGATAATTCCGTATTAATGTATTTATTTGCTTCCCCACCAAAGCAAATTAGGCACAAGGCCGTTTTTAATGTGGGGTAAAAACCAGCTCCCCTAAAAGTAAGCAAAAAGGGGGCACTCTGGTTACCAAAAATAATTGTCCCAGTATAGAGGCTTTCCCCTCTATTGACTGGTACAAATTATCTTAAGTGCAGCATCTGCAGAACAGATACTACACTTTGATCTCGGACCGAAGGCCAAGAACAACAGAAAAAAGGCAAGCCTCTTTTTAATGATGGTTAGTTTTCTAGGTTTTTTTTTTTTTTTTTTTTTTTTAGCGAGACACACAAAACATGCAAGATGGCCATACAAACTGTATGGACTCGATAGAAGAAAGCCCCCAGAGTATAGTTTCTGATGAAATTAGTAATCTGCGTCGGTCTTCACGAATCCTAAGACGTCCAAGATTGTTAGAGAACTATGTGATGTATAGTAACTCTGATTAAGTTATATTCAGAAATCGTACCCACACAACTTGTGGGAAAGAAAATAGAGAAAAAAAAGGACTCCGTCACTGCTTAGTGACCATTCGGCGTAGGAATATGTATTCTGTTGAGATGCACTCCAGTTACATACGAACTACATACTTATATAAGTCCGGCAACACTGCCTACAAGCTGGGTTTTTATTCAAGTCTGCTAACTATTCGGCGCTTTGTCTCTGATGGGATCGTTTTCTCATGTGGATTATCATCTGCCTTTCCCAGAAAAGGCACCTTAAAGCCACACACGCTCTCAAAACTAGACGGAGGAGATCGCCAATAATACGTGATACACTGCCGACAATAATGTAGAAAGAAAACTTAAAGAATTGTTAAATGCGATTTACTTAAGAAGATGAGCTTTATAACTATTAGCTAGAAGAAAATAAGTTTCTCTGTCCGGTGTGAGTCAATTCTTACAAAAAATAACAAAACCATTCAGCTAACGTTTCTATGTGTCTTTCTTACGGTGAAAAAAGTTTTATTTGCATATCAATCATTTGACGAAACTCTTGAGGAAACTCCGACGATGACGAGAAGCCGTGGCGTCAGATATGGAACAAGAAAAGAAATACATATTAAAAATATAAGATTGGTTGGTTAGCTATAAAAAGCAGGAATACGTCATCTTTTTTTAATGGCAGGTTCAGTAATGTAAAACTGGAAACGGTTGGAAAATGTTGTCTTAATCTCCATTATTTTGCTTTTCTTCTTTTCTTTTTTTTTTGCGACGAGATTATTTATCAATTATCAAACATAGATTATTTTTTGCATCATTTTTGCTGATGGAATCCTTTTGCGAATCAGCACAATGTTTGATCCAGATGCTGTATTATAGATTTACTACACCCACGCTCTCCCCTCGTTTCTCAATAATCGTAGGTTCAGTTCTGACTCTGAATGGATACTAGCCTAGCCGCACAGATAACTGGGACATAGCGAGGCAGTATGTTTGTTGATGACTAAATAATATATCTACTATCAAATGAAAGGAACTTTGTCTCTGTGTAATCTCGTTTCATATGGTCTCGAACACTGCTGGACCGATTTTTATGTAATTTTACACGAAGGTACTTTATGTGCGGTCGAAGTAAGAATTTCCTAGATCGAATGTTAAAACTAATCATAATAAGCTATTTACTTATATTTGTCAAAATATTATGAATACTCCAAAAGTCTAAATCGAAAAGCACAATAGAAAGAAATTAAAATTTAAACGGAGCTTATTCAAACTATAAGATAGCACTTGCATTTAACAAGTCAATAAAGAAATGTATGTATGCGTATGTGTATGTATGTATGTATGTATATGCATATATATATATATATATATATATATGTATGATAGATTTTTTTAGCTTCTTAGAAATGAGCAAAATTTATAGCAGTTTTCGTTTGTGCAAACTTGATAATTGAATATTATTTAATATGGACGAAATTTGGAGTTAAATCCCAACCCTTATCAATTCCTATTGAACCTTATCAATTCTTCTGCATCGAACGGAGATCATTATGTATTTGTCGTCACATATTAATATAACTAAGTTCTTTACAAACTTTCAGCCAGATCAGCGTAATACTTTCAGAGAAAAAAATGAATCTTTAATACTAACCCATATAAAGCCGTAAGTGTTCATCAAACGGATACCATAATTCATAATTCTCACCACATCATAATAAAAAATATGCATACAGAATATCAACGAGATCGGAAGTAGTGTCGCAGAGAACTTCTGAAGTAAATGTGGTATGGTGGTAATTAATAACTTCTAAATACGTATCGAACGATTACAGTCAATTTGCTGCGTCTTGCAACAAATATATATGCAAAATCTCAGCTAGACGCTTGGTTGTTTTGAAAAGAGTTGCTAGGGTATACACTGAATTGTAATGGTGTATTAAGACAAGAAAAGTCGAACAGACAGAAAAATAGACAGACTAAGATGAATATATACAGGAAACATCATTTAACTAACAAGGACTCTCAGAAACGTCACCCTCAGAAACACTTTATTATGAAATCATTGTTTCTGCTCAATTCAAGCATATAAAATTCCACAATATCTGATATTCTGTGGCATCACTGATATTTATGAAGAGGCGATATTAATCTATAAAATTCATTAGTCAGGTTGAAAATATTAAATTGCATGTAAAATTCATGTAGTGCGGGCATATTTGCTTTAACTTAAAATTCAAATACAAACATTATTTAAATCTGCAAACATATGAAACTAATATTTCAGAAAATGCAATTATTTAAATTTACTTATTTTTTCCATTTCTTTACCTTTTCCTTTCTCTTGTTCTATTGTATTTTTCAAACTGCTTAAAGTAGACTCTGCGAGTGACAAGACAAAAAACAAAAACAATATATTAATAATATTGAGTGACAATCAAGGCTTTGTTATGTATACATTATAATTTATTATCGAAATCGAAAATGTAAAAGTTTTAATTACTAAAACGAACGTTTTAAAAATATCTTTCCAAAGAAAATAAACGTAGTAAAACGAGGCTTAGTAAACAATACATTACAGCTGAAATAAATGCTTACTTCTTGTGAACATGTGAGTTATCACATGTGAGACGAGAAGCAACAATCTACGAATACAATATTTTTACATACGTGCGCGATCGCTAGTCTTCGTTATTTTTTATCTTCGCTTACGACGACCCCTTGTAGTCGTTTATCTGTTTGTTAATACGAATGCACAAATGCATGGAACACAGTGGAAACTTGTTGGTTTTTATTAACTTTATTTTGATATGTTCAGTATGGGAGGAGAGACTAATCTAATCCTGATTACTTTTAAACAGTTTTATTCCTTGATGATTGAGAGATACAGGCAACAGCATCGAGGAGACGTTCGTTCATATTAACTGTACATTTTCAGAACACGTCGTCTTTCTCGCTTTTTTAGAAACTCTATTCTGTGTCTCGAACACGTGATGTAATCTCTGTCATATCAATCATTCTCGACTTTTTGTCTAGAGAACTCACATTTGAACTCTCACCCCAATCACGCTAGCTTCAGGTGTTTTATTTCCGTTTGACTCCAGGTTATCTTGACATGTACCTAATGTAACCATCGGAAAAGTGTTTACTAGTTAACGTAATCTCTACTTACTGTCGTAGGGTCCCAACATTAAATCAAATAACAAAAAGAGAACGAACAAAATGCAGTTTTCACCCTGCTTATTGCACCTCAGAGAATAAGTCCGTAGTCAGTTCGCGTCCCTGTATTCCCTACCTAATCAGCACTTCTGCTCTCTCTCCCTCTCTCCCTCTCTCGCTCTCTCTCTCTCTCTTTCTGTCTCTCTCTTTCTTTCTCTTGGTTGATCGGATTTAGTTTCTTATTCCTTTTAAATAAAATATCTCAGAACAATTTACAAATTAAAAGGCGAAATACGAATAAAAGTAAAAGTTTCTTGTCGAACGCAGGAGAGATAGGGCTAGTCAACCATAGTGCTAGAAAATGTGTAAATTGTGAACGTTGCTGTTCTCAACTTAAAAATATAAAACCCTTCACACCTCATATTTAGACGATATCCAATTATTATTCTCTCATGCCGAAGTCAGCTTAAGCGTCCACCCGACCGAGCACCATTCTAGTAGGTAATTTCCTCATTTTGCCACATAATATTGGCATTTTTTATATCAGATTTCTTTCGTTTCTTTTCGGGCGAATGAAACCCACATTTTAAGAAATTTAATTCAAATGCAACATGATATTTGACGTACCGAGGAAAATAAATGATAAAAATAACCATTGCTACATCGCAAATATGTGTCTATCTATTTACACTGCAATGTAATAGTCTTTTTAAATGTTACGTTCATAATACTTGTAGTAAACTTTCACGTATATTTTAGCATAAAATGAACATTCTTCTTCATACGCAAGTTCGGAAACTGTTTCATAGTGTTCTTATTTGATCTTTCTGCTAATAGCACCAGACAATGCGTGATGCGACTTCATGTAAGAATTTACAAGAAGTTGATTATCGCAAATACAGGAGATGCATATTGGCCTTCGTCTTGATCAGATTAAGACAATAAGAAGGAATAAAACAGTCATCTGAAGGACAGTTCTACAAACCTGCAGTTAATAGAAGTAACCTACAGGAAATGGAAGGTGTATTAGAATGAGGTATGCAAACAGTGAATTGATGGAGACCCTTAAACCAACGAGTAAAACGATCTGGAACTAATGAAGTAAGAAATAAGTCATAGACTTCTGCTGAACACTTGTCATAATAATATTTACAAAGATTAGGACTAGCAACATCACGTCTGTAAGAGAGAGATCATAACAAAGAAGCAGATACATTTTTCACTTTAGGAAAAATCTCAAATTGAATAGACATTCACCAATATAAATATATCAACTGGAATTCGTTATATTATTAGTAATAAGCAAGAAACAACATTGCCATTACGTTTCGGTCTTTTTATAACGTTAGAACCCCTGGCGAGTTAGATAAAACTATAATAGTCTTTAGGATCATTATAATGATAATACCTCATAAAATGAACAGAATTGAAATAAGACTTGAAAGATATGAAGTTGAGCATATGAAAAGTAGCCAAATCGAAAGCGCACCTATCAATAAAATAGAGGTTAGAAAAAATTGCCACATATATACGCACACTTCTAGAAAATAATTTTGAAACGTAAACTGTGATTGTAATCGATGTAATAATTTGCATTAGGTAAGAGACTCTTCATATCTGTTAAAATGTTTGGCATGTAAAACAATCGAAAAAAAGGTTTACGAAAATATGTCACGGTAAAAATTGTGCGTAAAGAAATAAAAATGGAATTGAACTTAGGGTCAGATATTTCGGCATTAAATTTCAAGACATGGAATAAAATTGAATAGACCCACGATGGTGAGATCCCACAAAATAGCAAAGGCCGTTAATGGTACAAAAATTAACTTCCATATAGAATTTTTAGCCAATGTGTCACTATTGGGAAAACAAAAAAGTTAAAAATCTATGTACTTAGAAAAACCACGAACCTACTGGGTTAGAACTTCATACATGAATTTAAATTATGGAACCAGTCAATCAATAACATTTGCAAAAACATGCAAAACACAATAGACACTTTAAAACAATTATAAAAGAAACTAAGCTGCAAACAAAGCGATACTGTTGTAGGTCGAACAAAAGTAGTTCTCTCTTAACGGCAACATCGGCTGACCACGATCCAAGAAACCAAAAACAGGCAGGGTACTTTATCGCAAGCCCTAAAATGATAACACTCTAGCCAAACGACCCAGATGTAAGTAACTATGCGACTGCGGGCGATTTTACACAGGCTACGAAAAGTCCAGCTACTCTGCAACAGGTATCTGTAGCAACTCTATTAAAAAACTAATTACCACTTCGCAAGTTCTTGATATCATAAAAACTAGACACCTGAAAAGGATGTGTTACTGACTTAATCCCAGCTATACTATTAGAAAAAAGCTCCTCTAAAGTTGCACCAATTCTCTCCAAACCTTTCAACAAATACCTTCTCCGGATCTTGTTTCCTAACAGTGGGAAAATGGATTATGTGGTACAAGTTTACAATAATTATGGCGAGTTAACAGACTTACTTACCTTCTTCCTCTTTCCGCCAAAATATGTGCGTCCGTATTCAACCAAACACCAGTCAACCACCTCGTAAATACTAAGCTTCTTTCTGGCCGACAGTGTGGATTTAGGCAAACCCACTCTACAGCGGATATCTTAACTGTAATCTCTGAATGTGCATACCATGCATTGAATAAGGCAAAAGACCTAGGGCAGTAGCCATGGGTATATGTAAGGCCTTTGACAGGGCATAGAACCATGTTGTTTTCATGAAAATACATATCATATAGTATTACTGGAATCAACTTTTTCTTAGATAAAAGAAGAATCCTGGTTGTCGTCGATGGTCGTTCGTAAAAAAAACATCATATAAACACGGGTGTGGAGCAGAGTTCAATCCTTTGACCTTTCTTATCCCTCATATACATGAATTATCTCCCAGATGATTTTTTTTCCGAGATGGGATTATTTGCTGATGGCATCACGATCTACAACAGAGAGGTGGGGGAAACAAATGAACATATGAGAAAATGGGTGAACCCTTAGAGGAAAATCTCTAGTCACAGTGAAATAGTGACATAAACGGATGGTAATATCCCATGCTTCTAGGACAAAGCTTATTTACTCTTATAATGACAAGAAATCTCCTCAATCTCTGATATTCATGGCTAATGATTCATTACCTGAAAGGTCTTCATTCAGAATCCTCTGCTGAACATTTACACACAGTATGAATTGGAACAAATACAAGGCTACTGAAAATGAGGTGGGCTCTCTCTACTATGCTAGAAAGTTACTTGCGGTTGAAACTATCTACTACCTAGTGGTAGTGGGTAGTTTCAACCGCAAGTAACTTTCTAGCATAGTAGAGAGAGCCCACCTGAAGGCCACCTATGCATGAAATATTGTTGTCACATCTGGGCTTGGGGCATATGCCACATGTCTCTCACTTCTAGACAGCATTCCAAAAAAGTCGCCGACCTCATAAGACTTGCACTCTTAACGAAACTCTAACATCTATCCCATCGACGAAATGTTGCCTCCCGGTGTCTGTTTTACAAGTATTTTAATGGAATAGACTTTACTGGACTCCAAACACGTGTTCCCTCGACGTAGATACTCCTGACTGGTCTGACAAGCAGCAAAACCTCACCCCTACACTGTGGAGATCCTTAGATTCCGCACAGTTTTCTAGTCAAATTGTTTATTTACTCGGACTGCTTGATTTTGGAATTCCTTACCGGGTTTCTGCTTTTCTGACTGTACGAACATGCATAAATTACAGTGTAATGTGAACAAACATCTCGCAGATCAACTCCCTACATAGTATTTCTGAAATTTTGTCAAAGTGGCACTGTGCCTTATTTGGGATGGAAAAGCACTAGCGAACTATATTTATCTACTTTTATTTTATCATATTTTCGTTTATCCGCATTAAATATTCCTTCCTGCTATCTACTGATTTTCTATGGGTTTTTGTATTACTTTTAGATTTAGTTGCTAGTAATTATATCCTACTACCGTTCTTTCTTTTCTATGCTTAAATACAATATTCATCGTATGCAATCAATTAAACACAATTTTTTTTTATTTACCCATACAAAGATGTATTACAAGCTCATACATTTCTTAACAATTTTAGTATTGAATACAATTGATCCAAATATATTAAGATTCGCTATAATTGATAAGCAAAATGTCTGTAATTTTCTTTTTTATTTATTTTTTCCTGTATGTGTATTTTCAATTAGTTTTCTATAAATCATTGCGGGATATGGTCTGCAAATAATATGACAAGAATGTAACTGTGGCGTTATCCGATAATTAAAAGTAACAATCATGTTTACCATCAAGAAATGAAGCAGTCAAGAAAAGTTGACGATCCTACATTTTACTTTTCATATGAAGTCTTTAAATAAGACACGATCAGCATACAGCAGTTCAATTCTGACTGAAAACTTCTCCCTAATTTCGGAATTCAATTGTTGCTTTATCCATTTCCTTATCACATCTGCAGTTATCATTAGAGAAAATGAAGTCTACAAAATGGCATTTATATCTGGCTTTTTTGTTCACCTTCCTATATAATTCTTCCCGACTGTAAGAACTCTATTAATGCGTTTTATTCATATTTTCCTTAGACGTAACTCGGTCCAAACTAATAAATTACAAACATTTATTCAATGTGATAGTTGTTTCAGCTATTGAGTAATGAGGATAAAATACAGATCGAAATCATTAATTAATTATATGCCATTATCCCATGTCATTTCACGTTCAAACACCGCGTATGGCTCTAAACTAACTTACTTTATGTCTTTAAACTAAGTGATTCATATCTGTGTTGGGTACATATCCACGCTTTAAGCAATTTTCACTTCACTTACCTCTCAATAATCTATTTTTATGCTGTTCCCATCTGAGTTATTTATGTTATAAAGAGGAGGAGTAGAGTTAAGAATGGCATAGATAATTCTGGAAAAGACTATCAGCTATCTGAGCTTGCGAAGGTGGCGGCAGTAGAGCCCTCACAAAAGTCGAAGTCTGGAAAGGATAATCAGCGATCTGAGCTTGCGAAGTTGACGGCAGTAGAAGCCTCACAAAAGTCGAAGTCGGTCATTGCAACGATCTTAGATCGAGTTGTGCCGGCCGTGGGGTCAAAGATGTTCAAAATGGGAGACACAGAATTTCTGGGGTTTGATATCAGCGGGGACTGTTTTTTTTACAGGGAGGTTACCACTTATCAAGGCCCGGAAGCCACTCAGGATTAAGGGTTATTGCATGTACAGTACGTTAGTTTTGAGATTTCATAAAGTGTCCACATAAGGGGAGGGGCGGTTCATCAGGAATTTGTTTACGTTGGATTTGAAGACATCCAGGTTTTAGTCAGATGGGCAACAGGAAGATGGAACAGAGTTCCACTGGCGTGCTGTTCTAAGAAAGAAGCTGTGTTCATGGAATCTACGTTTTGATTTAGGCACAGATAGAGAGTGGAAAAAATTTTGACAGTGGCTTCAGCTAGACGGGTCTTTTTCGTAAAATATTGGTGAGGGGGGCAGAGATTGGAGCTCCGACGAGCACTTGCTATGGAAATTACGATAAAACAAAGACAGGGTCGCAACGTTTCTGCTGTGGGAGAGAGGTTGCAGGGAAGATAAAAGGGCATCTCCCACTAAGCCACGAAGTCTATTTTGTACTCTGTCAAGGCAGGATAGGCTTTGTTTAGCAGTTCCTTCCCAGATATGGCAGCAGTATTCCATCCTTGGACGTACTTGGCTTTTATATAGATAGAGAATTGCATCAGTAGTGAGATATCTTCTGGAGCGGTAGAAGGAACCCACCATCTTTCCAGCAACCCTGGCAATAGACTTGATGTACGTGTTCCATTTCAGATCAGGAGTAAAGGTCAAGCCCAGAAGCTGATCAAACCATTGAACTTCTCCTAAGCGAGAGAAATCCATCACAATTGATGCCAGATGGGGATCAGAGCGTTGATGGTGTAAAGATAGGAGCTTGGTTTTAGATGCATTAAAGGTAACCAGCCACGTCTTCCCCGACTGAACCACGCGCTCGAGATCAGAGGAGAGAGAATCAGAGAGAACTTTGTCATTTACAGCCATCAAAATGGGTTGTAGATGGTCCTGTCATCAGCATTGATGTCAACGAATGATTTAAGTATGTGTTTAGGGAGATCATTGATGTAGATCAGAAAGAGAGTTGGGCCCAGGATGGACCCTTGAGGGACTCCAGCATTAATACTGCAAGCCTCTGATTTTGTTCATCGACCAGTACTCTTATGAGCCTATTAGAGAGAAATGATTTAATGATTGATAAAACATTTCCAGTAATACCATAGCTGGAAATCTTGTGATGTAGGCATTTATGCTATACCTTGTCGAAGGCCTTTGATATTTTTTTTATTATATTTTCACCCCAAACAAGGCACATAGCCACTTTTGTGTAGGGGGCTACTATCAGGGGCAGCAACTACTGGGGCACTATGTTGGGATTTGGGCAGCAAGATATCGGCTAACGTTACATTTGAACTTCTGCATGTCAGTACAGTTAGGGAAGCAGGGACCTGGAATGGAATTCCAGAGTCTAGTGGTTCTGGGGAAGAAACTACTGGAGTAGAAAGATCTTTTACATTTAGGGATCTCTACTGTGTGGGGATGGGATTTAGCTGCCTGTCGGGTTTGTCGAGGGTGTCTACGTAGTGGGGGCACAAGTGTCTGCAGTTCGTCAGAGCATTCACCATAAAATACTTGTAGAACAGGCAAAGGACCCAACATTTCGTCGATGGGATAGAGGCTGAAGCTTAGATGCCAGTTCAGGGCCTATGTCAAGATCAATTGCCCTAGAAAGGTAGCCTTTGTCAAGAGATCCGCTAATCCTATGAGATATAACCGTTAGTACATCTGATGTAGATAGGGCAGAACGGAAACCATATTGCGCGTCACTAAGAAGGTTATTTCTGCTGAGGTGGTTGACTATTTCTCTATTTAGTATGGATTCCAGCAACTTACTCATGACAGACAGGAGACTTATACGTTTGTACTGAGAGGGAGAGGACTTATCACCTTAATTCTTAAATGCAGGGCATACTGATGAAGTTTGTTTGAGGGTGTTGGAAAGCACTTTTCCTTAAGGCAACGCTTAAGCAGTTTTGTAAGTATGGGAGCACGTTCAGGTTGAAGCATTTTTAACACTATAATTGGGATGCCGTCAGGGCCAGTTGCTTTAGTGGAATCAAGGTTCTTGATTAGCTTGGCGATCTCACGCACAGATATTTGTATACTACCTAGCTTGTTCTGTGTTATAGGAGAAAATATGGGGAGTTCATTGCCTTCGTCGCATAGGGTAGAATTAGCTGCAAAGTTCTTGGCAAATAGTTTGGCCTTGTCTGAAGCTGACGAGATGACCTCTGGTCCATTGATAATGGTTGGGATAGAACGCACACTTCTGGTCAGGATCCTATTTGTTATTTGCCAAAACTGGTGGGAACCAAGCCGCTGATCAGCTACTTTGGATTTAACAGATTGGGCATATAGCTCTCTTGCATTTTTTATTACTCTTTTACAGTGGTTGCTGGCGTTCCTGAAAGCAGCTTTAGTCTCAGTGCATTTATTTCGTTGGTAGCTATTGAAAAAGTAAGTTCTGTGCACGATGGCAGCAGCACATTCTGGGGAAAACCATGGCTGGCTGTTAGGTATTTGTTGGAATTTTTTCGATGGTATGAATCGGTTTATGGCTACAATTAACCATTCGGTTAGGTCTGATACTATAGAGGACACATCCTTTTTAAACATGGAATGCAGAGGTAGATCAGATATGAATGTACGGAAGCTATCCCAGTCAGACATGGAGTATCGGTATACAGTACGGTGGAGGGGTACGTCTGGGGACTTATAACATTTCATTTTTATCTTAACTGATACAACGGAGTGGTCGGAGGATCCTAGAGGAGAATGAACAGAGCATGAACATAGCTCAGGGGAGGTTGAGAGAAAAACGTCTAGAAGGCTTGCATACTGGCATTCGGGGGGGCTCGCGAACAATTTGAGAGAGGTCATAGGCAATGGCAATTCATGGCAGAACCTCCCCTCCTCATCTGTCTTATTTGAGTGAGGCAGC
Source organism: Euprymna scolopes (assembly GCF_053919585.1). Lineage (NCBI taxonomy): Eukaryota > Metazoa > Mollusca > Cephalopoda > Sepiida > Sepiolidae > Euprymna > Euprymna scolopes. The sequence goes on along the minus strand of NC_136503.1, from coordinate 16,723,979 downwards.
CATTCTATGTTATAGACATAGAAGTCACCACAAATGTGGATGTTAGCCGAGGGATGTGCAGACAGGATGTGGTCTATTTTCTCAGGTATACTCTTATAGATAGTAACTCCGCTGTTATGGGGCCGATAGAGGGCAAATATAAATGCAGTGGTGTAAGCTAGTGCAACTCGGAAGCACATATAAGGTAAATTAGGGTCTTCTCTGGAGATATCCCTGCCACACGGGAACCCATCTATAATGTAGGCACATATTCCATGCCCATGGCGATCTTGGGGGTCAGATTTCGATGTTAAGTTAGAGTATCCGTTAATTATGAATTCATCTAGGGAAGTGGTCGGCCCTATTCCAGTTTCGCTTAGAAAGAATATGCCCGGTTTCGTCTCCTGTAATTGGGTGTCAACCTCTGGAATCTCTGACAAACATTTCAGAAAATAAACAAGAAAATGCGTGAGGAATGTTCTGACGTCATCCGTCCCAATAAACCATAGACAACCGAAGAGAAGACGCGACGGCGGCAGGAGCGAGAGAGGGTATGTTACATCTCGTCCGTTTTGCACAGACACAACCACTACCATGTGATTCCGCCTTACTGTCAGTATTTCCACTGGAGCAAAAAAAGACTGTTCTAATCATTCTTGTTACTTGTTATTTAAAGTACAGAAGACTTTTTTGTTTACAACTGATTGTGGAGACACATAATTATACAGATTCAAACAAAACATGACTAGCGATCCGGCTAATCTTATGAATAACTCAACATATATATATATATATATATATATATATATATATATATATATATATATATACGTATGTGTGTGTGTGTGTATATATATATATAATAGTGGATATTCTAGCGTGGTATCTAACACAGTTAAATGAATAATTATAAACTCTGAGTTCTCGTATGTAACCATCACGGGAGCACCTGTGTAGCTGTAAGTGTTAGAACCAAAATATCAAAAATTTATATGGAGGTGTTTTTTTTTTACTAATAATAACGGCGTATCAATGCGAGATCTATTCGTTGATAATAATTCGCAGAGTAATTTCATAATTTTAAAGTTGAAAATCGAATGCAAACCGCAAGAAACGCCATTTTGAAAATTAGGAAACTATCACTTCGAAACGCATTGCAACTAATTACTCTACCAAAACTATTTTTCCATAAGATAATAAGGAAGCACGTGTCTTTGTTGTCAATTTTAGTGACGTTTTATTCAAAGATTATAGTATACTCGTCTTTTTATTTTATTGTTTGATGTCTCAGGTGAATCAAGTTGGATTTATTGTGGTTTGCATTCGCCTTCTCCAATTACTTCTGATAACTGTGTAGGTTTATAAGATATTATTTTAAAAGCATATATATTTTGCTTCCTCAAACATATTTATATTAACCATATTTTCTAACAATCTCAGAATGGATTGAGAAATGGATCACATTTTAGCTTTATATAAAACATGTATAATGAAACTAAAATAACCTCTTGTACACAATGTTTCCATTGGCTTTTTCGGACAGTTATGTAAGAATTATTCACAGTGTTATCAGTAAACCATGTAATCGTATGCTGCATTATTTGATGATCATTGTTAAATTGTGGATTCATTGTAAATAGAGAGTTAAGGATACAGTATATTAAGAATTTAATTTAATTTTTGTTATATGTATATATATATATATATATATATATATATATATGCTGTTGTTGTTGTTGTTTGTTTCTTTGTAAACGATAACTACGGTTAAGCAATAGCTTCGCCTCGAAACTCATTTTCTATTTACTTAGAAAGTCGCCCATAATTTAATAATAATAAAAATAAATAAAATGTTATATACGTCCAAACAAATTATGGGCGAGTGGTAAGATAGGCTAGGATATAACAAAAACCGAATTGTAGGATAAAAGCAGTCTAAAATGACTTACAACAGATTTTTGATATTTTAAGGAAAGAAAATGTGAAAACATCTATTTCTGTAGGGAAGCGAATTGGTTAAAGGTTCGAATTCTCTTTCTTGATATACAATATCTAGACGAATGAAAGAAATAGGAGTTTCCCCTAAAAGGCGTGCAAAGTAGCCATTTTTATCTAAGAAGAACATCACTGTTAAAAAGAGATTTTTCTCGTGTTATGGCAAGAAAGATACAGACTGGTTCAGGAATGTTTTGCGGTTAGATAGCATCAAGATTTTTGTCTTGTTAGTGGTGCTCCCGATGCTCCTGAACGGTGGAATCGAAGAACTGGGGCATGATTTTCGCCAAGTTGCATAAAAACGACAGTTAACCACGGGAATGGATGATAGTATGAGGAACATTTACTGCGGCAGGAGTTGGGCAACTTATTAGATGTGAGAAGTCAATCAATGCAAAGGAATACATTCGATTGTTAGAAACAGGACTGTTACCAAGTATCAAGAAGCTGGGAATAATAGAACATTATTTTTCAACATGATGATGTCCCTGCACACACTGCTAAAGTCACAAAAAATGTTGTTTTTTTCTGGTAATTTGAGAACAATGACAAACTGTACGAAGCTGTGCAAAGTGAATTGAATAGCATCTCCTCTATAAAGTGTTCCATTTTGGTTGAGAGCATGTCTAAAAGCATTGCTGTTATGAAGAAATCAAAAGGGAATGCGATTCCATCCTAAATATTTATTAAAGTAAATGTCTTGTCCTGTGTTATTAATCTCCTTTAAGTTTCCTTGTTCAATTATTCTTTGTTTAATATAGGTTTTAATGCAATAAAATGTATAAAATTTGTTTGGCATATTTTCTTTTTTTTTTTTTTTGGCTCACGAGGGTATATTTGGGCAGCATTTCCTCCTCCATACAAGTTTCAATGGAGACCAGAGACAACTCTTGTTTGTTTCTCTTACAATATTTTTTTCTTTTTGATGGGCTAATTTCCGAACATTCTGTTCGAGTGTAAAAAAAAATTTGCCGTATTCACGAACGTTTTCGACCCTCAAAGGCTGTCATCAGACGAGTGATGAAAAGTATAAAACAATAACGTAATTAAATGAATGAAAAGATGATAGAAATCGTTTTAAACCGTTTAAAACACTTACACTCGAAAAGAATATTAGAAAACTAATCTGTCAAAAAATTGATTGTAAGAAGAACAAACAAAAGTTGTCTGTGCTCTTCAATGAAACGTCCATATATATATATATATATATATATATATATATATATAATATATATTATATATATATATGTTTATATGCGTTTATATATATATTATATATTTAATATATATACATATATATATTATATATATGTTTATATGCGGTTATATATATATTATATATATGTTTATATGCGTTTATATATATTATATATTAAATATATATACATATATATATTATATATATTTTATATGCGTTTATATATATATATATATATATATATATATATATATTATATTTAGTCTCTGTCTGCTCGTTTACTTTTGTGGGAATCTACTGAGTCGATCTGTATCTTTATACGATAAAATGCAGCAAAGTAAGTATTGAGGTATCTATTTATACATCGACTTCTGTTTGTTTGTTTGTTTGTTTGTTTATTTTTTGTCATTTTCTACTACGTCTTTGTTTTCGTCTACTTTGACAAAAACTTTCTGATTAAAAACAGACTTTTTCTTATGTTCCTGTCTTTTTTCTACTTTTTTTTGATATGCTTCTATTCCTTTTTTTCTCTTATTTCTTCGTCTTCACGTACTGTTCTTTTTGTATTTTGTTCTACTTCTTCTATTTTTTCTTATTCTTCCTTTTCTCTTTTCTTCACCAGATGTCTCATTAGACCGAACAAATGATCTCTAAGTCTAAGCGTTCTTTTCTTTCTTTCCTGTTTTTCTCTTCTTTCTACTTTGTTATCTTCTTCGTCTTCTTCTATTTTTTTTCGTCTCATTTTCCCATGTTTTCCCTCTCTCTTCCCTCCTTTTTTCACACCAACTTAATACAGTAAACAACACAGCGAAAGGCAATAACCACGTATGAATCTTTATATGAAAAAGTAAGACGAATTCTCCCAGAATGCAACAAAATGATTAGTGAATTTTGAAAGCATTATGATTTATCACGTTTATCACGTGCTACGATGATCTTCACATGTCATTAATCCTAAATAATTGGTTTATTTTGAACACTCTTTGCTGAAAAAAATCATAAGGTACTTTTTCCAAGATTTTCGCATATTTTTGCTATATTTGAGATATTTCAGATCATTGTGTGACAGACTAGTGGTTAGTTTATTCATTCACAAATCAATAAGATTTGCACGGATTTTTCTCATCGTTCTTAAAAATAATTACGTAACATAACCATACGTCATTATTTTTCTTTACGAAATGTTTTCTTCCGTATTACAGTTCTTCTACTTAATTCTTTCAAGTTTAGCTTAACGTGTTCGTACTTAAATCTCATCTAATTCTTATAACGTGCCCGACACGTCAAACTGGTTAAAATATTATCATTATGTGTTTTCATCAGATGTTATCATAATACAAAGTAGCCCCCCAAAAGTGTAATAGATAGGAAGAACGTCCTTTTGTTGCTTAAATTATCTGTAGTGCTATAAAAGATTCTGGAAGTGCTCCCCGTTGACATCTATGCATTTCTAGGCACGTTTAACAACGTTTGCAAATACTTCCTATAGATCTCTGGTGATTCTGTTGATAGTGTTCGTAATGTTCTCCTTCAGTTGATCTAGTTTGTGAGGATCATTTGCATAATTTATTTTTAAGTCTCCCAAGATAAAAATCACATGATGCCAAGTCCGGGGATCGTGGTGGCCATAACCCTGTGCTTATAGTTCTCTCTTCCGTAAACATGTTATAAACGTGTGTCAGGTATCACTCTAATAACGTGACACGCATATGAACTGATTAAAAATTTTTAATAAACTAAGATAAATGTAAAAAATGTATAACGATTTTGTTTTCAATTTTTATCCATTTTTTAACCCTTAAAATTATTTTATCCGACTAATACCCCATAAGGAACAGTCCATAAAAAATCCAATCATTTGAGACCCCTCTGGCTGCTTTGCTACTTTTAGTTTCAGTGCAGATACAGATTTAACATATGGAGACCGACAGACAAACATACATATAGCCTTTTATATATAAGACTTAACTCAAAAGATTGTTTTTGAAACCAATTTATGCAGTATTCTGCATATAGTAACATTATATTTTTAACCATTTCACCTTAAGAAAACAGAAAGCTTCTGTAATTAGGGACCAGCTTATGGGATGGGTCTTACGTATCTTTGTTTACGTTACATATACACTTCTGCTTGCACTTACAGTCGGGAAACGGGGGGCATATACCAAATCTCACAACCAAGCGATCCGTAAAAATATTAGCGAAAACATTATAATTATAGTCTCAAAAATAACAAAAACTCTATTTATGGGATTCTTCTAAAGAAGAGTAAAAAGCTTAATTGTTAATAGTTGGAATAAATAAGCAACTATAAACTTATAATCTGTCTAGCAAAAGCACATACCACAAGAGATCTATTACCCCCTTAATAATCCTGGACCACTAATATGGGAATAGAAATGAAGTGAGAAATAGGATACATATCATATTATTCCATGAGTCAAAGATAGTGACTGTGGTAGAAATAAAATAAAGGAATGGATTTACTGAGTTCATTCATCCCTAAACAAGGCATATTGCTACTGAGACTTGAAGGCTAATGTAATGATATGTCATAATTATAGGAAACATCCTAAGTGGGGATTTGTGCAGCAAACCTTAGTGTTGACATTAAATTTACAATTCTGCATGTTGTTATAGCCAGGAAAATTAAAAGCAGTGAAGATTTTTTTTTATTTTTAAGCAGGCTATCCAAGGAAAGAAACGATTCATGTAGAAAGATTTCTAGCATCTGCGGATCTCTACATTCATCATTATCATATCATAAATTCTATTGTTTGCATTGGTTTCTCCCATACTTTTCTAGTCATAATTCTTTTTTACAGACATATCAGATACGTACGGAAGTACCATGAGAAGGCTGTCAAAATCTTAAGTAAAAGTGACTCCTGTGGAAGATACTGGATTCGAACTTGGAAAACACAGGTCGTCAGTCCGTGCCGTTAGCTACCTGACCACCGTCACCTCTTATCTCCATAATGAATAGATGCAATTTTTCTGTTATTTCAGATGATCCAAATATTTACATTGAGGCGATACAAAGGCCTTAAAGTCATCAGGATGCATTTCATGAACGTATTTATTAAACAAGGACAGGGTTTCAACACAGCAGCGATGTGAAAGGGGATAATAAAACAGCCAAGGGACTTATGGAAACGACTCAATTTGTACACCGTATATAGATGGTACAACTGTTGTCCATGCATGATCTCACAGTACCTTATTAGATATATGGGATACTAGCAGATGTTAGAAGTTTTGTAGTCTTATAAAAGTAGACTATCTGATTTGCATCAGATTTAGCAGCGTCTTTTATGCATCGAGTCAAATTCAAGTTTCAAGTGAATGCGAAGCTAATGGGCTCGACCTTGGATTATCGGGAAGGATATTTGCCCTCATCAACTGTAATCGTTTGTTAAAATAGTTGCTTATAATTACTAAACTTCTTCTTAATATCATTGAATTCAACTATTTATTTCTTGTCCTGTTCTAATACAGACTGAAGGTTATATTTGATGTGTACGTCAAGAACAAAACGTGATGTCTTCAACAAATATATCTATATATGAAATACGAATTCATCAGCGAGTTTGATTATGAAAATCTGGTAGAAGAAAAATAATGTATCGATCCCTGCAACATGTCCGCATTAATACGATATAGTTTGTATGTATGGACATTTTTTTAGATACGAATGACCTTAACATATCATATATTCATCTATTATGTCCGTTCTAAGCTTACAGCACAATCTCCCAAATCGCAGGGAATAAAATGCTTGATCATGTATAAAATATCGGATCAAATTATTAACTTTATGAAGGGAAAAACATTAAACATTATGACTAGAAGTGACAGCTGGAAGAAAACGATTCTCTGGGATTATAATATTGAAAATATCTTCCAAGCAGGTCGTCTACTAATACTATCTTTGTCCTTATAAACATAATGCCGCTCAATCACATACTCAGGAGGAGCAATGCCGGATATAAATTTTATAAATTGCTGACTGTAATATGAAACAAAAAATAAAAGAATTGTAATACCAATAAGAAGAATACTAGAGTGGTTAATAAGGGTCGGTCAAAAACTGATAAATAACAAAACTAAGTAACAAACCACCCAAGGGAGCAAGTGAATAACAAAGGACAACACTGCCATATTACAATGATATGAAAAAATACATTTTTTCAATGTCAAATTTTAGAATCGTAATAAATATTTACCAGGTTAAATACGTTAAACAAGTTGAACTATTTATAATAGTAACAACTTTCAATTTAGTCCAGCGAAACATTAATAGTTTTTGTTGTTTTGTTTTTTTTACACAGTGATCACCACTTATCAAGGCCCGGAAGCCACTCAGTGATAAGGGTTATTGCAAGTACATTACGTTAGTGTGGAGATTTGATGAAGTGTTTACTTAAGGGGCGGTTCATTAGGAATTTGTTAACATTGGGCTTGAAGACATCCAAGTTGTAGTCCGGTGGGAAGTAGGCAGACGGAACAGAGTTCAACAGGCGTGCTGTTCTAAGAAAGAAGCTTTGTTCATGGAATCCACGTTTTGATTTAGGCACAAATATAGAGTGGGGGAAATTTTTCACATTGGATTCAGCTAGACGGATGTTTTTCGTGAAAGATTGGCGAGGGGGGACCAGAGTTTGGAGTTCAGACGAGCACCTGCCATGGAAATAACGATAAAACAAGGATAGGCTCGCAACGTCTCTTCTGTGGGAGAGAGGTTGCAGGGTAGAGAAAAGGGCATCCCACACTAAGCCACGAAGTCTATTTTTACTCTGTCAAGGCAGGATAGGCTGTTTTTAGCAGCTCCTGCCCATATATGGCAGCAGTTAACCATAAACAATACGTGAAGTGCGTAACTAACAAAGTAACGAAGTCATGATATATTCACAAAAACAAACGAGATAGTTGGTTAGTCGGGTGGTGAGTTCGGTTTGAGCCACTAAAGATATAAGATCAGAAGAAATTTGTCTCTCGGGGTAGAGAAGCTTGAAGGCGCACGTTTATAGACAAAATTTGGAATCTGGAAGTAAGAAAATAAATAACTTTTTGTCTGGTGTTTCATTCAGATGGAATTAATTTCATTTACTGCATTTTACAGTACCTGCAAGTATAAAACGCTGGAGAAAAAGAACAGAGGAAGAGGCTATGTTTCACTTTTGTCTACGCCACGCCCGAATAAAATTTATTAGTCACAACTGCGTACTGGGATTGAATTTAGCAGTCTGTTATAAATAATTGTTTCGTGCTCATCTGGTTTTTGTGTTTGAAAATGCCGTGTTCGTAATCTTAAAATTAATGTGTCACGTAAATTGTTATATTAATTAGACATACATTTTACATACCCGTTGGCAATCTTGCACGCATTGTCAAATGACAACACTTGAATGTATACGCACACTAGACGTTACCGCCCGGTAACCGTACAGTTAAGTGAACCATTTGGACAATTTTATCATAAATATATATAAAAAGGGACCTTTGGCGTACCCTCCCCCCATATATATATATATATATATATATATATATATATATATATATATATATATATATATATATATATATTAGTAAAAGTACCCGTCGTTCACTGGGTTCAAAAACAGCCTACAGAAAATAGACTCTGATTTATGAAAGTAGGATAGGTTATGAAAAGGAAGGGTTGTAAAGAGATAGCTTCGAATTTGGGGGTATCAAAACCAAAGCAAAATATGATGTAAGTTAAAATAAAATAGATGAACCCCATAATTTATTATACCATACCTGTTCACACTGAAACACTTATCACAATATTCTGTGGATCTATGTTAAAAAAACTTGTTAAACTTTGTGACATATTTCCATTCTATGGAGGTCAGGTGCGAACGAACACCCCATAATTTTATAATACCATATTTCTTCAAACTGAAACATAATTATCAAAGTATATTTACGCAGATAGATATGAAACGTCTTTATTAAAGTTTGTGCCTATTTCCATTCTATGGAGGCTAAACGCGAACGCAGACCCCACAATTTTATTATACCATCCCTATTAAAGATAAAACATACTTATCAAAGTATTCTTATGTACATCTATATCAAAAACACTTGTAAACGTTATTTTTAATTTAATTTTTTTATTTCCATACTCTGTGGACCAGGCGCGAACGCAGACCCCACAATTTTAATGAACCACCGTTCTGCCAGATCAAACATACCCATTCCCGTGTCTCGATACATCTTTTATCATTATATGCAATCAGTTTTTTTTTAAATAGTCAACCATATAGGAGCCTATTCGTGACTAGAAACACACACGCACGCACACGCACGCACGCACGCACACACAGAGACATCCAGCTTTATATATATATATATATATATATATATATATATATATATATATATATATAATCAAAAAGATGGAGTGGTTACCTGATATAAGCAATAGTAAACTTCAATCAAATATAAATATCATATTTATATAAAGATAATTTAATCCCAACCGAATAAAAAGGCTCATTACGATATAGTGAGTAGTGATTATTATTATTATTATTATTATTATTATTATTATTATTAGCAATACATTTTTTATTATTATCATTTTTGTCATTATCATCATCATCATCATCATCATCATCATCATGACAATTGGCATCTTTATAATTACTAATAAACTAAGATTTTGCCACGTTTAAAGCTTTCTAATCTTTACTCCCTACCTTATTATTTACATTGAATTGCAGAAAGAATTGTTTCGGTCTTTCCGATTAATGTAATACAAACATTCACGTGCTGGCACCTTTTCTTTTAGGCTTACCTTATTTTTTTTAATTAGTCTGAAATCGTCTTTTCTAGTTAGGCCAGTGATGGAAGATGCCATATATTTTTTTCTGTCCATTTGATTTCTCGGATAAAGTCAACTTGGATCAAAGTTTCTTTAGACTACTGCACTATCCGAAAAAAAACAATTTTCATAATTTCAGCTGCGTTGAAAACTTTCCAACCGGACTAATTATATTCAACAGGATTTAAATTTGGATGTGATTCTTTCTAAAGAATTATTTCGCCTTCTGGATTACATGCAAGCTTAAATGTTATACTCGGTTTGTTTTTATAATTTTTTTAATTTCCAATATTTTTTCACTCGTTGTTTTTAAAGGACATGAAGAATAGCATTCTTTGAAACTCTGTAGAATAAGTCGAACAATAAATTTTGATTGTAAATTTCAACTTACATTTTTAATTTTCTTTCTTATATGTATATATATATATATATATATATATATATAACCTCACCAAATGACTATTTTAAACAAACATCCGTCCACCACTTTTATAGTGCTCAAACCGCTTATTTATAAACAAAGAGCTAGCCTCGCATTTTTCAGCCAATTAAGTCGCAGGTAAGATTCTTTAAAACGGTGCTCTCCCCAAGAGGGGGTAAAATATATTGGTAGTCATCGACATAATTTTTAAGCAAATTAAAAAATATATACATGGTGACCCCCCCAAAAAAGAAGCTAAATGGAGGCCATCTAGAACATATGCTGTAGAACGGAGAAAAAAGGTCAAAGACCCTAGCGTTTTGATGTGATGTTTTGAATATAACAAACTAGTTATGACCAAAGTTTCATTTCATTCGGACAAAACACTAAGAAACGGGGCCTAATTAGAAGTGGGACCCGTTTTTGGGGGGTCACCCTGTATACGTCAATGAGATTATTTACGACAGTGCTCAACCCCAAGAGGGGGGCGGCTTAAAATATATTTGTAGGCATATATATATATATATATATATATATATATATATATGTATATATATATATATATATATATATATATATATATATATAAGGTCACGACAGTAGACATGTTATGTTTCGCAGATATGGACACAAGTTCTTGTCAGACGACGTAAAACGTGTGTCTATTTAAAAATGCCCAGTGTCGCGACCTTGCGAATTTGTTTATATTAACAAAATGTATTTTGGTCTTTATTTATTGAGCACTCTTAATAACCTTCTTTAGTACACACGCTCTCTCTCTCTCTCTCTCTCTCTCTCTCTCTCTCTTAAATACCTACAACTGGCTATATATATATATATATATATATATATATATATATATATATATATATATATATTCCTTCTTCCTTGACCTTTCCCATTTCTAACCTTAAATATATATATAAATCGGTAAACCATTATAATTTGCTCATATTTTATCCGTTGAGGGTATGGGTAGACATCGAAAACCTTTAGATGAAGGAGATATACTTATTAAAGTGTATTCTTCGTCGTGCATATAATATATATATATATATATATATATATATATATATATATATATATATACTCGTAGTAAAATTGAATATTGAAATGCTCATATCTTTGGTTCTATCAGGAAAAACTCTATAAAAATTTCCAGGCTTTTTGTAGATTATAATACAATTCTATGGTTTAAATTTTATGACAATTAAGTAAAAAACTATATTTTCAAACTAATAAAATATGTCCAAATTTAACTACATTTGAATATAGACTGTCCTTGCAAGCCAGGTGTAGCATTGCTGATTCTGTTGTCTCCCTTGTGACCTTGCCAGGCCACTAATATAAACACCGATTTTATATATATTTAAGGTTAGAAATTGGAAATGTCAGTGGAAGAAGTAATAAAAAGGGAGGGGAGTGAGATCATTATGAATAATTCCACAAAGTTCGATAGACAACCGCTATATGCAGCATACACTATATACGCACACCAACGGCTAGACAGCAAACGTAATGCCTCCAATTTTATTTTTATTATTATTTATTTTTATTGTGTCCGATGGTATCAGAAGAGAATTGTAAATTACATTACTATTATTACTGAACTCATGCATTCATGACCTGAGAGTTTCATTTCTCTGTTGCAATGCTGACGGTTTGAGACACTAAGTAAGCAACCACGCTCATGGACATACGCCAGAAGCAATGATACGTAATTGAATTCCTATATGCAGAAAAACTTGAGCCAATCAACATTCAACGGAGCCTGTTGAACGTTTTCGAAGCCGATGCAGTTAAGGGCAGTAGAGTTGGGAGCTGGGTTCGTCGATTGCAGAGTGTCAACAAAGATGTGAGTGATAAAGCCCGCTCATGACATTTACGACCAAGGCACCAAAAGAGTCTTGCAAAAATTCACTGTAAATGTTGGTAATTATGTAGCACAATAAAGTCAGAAGTACGAAACGGTTCCTTCTTAACTAGTATCACTCTCGTTAGCGATATCTTCAACGTTTTACTTTTTTAAAAAATAGGAATTCATTACTTTTTGGAAGACTGTCGTAGGAAGTGTTCTGAAAAAAAATTAAAAAAGAAATAAAGTGAAATTTACACCGTAGAAAAAACGACATTAATCAAAAGGGCTGAGAGGAACAATACTCGGGCGCGGAACCAACTGCTGAAATTTAATAATGTACATCAATCAAAGTAATGTTAAAAATGTGAAAAAAATTGTATATAAAAAGAACATTTCACTAAACCCATGAGGTGGATATGCATAAAACTCCCAAAATTTGCTACCGTCTCATAAAAAAAAATAAAACAATAGCGTAAACATTTATTCGTACCACAAGTGTCTAGGAGGATGGAAGAGTGAGGTGCGAAGGCTTCATCAAGACGTTCATTTGCGGAGACGAGAGAACAATGGACGCTCTAGCAGGAGTGTATTCACTTAAAGTGTAGAGATTGAAACGAAAAGCCATGAAAATGTGGAGAGGGCTGCTGTCACGTTGACTTTAAAAAACACTTGCATTGGCAACGTTGCTGCAAAGAATCTGTTCTCCCTATACTGTGCGAGAAAATAATTAGATCAGTTTTAATGAGTCGCATGAGAATTCTTAGTAACTACTACTGATACAACTACTACTACTACTACTACTACTAATAATAATAATAATAATAATAATAATAATAATAATGATAAAGAACTGAAGCATTTTAACCAAAAGACTATGCACAATGCACTGAAGCGAAATGATGATACTGACCTACTCTGTGTGAAAAGGGAAGACTGTGTGAAAAGGGAAGATGGAGGAAGAAGAACGGTTTGTATAGAAGACTACGTCAATAACGCAAAAGAAAAAGGAATTAGAAAAATACATAATGCAAAATACGGTAAGAATAATTATCATAGCAAGAGACGCTGCAGAAACTAATAAGACAGAAAATGAAGAGACAGGAAAAAAGAGGAAGGAAAAATTGGAAAGAGAAACAGCTACACGGACGATTCATAAGAGTGACAAAATGTAATACTAACCAAAACACATGGACATGGCTACAAAAAGGACACCTAAAAAGAGAAACTGAATCTCTAAGCACACCTGCACAAGATAATGTAATAAGAACTAACAACATCAAAGCTAGGATCGACAAGACATAAGAAAATAGAAAATGCAGACTTTGCGGACAAAGAGACAAAACAATAAACCACATAATAAGCAAATGCAGCAAACCAGCCCAAAACGAATATAAAAATGCACACGATCAAGTGGGAAAGGCAGTACACTGGGAATTATGCAGACAATTGCATCTTAAACATTCAGACAAATGGTACAAGCACAAACCAGCAGCGGTACTTGAAAATTGAAGTAACATTTCTATTTGACATGAATATACGGATAAATCCACCCAAGCAAGAAGACAGATGTCATAATAGTTAACAAGAAGGAAAAGACCTGCCTGATTGTAGACTTTACCGTTTCAGCAGACCACAAAAAGAAGATCAAGGAGACCGAGAAGCGGAGCAAATACACGGAACTGGTCATAAAGACCAAAGGAATCTGGAAGACGAAGAAAGTCAAAATAAGGCCACTAATACTAGGAGCACTAGGAACAATACCGAATAACTTTGAAAAGAGAATATGAGAGTGTGGAATCATAGGGATGGTTGAGAAGATACAACGGATAACAATAATGAAAACGGCTGAAATATTTAGGAAACCCCTAGAATGCGGAGACTAACACATATGAGCTACAGGCATGAACTAGGCATACAGAAACTGCTACAGATGTAAAACATGAAGGAACATAACAGGGAATCATGAAAACTGAAACAATATCATTGTTAATTGTCCGCCTTGTGCTCCTGCCTTCAGCCCCTTTTTTTCACGTTTCACTATAAAATGGCGCCACACCAATTAAGGGAGTGTTTAGGAAGATGGAAAATTTGAGGTGAGAGAGCACTAACCAGACCTCCGCTGGATGAGTGCAAAGAGGACTAAAACTTTGGAGAGGATTATTGCCACGGAAATTTCATTGAAAACCAATGGTCGCAGCTAATGAGGAGTCAATGGTAAGTGGTTGTTGCGATAACACATATTCATCTGTAAAGGTTATCGAAAAAGGTGGAGAGTACGTGGAGTCTATTTGTTGTCACTAAAACCCCAGAGAACACCACAGGTTTTTCTTAAATTGAAATTTTGATGATGGATTGTGTGACTACTAGTGAGGAAATGATGATGATAATATAATAATAATAATAATAATAATAATAATAATAATAATAATAATAATAATAATAATAATAATAATAATAAAGAAATTACTGAAATATTAAGGAAAACTCTTAAATACGGAGAATAATACACATGGACCACATGCGTGAGCCAGACAAACTGCTGCAGAGGCAAAACATGAAGAAGCTTTACAGGTAATGAAGATCACTGAAGCTGCATATCAACGAATTCTAAACCACCTGCTATTGTCCTATCAACCCCCCTCCCATAAAAAGTGTGAAACAAAATAGCCAAGAAGGGTCAAGGATGAGAGAAAGACCGAGAAGAGAGCGCTGACCGAACCTCCGCTGGACAAGCACAAAGAGAACTGGGACCTTGAGGAGGCATAGTGCCACTCAAATTCCAAAACAGACCAATGACCACTGCCAGCGAAAAATCAATGGTGAGAGGCGGTTACGATAACGCAAATTTTAAAAATATTATTAAAAAATAATATATATCTCGATCCTCATGTGGGGGTACCAAATTCGTTATAGGGAAAAGTATTGCCAACTCGAATTTAGGTAAAAATGCACTTTCGTAAAATAATTGAATTTATTCAAAACGTATCGCAAAAACAGACAACATATAAGTAAATCTCGATATATCCAAACAGTTGTACGAGATAGACCAGCGGATAAAAGGATTAGGCTCATTAACGTGGGGTTCCGATTTCGAATCTCGCTAGATTCAGCCACTCTGAGGAGTCGTAGGCAACAAAACACGTGTCAGTGGATGTGTGTGTGTGTGTGTGTGTGCATGTATAACTTGAGTTCCTTCAGCTATAATCGAAACCTAACACAAAACTTAGGAAGAATTCTTAGTAAAATTATTTATAAAAAAAGGGATTACTGGGATGCCATCAGCTATAACCGAAACCAAAACTTATGAAGAATTCTTGATAAAATTAATTTTTGACAAGGAATGGAAATACATTACAATTACACGACCGGGATATAAACGTGACACAGAAAATAGCACACAGACTATCGTATTGATATATAGATGATGATGATGATGATGATGATGATAATAATAATAATAATAATACGATTGCAAAACGTGTGATGCAAATAAAAAAGAGGGCAGCTATCTCTTTTACCGCTTACGTAAGCAAAATAATAGAATACATCAGAATTTAATAGATCTTATAAAAATTTAAATAAATGAACGAAATAGATCTTCGCGCTATTTTATTTTTTATTGAATGACATTTTCTGTTTGTTACGTTATCCAATATTTAGTGACATAAAAATCCAACTGTTTTATGTACATATAATAATAACAATAATTATAATTATAATAATAATAATAATAATAATAATAATAAGAAGAAGAAGAAGAAGAAGAAGAAGAAGAAGAAAAAAAGGAAGAGTATTGAAGATGTCAGATTCAGAATTTATGAAAAACAGAACTCTGAGCGACAAACACAGAATCTGTGGTAAAAAGGTGGAATGGTGCAGCGCATTGGTCGCGAGCGCGCAACATTTTGAGCGCGTGAACACAAAAGGAAACATGACAATGTCCAAAGAAGGATTCATTGGGAGCTTTGAGGAGACTATGGCCAGAAAAGATCAAAGGTGTGTGATGGCTAAAACCACGGAAGGATTATTGCAGAATCCTATGAGATACAGCGATTCAGAGCGATACGCAAATCATTCATCGCAAACCTGACATTGTTCTATTGACAACGGTATGGAAAAGAACGAAGAAGAAAACCGAATCTCTACGAGGATTTGAAGCGTGAAATCTGCGAGCCGTGGACAGTGAGAAATATCAATGCAGCTCATATGCATTCAACTAGCAATGCCCACCTTAGAATCTGGTCCTCAAATCATAATTGCTTGGAACTGTAAAAGTATGGCGGTTTCGATCACCAGTTATGGGTAGGTGGTTAGTGTGTTCACAACAGGTTTTTGAAGGTTTACTTTATGGTGATTTTTAAGAAGGGCGATATTTTTGCTATCAGCCGGATTCAGAAAAATATTTTCAATGAAAAAATTTGCAGGCCTTATATTCAAATTGTAGAAAAACGAAATACACAATCATGCGGCATACAAAACAAAATAATGAGTTAAGAAGGCATAATATTCACAAAACAGATAATTTAAATCTGTTTAAAATGGAAAATTTACAGCAGTAGGAAAACATAGAATGTTCATAAATAGTTTTAGATTTCTTGTAAAAAGTAAAGGGTTTATTTCCTGAAACGTTAGAGGAAGTCTGGATCGATTAATTAATAGCCGTGAGTTTTCAAGGGGCGGGAAAATCGTATTCAAAACATCTTTGTTCAATAAAATAAATTATAATTCAATTTGTTTATAAGAGTTAATATTCTTTGTTTCTCATATTAGACAACAGTTCAATGATAATAGTTTGAAAATATTTCAATTGATGAGTTGTTTTAAATGGACAAATGACATTAAAAGATTCAAGGTTTTCAACCGGTGTGTGTGTGTGTGTGTGTGTGTGTGTGTGTGTGTGTGTGTGTGTGTGTGTGTGTGTGTCACGCTTAGTAAGTGTGAGTATATGAGTGACAGTGTATGATTACGTAAGTTGAGAATTGTCGCGATTAAGTAGATGTGCACTACTGAATATTTGGTTTCGACTTTTTATTGAAAGAAAACTTGGTCCTATTAAAGGGTTTAAACGGCTCCCACAAAAATTAATTCGAATATATTCAGAAAGTTCTCTGGTCAAAATGTAAAAATTATGTTTTCATTAATTCACGCATACGCAAATTTGCTGTGCAGAAACAAGTTTACGCCCTTATTTTGGACATTCAATGGTAAACTTCAGTACTACGAATGTAACTCCGGCGCAGCAAATAAGAATCGCAATAAGCTGTAGATATATCCAGCAGAAAAAAGAAAGATAAATTTCATCATGCAAATTATAATTATATCTCCTTCACCTCATTCTTAAATTTGTAGCACCAGCAACAGCTGGTACCATGCAAAATGCTGTAAACCGGTAAAGGAGGATGGAAAGATCAATGACCAAAAATAGCACAAAGACCTTCAGTGGCTGACACTTAGCGTAATGGGATCTTTTGGAAGTTTATCGCCACTTAAATTGCAAAAAAGACAAACGGTTATGATTAGCAAAAAATCAACGCTAAACTTATTTGTATATCAAAAGAGTTGGTGAGAAATCTGGAGAGAATGGTTGTCAGTCAAACTCAAGGACATACTGCCTATTTATGCAGTAAGCGATAACTAATAATAATTAGTATAAGAACTCCTAGGGAATCAAGCATAATTGTTAATATGTAAAAATACAACAATCGCCGGCCCCAATGCCCTTTCCGATGTTTTCATGTTACGTTTCGGGGGGGG
Source organism: Euprymna scolopes (assembly GCF_053919585.1). Classification (NCBI taxonomy): domain Eukaryota; kingdom Metazoa; phylum Mollusca; class Cephalopoda; order Sepiida; family Sepiolidae; genus Euprymna; species Euprymna scolopes. Next base: position 16,705,924 of record NC_136503.1, on the reverse strand, counting down.
GTCTGTATTGCATGGAGAGGTGTATATATAACAGGCGTGTGTCTAATACGGGCAAAATGCGTCTAGAAACGTATGAAAATTATAATAACAGATAGACATGTAACAAAAGTGAACAAATAAGAATTCTCTGGGGTTGTAACATCGAGTCATTCGGAAAAACATACCATATTTGCTGCCTACTGCGGAACTTCATCATGCAAACTCTCTCTCTCACTCTTATCTCTCTCTCTCTCTCTCTCTCTATATATATATATATATATATATATATATAGATATATATATATCACTACTTCATTTACTTACATAAATTAATATACGAAGATATCATTTTATGCGTAAATTTTTCAGTATTTACTTCAACAATGATTAGTGTATATATATATATATATATCTATATATATATATCTATATCTATATATATATATATATATATACAAGGGGCGTGCAATAAGTAATGCCCCTGACCCACCTCCAGTTGTCTGATCTAGCTGAAAATTTGCATCTGCAATGATTTATATCTCTACGGGTTATGTGGAAAATTACAGCTCTGAACTAATTGTGGTTTCTGTTTTACAGATGTTTGAATTAGGTTAGGTGTAAAATGGAGCCTGTTGAATGTCGAGCAGTGATCCGGTTTTTGTATTTGAAAGGACGCACACCACAAGAGACTTTTGATGAAATGAAAGAAACTTATGGTGATAACGCCGCATCATATGACCTTGTAAGAAGCTGGCATCGTGAATTCAAACATGACTGGAAGTCTGTGGAAACAGCTCCCAGACCTGGTCGCCCCCCCCCTTCTGCCATTGACGAGGCATCTGTCCGTCAAGTTGAGGCTGCCATTTTGGAAGATCGGCGCATTACTATTCGCCGAATATCCCAAGATTAGTACAGGGTCTGTGGAAACAATAATTCATGACCATTGGCATATGCATAAAGTGTCTGCCAGATGTATTCGCTGGTTGCTCACACTATTCCAGAAGCGAAAACGCGTCGAGTGCTCGAGGATGAATTTGGAGATAAATTAATTAATTTTCAAACTACAAATATATAAATATCTATGTCGAAACCTTTGTTCCAGTCACTGTTACACTTTGATCCTATTTCGGCTTTCCCTTATGGGCCTTGGTGAACATTTTTCTACCCATTGTTCTTCTACTAAGGTTATTTATTTTTCATCAACTTATTACATCTTTTTCATAGCATTAGCTCTTTTTAAAATTCCTAACATTTTAGTGGAAATTGTAACGTGGACGTCACGCTCGAACCATGTTAGTTACAGTTCAAACCTCTCTCTGACACCCATGCTGCCAGGTATCGTCAAAAAAAAACAAACAGAAAGAAAGAAATCCCACTCGGATTTTTTCTGTTTTAGCAAAAGGCATTTGTTACAATTACTTTTCAAACAATGCCTGCTTCTTGTGGGTTTTTTACTGTTCATTTCGTCTGCCATGAGATTAACAAACCCCTGCCATTTCGACACCAGCTTAAAAGTTCCTCCTCGCCACAACGGAGCCACACGTCCATTTCACCCGAGTGTTTTTAGTTCTACTCCTCGCCACGTGGTGCGTTTTTATCTCCTTTTTTCTTTTTCGTGTGACGCAAGCCCGCGCACACTTGCTAATTTTCATAGTGCTCAAAGGGATACTGCTGTTGTTGCTGCTAATATCTTCGCTAGCCATCTATCCTTCGGTTGCTGCTGATATGTTCACGTGCGCTCTATTACAGAGATGTCGATTGGGCCATATACGTTTTACATGCATAGTCTAATATTTAGTAGATACAAAACAATATGGAACTGTTTTTTGCACAAACTGATATCAGAACATTGCGTGAATCATTCGATTTTCTGATTCTTGTTTTGGAAAAACTTTTATAACAACCGTATTAAAGCCACCATTGTGTGAAAATATTTAAAATAAATCATTGTTTATTCTTTCGCTTCAGCAGATATCAATCCATCAAACAGCATTCTTTGAATTAGACGCGTAGATATATATATTTTTTCTATTTCGTTTGTATTTTTAGGTTTCTTGCGATGTAAAGTCAGTATTGTCTTTATACATTCTTTATGCGATAAAGACTACTAATCATTTTAGATTCATAATGAATATATTTTCTCAATTATAAAAAATATTATGCATATATCATGTTTCAGAATATGCAAATACCCGAGTCTGACAGAAAGACTCCAGAATTCGGCAATCTCTCTGTTGAACTCGGAAATCTGCACGGAATGTGGAACAAAGTTTTTAGTTAATCCACGAGTTAGCATGATTTCGTTCTATTATCCATGGCCGGGCAGAAGACTTAAATAATCTTCTTCTATAATATAAATCTCACCTGTCTGTTTAAATGTATGTATGTATGTATGTATGTATATATGTGTGTATGTCTCCCTAAAACTTTCGACAGAGGCGACCAATTTTCACGAGGTTGGTATCGTTTTGAAGCTCGACCCTTTGGACGACAAATATCGAAACATTTGTTTGACACATTAATTCCTTCGCCCTGAACGAGCACTTTTCTACAAGGAAAGGTTGCTTTTTCAACTGTCTCAATTCAGATTAGATTGTAATTGTTTAAATGTATGTATGTATGTATGTATGTATGTATGTATGTATGTATGTATGTATGTATGCTACTGGTACCATGTAACCCAGTACAACCTGCCTCATGGTCGGGTCACCGGCGACTAAACTGGTGCCCCACCAGACTTATTTGGTGAGGAGGATGGCTAGTCCCCCTGAAGGATTAAAAACCAGACCTTCCAAAAGGCGAATGAACCCTTTTTCGCGGTCAACGGCCAACTAGCACCGTGTGTGTTTGTGTGTATGTATGTGTGTTGGGGTGGAGAGGGCTCCCGTAAGCCGTGGTGAAGGCAACCTTTCTAGGAGAAGCAAATCTTTGATTTAAAAAAACATACAGCGAGAGACCAGTAGCTGCATTACGCTGATCTGCAGTTTAACTTGTTGCTGGCTATCTTGCTCTTGCTTGTTGTATAGATACTCCTTCAGGCGTTTTTCTATAAAAGTGGTCCTGTGGCAATGGAAATGTTGTGACGCGTAGAGGGTTGAAATGTTGAAAGCATGTAATAATTGATCCCAATGACCGTTTTCAGTGTCATGCCTGCTTGAGCGTGTGAATTCACCGCTAGGACTTAAAAAAAAGTCATTGTTGGGCTCATGGACTTTAAGTGTCTGGGGGAGGCTAACTCGTCTGACAAGACATTGCAATCATCATGTATGTATGTATGTATGCCTAAAACTTTCGACAGAGGGACAGATCGGTATCTTTTTTTAAACTCGACCCTTCGGACGACAAATATCGAAAAATTGGCTAAAAACATTAAGAAACCCCACCACCAGCACTCGAAATAGGCTAATAAAAAAACACTTTTAAGAACCAAATAGGGAAATATTGTTGTTTGACAAAATGTCTATCCTAAGCTGGTTACGTGGTTGATCATATACAAATGTTTTTTTATCGTGACATAATCACTATGTATATTTTAGTATAACTTTTAGTATATGCTTCTTATAGAAATCGATCCAAGCTGGGCCGACTTTTATGAAATTTCATAAATAAAACGTAATAAAAATGAAAAACAAAGCTAATCCCCCTCTTCCTTTGAGCCTTGCATTCACAAATACCCATGGGCTTAGAAGAAATTTGGATGATGTAGAATGTCACCTCTTTGTAAACTCCCCAGATATCTTAGCATTAAGTGAAACAAACCTACCCTCCTCAATCTATTCTAACTGCTTTAACATGACAGGATACCCCCTTCTCTGATCCAAAGATTCGTTTAGATATATGCATGGGCTTGAAGTCTATATTCGAAGCAAACTCCTCTTAACTAAGGAGCAACATCTGGAATCGGATGGCCACACCTTTATGTGCTTTTGATTCATCTTTCATTACTGAGTTAGTTACTTATATTTCTCTACCGTTCTCCCTCAAGCCAGGACTGTACTCTAATCGATCAAGTCTCTGATAGTATAAATGCAGCACTCTTCCCAGATAGTAACACCCAAATTCATGTGTTTGGTAAATTTAATGCCCACCATAAGAATTTGCTTAGTTTCTAAGGTTACACAGATGGAGCTGGACGCTCTACTTATAGCTTCTCTATAGCTCATTCCTTCACCTAGTCATGTTTCCAACCTGCCGCCATATAGTGACCAGCAGCAAGCTTCATTCTCGACAGTTTCTTTACCAGAGTACCTGAGGATTGTGAAACTAACGACAACAGTCCACACGAATACGCAAATTATCTAGTGGTATCAGTAGACACCGCAATCAAATCCCTACCCCAAGGTGAGGAGCCATTGCTCTAAACGGCAAGGTACTACAAAAGGGCTGACTGTGAACCCATCAGAGAACATATCAGAGATACCCCTGGACTAATATCTTCTCTCTCCCTCTGTCTCTCTCACTCTCTCTCTCTCTTTCTATCTATCTCGGCTAAACAGTGTGACAATAAGACAACTGAATGGTGCAAAGCGGGCATTGAAGCACATGTCCCAGCATGAAAATATTATAGCAAGCCCCACTCACCCTCATTGCTCACTACAGATTGTGCAGCTGCCATTGCACAAAAACAGCATGCACCCAGCCTGTCAGACGTCATAAGTCAAATACCAATAGGCAAAAGTTTATAGATGCTAGAAATCGTTGTAAGAGAATAATAGCCACAGCCAAAAGAAGTCATTATGAAATAACAAGGAAACACATAGAATCGCAGAAGATATAAAATCGTGATTTCTGGAAAATTTATAATAGTGTAATGAATAATGGGCAATCAGTAATTCCCCACCTATTATATAACTATAAAGTTACATCCACAGCAACCGAAAAGCCGAAACTGCTTGCTCGGTGATTCGCCTCCAACTCCACCCTAGAGCCAATAAAGAACTTCCTCCCAAATTTCCCTATGCGGACGGAAGACACAATTCCTGATCTGAAAATCACTCTTCTTATGTCCGCGATATCATAAAATATTTAGACACCTTGTTACATGATAAGGGCTGTCCCCTGTTCATGTAAGTATAAAAATAGAGAGATTAGTTAAAATGAAAATAAGAGAAAGCAGAAATCGAACCCTGGACATAAGTTTTAAAGAACAATAAGTTTAAATGGAATGTCCAGTAAATTGTTAATTCGGATGAAATAAATAATAAATAAACTATTCAATTTTTAAAAGAATGTGGATAATAAAATATGGGTTAAATAAATTAGATATGTAGGTTGAATTCCTTTGTGGAAACAACACAAGAAAAAATAGGTTATTGGGAAATCAATGTCGGAAACGTGCAAAGTCGCGCATGTTGAAACACGTGAATTTTGCTCACGTGGCCGGGATGCATGGATTTCTCAATATAGGAAGTGAGAGTTAGTTGGTCGGGGAGACAGTCAGGGGAGACGGTCAGTGAGAAAACTCAGAAACAGGCGGACGTCTGAAGCGAGACGTCACTTCAGAAACTAAAATGTGAAACTTTGAATTCTTAATGAGGAAATCACGACCGGTCGTAAAGAAATAAATTCATCATGTGTTTTGTGATAAAGCTCATCTTTGTGTTTGTGATTTCTACAAAAAGGTAAATTGTATTGTTATTATATGTCTGTGTTATAAAATGTCATTACAACAACATCTCTCTCTCTCTCTAAGATACAACATCATATGTAATAAGACAAGAACTCTCACTAAGACTCATATCTTTACTAATAAGAACTCACGTAACATACGCGCACAAGTGGTATCGTCTAATACTACTAATAATAACAATATAACAACCTTTAGGTGTGTGGACCTGATCCTATTCCTGTTATACTAATTAAGAAATGCTCGACTGAGCTAGCCCACGTACCCTCCAAACTTTAAAATACTTGTCTTCCTTAATCCTGCCTCGTTAATCCATTAATAGCTGAAAAATGGCCAGTGTAAAAGAATTCTGGCGAAAGGACCGATTCTCTCACTTATCGTCCTATCAGTCTCCTCCCCCTCTTCGTTAAAATTTTTGAAACACTAATGAATTAAGCACTAGTCCACCACCTTCCAAAAGCTTATCTTTTTTTCTGACAAACAGTACGGATTTAGGCAGTGTCATTCTACGGTAAATATTTTAACAGTCATCTCTGAACGCATATACCATGCACTGGATAAGGCGAGTGAAGCCAGGGCTGTTACTCTCAATATATTCAAGCCTTTGACAAATCTGGCATGAAAGGATGATAATGAAAATTTAATCATACGGTATAACTGCACAATACTAAATATTATTAGATCCTTCTTAGATAATATGCTTATTCAGTTTGTCATTGATGGACGTTCATCCAAGTAGCATAACATTAATGCGACAGGTTCTCAGGTGTTGATCCTTGAATCACTATTATTCCTGATAATCATAAACGACCTACTTGATACTATTGTGATAAAATGGGTATATTTGCTGATGATACAACTCTCTATACTATGCACGAGAGAGGAACACATGTACATAAATTCTTCTTTAACACTCCTCGGCTTAACATTCACAGTGAATATGAATTGGAACAAATACATTGAGAATATTGCGAAGGCTCCTGCAAATAAGTTGGGCTCCTTCTATATTGCTAGAAAACTACCTACACCTAAAAGTATCCTGTACCTCTACAAGGCCCCCAGTCGCGCATCCATGGAGTAGTGTTGCCGCATCTCTGCGGGTGTATCTACCACTAGTCTCTCCCTTTTGGATAGGGTCCAAAAATGGGTCTCCAATCTAATAGGTCGCACTATGTCAACTAGAATCCAACTCCTAACCCATAGCTGCAATGCTGCATCCCTGTGCCTATTTTACAAGTATTTTAATGGAACAAAATTATACACCTCTTCACTATTGAGGTCTCGAAATGTCAGAAAGTTTTATACACTAATAACTTTTTTCCATAGAACAGCTAGACTTTGGAATTCCCTTCTGCTACCTGTTTCCCAAGCTGTACTGATATGCCGAATTTCAAATGCAACATAAACTAACATGTTAATCTGTATTAGGCATGGTCTCAGTCAGTAAAAAAGTACTTTATGTGTCTGGTAGTGTTCCTAAGTAGGTTTTGTGTCGGAATGCCTTGGATAAGTATCGATAATCAGTGATTGAAATATCTCGATGAAAAAAGCAATGGCGATCTTCACCGAAGCTAACACATTCAAAGCATAACATCACAAGTGCATTTGAGATGTTGTGTTATCATACAAACAGAAAGGCCAGGCATATAGAATCAACGGTAGGTACTTTAATATAGCAGGGTCGCTTTTGAAATGCATGTTTCTCTTTAAAGAACAATTGAAGCATGGTACTTGGTTTTTTTTTTACATTTTAAACTTATATTCATGCCATCATGCCCGTACAAGCAGTAAGGCCAGGCATATAAATCGACAGTAGTTCTTTGCTATAACAGGGTCGCGTTCGTCATGAATGTTTCTGTTACACGCACAATTATACTATGATACTTAACTTTTGCATTTTCAACTATAATTAAAGCCATTATATATAATTTTATAAAATCAACAACAGGTATTTTTTTCGGGGCTCAACTCTCTTCCTGATGTACATAAATGATCTTCCAACTCACATCTTTACATCATTCGTAGACATTTATGCTGACGAAACTACAATCTATGGTAACACATCAAAGACCGTAAACGACCAAGTTCTCTTTGATTTTCTCTCCTCTGATCTTGAGCATGTGGTACAATGGGGGAAGAGGTGGCTGGTTATTTTTAATGCATCTAAGACCAAGTTTCTATCTCTACACCATCTACGCTCTCATGCCAATCTGACATCGGTTGAAATGAATGGCTCTTATCTTGGGGAGGCTTGATGTTTTGACAAGCTTCTTGGCCTGAAATGGATCACATATATCAAACCTATTGCCAAGGTCGCTGGAAAAATGGTAGGATCTTCTACCGCTCCAGTAGATATCTCACTCCTGATGCAATTCTCTACCTATATAAAACCCAGTTACGGCCAGCAATGGAGTACTGGTGCCACATCTGGGCAGGAGCTACTACTATGTTCATCCTGCCTTGATAGCGTTCATAATAGACTTCGTAGCTTAGTGGGGGATGCCCTTTCTCTTCCCTGCAGCCTCTTTCCCACAGAAGAGACCTTGCGACCCTGTCTCTGCTTTATCGTTATTTTCATGGCATATGCTCAGCTGAGCTTCAGACTATGATCCCCCCTCGCTAAACTTTCACGAAAAACACTCGTCTAGACAAAACCGCTATCAATAATTTCCAAGACTCTTTATTTGTGCCTAAACTTAAATACAGATTCCATGAACAAAGTTTATTTCCTAGAACTGCACGCCTGTGGAACTCTCTTCCAATTGCCTGCTTTCCGGTTGACTGCAATCTGATTGTCTTCAAGTCCAATATAAACAATTTCTTCATGAATCGTCCCGCTAAGTAATCAAATATAGAAAATTCCCACTACTTATGTTTACTACGTTATAATCACATTGACTTATATATACCCATTAACCCTTATCCTCGGGTGGCCTCCGAGCCTTGATAAGTAAAAAAAAAATGTAAAAAAATAATAATTTATAAATCAACAGCAGGTTACTTACAGCGCAATGTAGACAACAATGTATTATGGACTAAGTCCCTGTAAGAAGGCATGTGAAGTTTCCTCTTAGTGCATCGCGATGTGTCCAAACTGGAGCAGGCAATCAATCGATTTGATTGAACAATGGTCCATTTCACTGAGTTCGGTGACAATAAAAATATGGGAGAGTAAAACATATATATAACATACGAATAACACCGAACGTAGTGTCATTATTAATTGTTAAGGGTATGCTTTTTTCTTCTTTAAATTTAAACAGCTAAGGTAGAAAATTTCACAAAGAAAAGAATATCAAAATACACTTCTAAAGTATATTTCTCATAAGCTTTAATTGTATGTTTAAAAAACATAGTTACATAAAAGCCGTAAATAAGGGGTGGGGCAGAAAAAAATTCTATCGAGTCGTTTTTCAGCCAACCCTTTTCAAGATTAACATTTGCAACGGGGAGGAAACATCGTTTAAAAACGTAGTCAAAAGACCATAAATTATAAGCGAGAGAAAAAACAAATAGGATAAAAAGAAACAATATTAACTTATACCCATAAATTCCAAATTATATATATAAATATATATAAATATATATGTATATATACTCTCAGTTGAATTAAGTCTGTCAATTCATCTGTTATGCATGGATGCTCGTGTTGCTGGGTTCTAATCTGTCGACTGGTGTTAATTATGACACGCTGCACTGAAGATTCACGAAAGGATGAAACACTAGTGTCGGTTGGTATTTAATTATTATACTAAAAATGTATTTATATATATGTGTGTGTGTGTGTGAGTGTGTGTGTGTGTGTGTGTGTGTGTGTGTGTGTCTAGTACCGGCACAAAGAAATCCGCACTTGAAACATATGAAAGTCTTTAAAAATATCTTAATGACCTTAATGATTTACAGACATTGAAGTGCTGCCTATGTAATTTTTTTTATTATTACTGCGTTTTCTACGGTGCATATTTTAGCCTGATATATATTAGACATTGCTTATGATGCTAATACTTACAAAGCACTACTATTTGTATTTATAGGTAAAATAAAACTCGAATAAAATAATTTTAAAAAATATCAGCAAAAAAAACTTTTAAAAACTCAAATAAAAATAATAAAAAAAAAACGACTATAAATAGTAAAAATCGAGTAAAAATTATATGGCGATCAGAGATGGGGGGTATAACATACCTTGTGTTTAATTTTCCCGGGCAATGACTGTGCACATACACGTCTAGTATATGTATCGCTTAAACCACCATATATAATTTTATTTCATGTGTATTTAAAATTAAATTGAACTTTTATTAACAAAGTTTTTTTTTTCACGAAATACCCATTTATGGAGTATTACAGGAGTGTTTTCTAACTAACTGCAATATGTTCTTTATTAAGTCTAACGTTTACACAATCTTGTAAAGAAATCTTCGTAAATAAAGAGTGTCTGCCACTGTTACTAATCATTTACTTTATGCTCGAGTGGTTTTTGGTATCAGATAAGCGGTGACTAAAAATGACATAAAAATGAAGTATTTTAGGGAGCTTTCATAGAAACGATGGGCGTCCCAAAACTAAGGCATTCTAATGCCTTTTATTCCGCCTGAATGTATCAGACGAGGATTGTAAATTGCATTGTTATGATAACTAAACATATGCATTTACGAGCTGAAGATTTAATTTCCCTGTTGCAGATATTGATGGTGTGAGACTCTTAGAAAGGAACCTCTGTCATGAGTGTTCGTTAGAAGCAGAAATGCGTCATTAGAATCCCCACTTGCAGAAAAAAATTGAACATAGCATAATCCATCAGTATCTGTTCAACGTTTACGATGTCGATGCAGTTGATATCCGCGCAGGTAGGAGAGGGGTTCGTCGATTTCAGGGTGGTGACAGAGATGTGAGTGATAAAGCGTGTTCTGGAATTTTACGGCCGAAACATCAAAACAGGCTCGCAAACGCGCACTAAAAATGTTTAGTGGGGCAGATTGCTGAAGCAATCTTTCACTTGGTGATACAAGCACCAAAATTGAAATTTGTAATGTTTGCTTCTGCAGCCATCTTGAAAACTGGCAACCATCTTGAATTTTCTGTTGGCTAACGTTCTTTTCTTAAAATGTGTTTCCAGAACGTTATTTGTGCCAATTTTGGTGCTTGTATCTTTTGGTGAAAGATTCTTATGGAATATGGAAATAACTTGCCCCACTAGTTGGTGACTATGTAGAAACAAACTCTGGAGTAGAAAACGTCACTGTTTTTAATGACACCCCTCCTGTTATCGTAGCTCTTCAACATTTTTGTTTTTGATCTAATAAATACGATACCTTCGTCCCTGGTATTATACTCAAATTTATTACTAGTATTGTCAGTATTAAAGATATGGGAATATAATTGTGTCTTCGCATCATATGGTTGCATAGTAATGTCTCGGCACCATTCTTTCTACTTGCTTAGTGAGAGAGACTCATAGCAACAGAATTTTGAAAACCTGCCTTTTTATGTTCATTGAAAATATTCAGAGTGAGTTGTCAACCGTAAAAGAATCAATTTTATCTGCTCGCTTCAACAAATACTCATCAATCAAACATTTTCTTTGGAATTAGAAACGTGAATATCAATGACATTTTTCCATTCTACTTTCTCTTGGTTGTTTTATTCTAATAAAGCCCATGTTGTTGACAGTATAATGCCGTTTCCTCGCTTAACTGTAATTTTTTTTTATTATTTTAAAAATATTCGCAATGAAAAATTTAATTTTAAATACTAAAATATCATCTATTGTTATATATTCGATGTGGCCAGTCATCCAATGTGCTTTTCAGTCTATATAATTCCTAAACTCAACATTTGTCACTGTCTACGATATATACACTTGGCAGCCAAATAAAATACATACAGCTGGGTTATAAAAGTGTTTTGCTTATTCCCAATGATAACCTTTTTGGTTTTAGTATGAGGCGAATCTGGGGTGTGCTGCAGATGTTTCATCAGGTTTCCACCGTTCTGTAACCAACTCCCTATCTATCGATTTATATAAACATTCTGTCATTCTGGAATGTTTAATATTTCTCGTTACTTATTATTCTACGTCTTTGACCGATATTTCTCCCTCATATTTCTGGTCAAACTATGCATTTCAACAGACAATGGTGAAAAGTTCTACATTCCTCAAATGGAATTAATTAGCGTGTGTGCAACTCATCGTATTGAATAAATATTGGAAGATATAAAGAATTTGAAGTATAATTCTTTTATCAGAATGACTGGAGGCGCCATTAAAAGATTTAAAAGAGTCGATATGCCATAAAACAAAACAAGTAAACCAAATATCATGAAGAAATATTTATAGATATAAAGAATTTGAAGCAAATTACCACAATTACTGGATTTGGCACAAAAAAAGCGTTAGTATTTCTTTTTTTTTATTTTTTTTATTCAATTTTCACCCCAAACAAGGCACAGTGCAACTTTGAAGCAGGGGGCTACTATCAGGGACTTAATTAGCGGGGTCATTATGAAGGGAGATGAGTAGAAAGATGTTTGTTGACATTACACTTGAACTTCTGCATATCATTGCAGTTGGGAAAGCAGAATCTCGGAAGGGAGTTCCAAAGACCCGCAGTTCTGGGGAAGAAACTATTGGTGTAAAAGGCTTTCTTCAACCTAGGGATCTCTACTGTAAAGGGATGAGACTTAGTAGCTTGTCGGGTTTGACGGGGGTAGTTACGTCGGGGAGGTACAAGTGTTTGCAGTTCTGCATTACACTCGTATTTCTTAAAACGAAACAACCAAACGTACAAATACAGGTCGATATGTTGACCTTCTGCATTACACTCGTATTTCTACTCATAAGTACCGAATAAGTACTTACGAGTAATGTAAAAACCCATTCCATTGCAGACAGTGATCAGACAAAATATACTTTACAAAGAATCAGATGTCCAGCCGGCTAAGTTTCAGAAGAAATGTCCATGTACAGAAAAGATCAACAGACCTTTCTGGTTAAATATATTTATATCATTATTTTGGACAATCAAAAACATTTGCTCTGAAATAAAAAAAAAATCAAGTTCATTTGGCCTGCTTCACTGTTATTTGTCTATGTTCATAAAAAAATATACGATTTAATTTAGAAGGGGTGGAGCAAGACTTAACGACGAACCTCATCTTTAGTACACATAGGTCAAATTGTTAAAAAAGGATATTTTGTCGTTTTTATTAAAAAGCAACTGTTAAATGTGAATATAAATAAAATGATTGTCTATGGAATATTACAATACTGATTTACACTGCAACAATTTTCTCTACCCTGCAACCTCTCTCCCACAGAAGAAACGTTGCAAGCCTATCCTTGTTTTATCGTTATTTCCATGGCAGGTGCTCGTCTGAACTCCAATCTCTGGTCCGCCCTCGCCAATCTTTCACGAAAAACACCCGTCTAGCTGAATCAGCTGTGAAAAATTTTTCCCCACTCTATATCTGTGCCTAAATCAAAACGTGGATTCCATGAACAAAGCTTCTTTCTTAGAACTGCACGCCTGTGGAACTCTGTTCCGTCTGCCTGCTTCCCACCGGACTACAACTTGGATGTCTTCAAGTCCAACGTTAACAAATTCCTAATGAACCGCCCCCTTAAGTAAACACTTCATCAAATCTCCACACTAACGTAATGTACGTAATTGCAATAACCCTTATCCCTGAGTGGCTTCCGGGCCTTGATAAGTGGTGATCACTGTGTAAAAAAAAACAATTTAAGAATTTTCTTTTTAATTCAATTCATAACATTATATAATCAATTCTTTATGCTGCAATATTTTAAGTTATGAATTTATTGTATTTTTTACTAGAATATTTCATTTTGAGTTTTAACAACTAGTCGTTTACTTTTCCATGTTTAAGCATAACTATATTACTTTTCATGCCGCATTTTTCTATTGTAGTATATATATATATATATATATATATATATATATATATATATATATATAAATCTATTGGAGAATGTAACTCCAAAAATAATACATACATTGGGCATACAACAACAACGTTGTCCCGGCGAATAACTATGCACCTTAACGACACAAGCGCGATTTACAAACATTTAAAAAAAGAACATAGCTGTCCCCCCTCCAATGTTAGAAAGGTCCTCGTTGACAACACAAAAATTATACAACGGGAAAATAATGTAAAAAAATTAAAGATTCTTGAAGCGTCGTACATTAGAACTCTTCAACCTAATATAAATGACATTGCATTTCAAAAAAGAAGTAACGTTCTGAAATGTCTTGCGTAGTCCGTGTTGGACGGACTTCGTACATGGTGTCTACGAACTTGCTGGTTTTAACACTCGAATTTTTAATCGACTTTTATTCTTAATCGACTTTTATTTTAACTCATCACTGACTATATATATTTTAGTTTTCATTTTCAATCCTCATTTTCGCAATCCTGTATTTTTAACACCTGATGATGATTCATGGACGAATCGAAAGCGCTCGTAACAGCAACATGTATGGATCCTTTATTAATATTTTTGATTTTGAAACAAAAAAGACAATACGAAAAATTGAAAAATTAAAAAAAAAGAATTATAAGAAAAAAAGTCTCCGTTGTATTTAATAATATTTGCTTGAATATATATATATATATATATATATATATATATATATATATATATATATATATATATAATCATCCACTGACACGTGTTTCATCGTCTACGACTCATTAGAGTGGCTGAATCTAGTCGAAATCGGGATTCCACGATAATGAGCCTGACCTCTTTATCTGCTGAAACCTGTTAGTGGATAATTATATTTTAAAAATAATATATATATACCGCCCCCCATGCTGGGGTACCAAATAGGTTAAAGGGAAAATTATTCCCGACTCGCATTTAGGTAAAAATGCACTTTCGTAAATAATTGAATTTATTCAAAACAAAAACAAATAACATCTGAATAAAAATCGTTATACATCCTAACAGTCGTCGAGATAGACAAACTGATAAACAAGTCAAGCGCATTACCGTGGGGTCCCAATTTCGAATCTCGCTAGATTCAGCCACTTTGATGAGTCGTAGACGGTGAAACACATGTCAGTGAATAGTTATATTTCAAACATAATATATATATATATATATATATATATATATATATATATATATATATATATATACCGCTCCCTATGTGGGGGTACCAAATTAGTTAAAGGGAAAATTATTCCCAACTCGCATTTAGGTAAAAATGCACTTTCGTAAATAACTGAATTCATTCAAAACGTATCGCAAAAACAAATAACAACTATATATATATATATATATATATATATATATATATATATATATATATATATATATATATATATATATATATATATATACCTGTTAATTGCAGTCCTTGGAGCAAAGGTGAGAACCAGTCCATACTTATTTTATTTAGGTATTTTTTTATCACGGCAAGGAATACATCAAACCATACATATGTGCGACTTGGGAACCTAGCGAACGTGATGTTAAAAATATTTTTGCAGGGTGCTCATTTTCTTCAATTATTGTATCTATAAGTAAGTTTTTGTTGGATTTTAATGTTTATAAATGAGTGGATATTTTCTTTTTCTGTCGTCTCATTTTTCTTGATCACCGTTTCCATTTTGTTTTGGTTTTAATACTGGCTTGTTTTTCTTAATTTTTTGCGTCTCTGAATAACTGTTATTAACTGTAGAACACGCGTACATCGTAAATAGGGAAAAATGTGAGAATGTGTGATGATAAAAAATTCATAAATACAATCATTATTATTGACGATTTTTTATTACTTTATTCAATGAAATGCAACTTGCAAGTATATATGCTCCTTATTCGTAAACCTATCTTTTTGGAGCTTGGTCTTTAAGAATATTTACTTGGTTTTATATGTTACAAACATATGTTTTGCATAATTTTCGTATAATCTAACGACTATAATAAAATGAAGCTAGCAAAAGAAATATATCTTAAACAAAGCAAAAACTTATCAAGATAGGAAAAGCTCAACACAAAAAAAACAAATTAAATAACAGATGAGGGTAAATTAGTCCATGGCATTTCGAAGCTAAATGCTTCTCATTAGAAGAGTTGAACGCCAGTATTATACAAAATATTATATATAGATAAAGATTTGTTAGAACATTTGATTGTAAATGAAAGGGGTACCAAATATGATACATTAGAAGAGGTATGAAATATAAGGATGAAAACTTTACAGTCTAAAGAAGAGGAAAGTAATTTAACAGACGTGTATAGGAAGAGACACGGATTAAAAATGTATACATATTTCTTTCTAAATATAAAATCAATATTTAAAAAAAATATAAGAAGGTATATAAATACAAAAAAGAGAACCGCTAAGAAATAATGGGGATCACTGAAGAATGATAGATGATAAAAAAAGGAACAGAGGAGAAAAATATAAGGCAAGAAGCTAGAACTGGGGACAGATAACGCAAATAAGGGCAACGGAAATGCACATATTAAGGGGATAATTCATGTATAATGCTACAAAAAAGAAACAGGAAAACTACTAAAGATTTTAAGAAATACTAGTTAAAAACTTTAATAATAATAATAACAATAACAATAATAATAATAATAATAATAATAATAATAATAATAATAATAATAATAATTAGGAAATAACAATTAAAAACTAAAGTTTAAAAAAGACGAACGGAAGAGTTTTAACTTTAACAAATTCATGGCAATGTCCTTAAAATGTTAAAAAAAATCAAAAAACTACTCCCCAAAGTGGACTTCGGGGGGAAAAATGGCGACCGTCTACAAATTCAAAAAGTCATTATGAACTGAAGGCCAAAACTGGTAAGACCCCTATAAAATCCTGATGAGATCCCGAATACTAAAATAAGTCGAAGCTAAAATCCTGGTAGTTGATCGAAAGATCCTTGAAATCCTATTAGTTTTTACTTAGTAGATCACCACTTATTAAGGCACGTAAACCGCTCTAGGATAAGAGTTAAGCGTTAGGTAGATGCTGACTATAAAAGCAGTTACGAAGGAACTTCAATAAAGTTAGATGATCTATGAAGAAGACTAAAGTATTGCGTTCCACACACTGACGGTTCTACTCATGTAATTTTCGTTTATTTTGAAGCACAGCTAGTATGTGAGGGGAATAGTTGGCGATTGTTACAGCTAGGCGAGTATTTGTTGCGTAGGATTTACGGGGATGAACCTTAGATTAAGGCTCAATCGAGCATCCGCCGTAAAAGTAACGATAGATGAGAGATAGACTCGTAACGTTTTTTTCTGTGAGGAATATGAAGCATGGAGGCGAAAATAGCATCGCCAATTAAATTTTGAAGACGGTTTTCTAACCGAACAAGGCAGAAAAGGGCGTTCTTAGGAGTTCCACTTTAGATGTGGAAACGGCACTCAATCTTAGGGCGTATTTAACCTTTGTACAGGGAGAGTATTGCAACAGGAGTGAGATACGTCCTGGAGCGGTAAAAGTCTGCCATTTTTTCACTGATTTTGGCAACGGAGCTGATGCAAGTTTTCACTTTAGAGTCAAGGGAAAACAAGAGGCATCTTCAGAGCAGTTCAAAAAGCCGACAAAGTATAACTCCCGTTAGGGCATACGAATAAATAGAAACAAAAACTAGGGAATAGGAAAAAATATTCTTCATATGAAACGCAAGTAATTGAAGAAAACCTACGCATCAGAACCAGATATGAGAAGCATTTGGCTTCAAAATGCTATGGCATAAAATTGTTGTTCTCTCCTATTTCTTTCTCAGTTGATCTGATATTATAATAAAGTAAAAAATAACATTTATTACTCATCTTTTATTTATTTGTTACTACCGTGACCCGTTGAGTCAGTATGTTATATTAGCTATGGAATTCATGTATGAGCGTGACACTTGTGACGTAAAGAAAATAGTTTTTTTTTTATATATAACAGAAACATTTCTATGAAAGTATATTAAAATGAAAAAAAGAATATAGATAGATTTCTATGAGTCGTTCTGTTTATTATAATTGATTATTTTTTTAAAAAAATTACAGTTACTGAATTATAAGTTGTTGGCCATACTTATAGGTAAATGTGCACTGAACAGATACCATAATACTTATTATAGTTAAATTCAAATTTTGATATATCTGCTGTTTTACATCGTTCATTTCTGTATTACGTTTAAGTAATTTTAAACTCCACTTTTCCCATGTTAAATAATAATTTCGAAATAATAACGTTAATATTTCAGCTTCCCGATTATTCTTTTGTTTTTTGTTTATTTTAAACCCCACTCTTCCCATTATTAGAATTAGTAAAATTTGTGATTTCTTCTACAGTTATTCTTCGCGATACCTCTTTGAGCACATCCCACAACTCATCTTTGCTCTTAAATTGGCGTCCGCTTGCATAGAGGTGTCCCTCCATAATACTCCAAAAGTTCTCAATTGGGTTCAGATCTGGTGAATTCGCAGGCCACTTCATCTTCCGTAGCCCAGAACCCCCCAGTAGTTGCAAATATTCTTTGCTTTTGTTTGCTGCATGCGAAGGAGAATTATCCTAAATAAAAATAATGGTTCTTCTGAACGTCAAGCTTTGCTTCTTCAGCTAGGGTTCAAAGTGCTCCTTCAGAAAAGCTATATAAGCATTTGATGTCATCTGTTCGCCTTCTGAAACTCTCCCTGGGCCAACTAAAGTACCTCCGATAATCCCAGCTTAAATCATTATTCCACCATTTTCTTGGCGCCTTAAACGCTGATAACGATGTCGTCCATCTAGGACCTATCCCTTGCCCACGCCATCGGGGCCATCAAGAGTGACACGCACTTCATCCATGAACAAACCTTTTGAACATAGATAGATATTAAATATAGATCTATATCTATCTGTCTATATATATATATATATATATATATATATATATATATATATACACGATATATAAATATATATATTTATTTATTTATTTAATAGCACAGGAGTTCAGAAAAACATTAGTACCGTCGGTTTCAAGCCCAACATAAAGGGGACCAGTTCATGGTAAAACGTAAATGATGCTAGGCTCTCGTCAGCCATCGAGAACCTTACATCATTTACGTTTTACCATGAACTGGTCCCCTTTATGTTGGGCTTGAAACCGACGGTACCAATGTTTTTCTAAACTTCTGTACTATTAAATAAATAAATATTAAGCTCTTATATCGAAAATTTTTTCTTTGTAATCCAGCACTTTGTTGGAATTCGTTCCCCAAAAAACGTAAACATATATATATATATATATATATATATATATATATATGATGAATGCAACGTCTTGTCACACGAGTGCCACTCCCTCAGACACTTAAAATCCATGAGCTCAAATGTCTGAGGGAGTATCTATACAAATATGATGTTACAGAGTCTTAGCTTTGTACGACAGCTAAGTCTCTCTCTCTCGGTTCAAAATGTTCAGATCCAGCAACAAGCAAGAGCAAGATAGCAAGCAACAAATTAAACTGCAGACCAGCTTAATGCGGGTAATGGTCTTCCGCTTTATGGTTTTTTTAATCAGAGATTTGCTTCTCCTAGAAAGGTTGCCTTCAGCACGGCTTACGGGAACCCTCTCTATCCCAATACACATATACACACACACAAATATACACGGTGCTAGTTGGCCGTTGACCCAGAAAAGGAGTTCATTCGCCCTTTGGAAGGTCTTGTTTTTAATCCTTCAGGGAGACTAGCCGCCCTCCTCACCAAACAAGTCTGGTGGGGGAACCAGTTTAGTCGCCGGTGACCCGACCATAAGGCAGGTAGTACTGGGTTACATGGTACCAGTAGCATATGACATGACCTGACATAATATATATATATATATATATATATATATATATATATATAGTAAGTTATAAAATGTATATGGCGATTAAGCTACTATGAATATTCCGCGTTTCATCCACTCTAGAACTCTTCAGGCTTATGCGTGAATTGTGTGGTTGTTTGTCGTTTTTATAAGATCATCTTATATTGAGATTTTAGTTAGCCAATCAGCTTTCTAGCATCCACCGCGCCCTTCCTATTAGCCAATGAGCATGCATTTATCGGACAAAGGCCTATTTGACCGCTGGTTGACCTGTTCCTTTGTGTGTGCTCTGTTTAGCCTGGATATTTAGTTTCTTGATGTTTTAAATCTAGGTTAGTGTTTTTTTTAGTTTATATATAAATATATATATGTGTACATACATATATGCACATATATATACATATATATATACATACATATATGTGTGATCGTTTATGTATATTCATGTTTATTTAATTTATTTATTTGTTTATTTTCTATTGTTTTTGTTAGTTTTAAAACTATTTTTTATCGCTATCCTAGAGTAAATTTTATCTTGTGTTTGATATTTCTCTTCTACGGTTTAATAGATGTTGGGGTTCTTTAATGAGCACTTTTGAAGTAAATACTTAAAGTTTACGCATAAATCTATACTTTCGTATATTAATTTTATGTGAGTAAATTAAGTAGTTATATATATATATATATATATATATATATATATATATATATATATATTATCGTAATCTTAGCTTTATAGAACCATTATATTTTTAATTTATTTACATATCTTCTACTTCATCAGGTAGCTCCAGGGAAGAAATAAACCTACCTTTTCACCTGATCTAGCACATCCCAACGTGTGTTTCATGATTTCCAAGCTTATGGTTCATTAACGAAAAAAAGAACATGTTTTGAACAATAGTACTGTGAGCCAACCCAGAATAATCGTTCAACTAGCTGTAAATAGTATCCCGACAAAGAAAAGTTCTGAAGTTGAATAAACTGGAGGAGAGTTATTTTGAAGAAGACATCATATTGTTGTCTGCATGAAATTAAAAAAAATAGTGTGTGACAGCATTCAAATTTCATTTCATACATGCCTTATATTTGCATCTTTTCAATTCTCTTCATTTTGAAAAACGATTTTATGACGACACCATTTGTAGCCATCATTTTTTTTTGCAGCCATTGAAAATATTTCAAACAAACTGCCAACAGTTATAGAATCAATTTTTGTCTTCTAGCTTCACCGAATTTTAATCAATCAACTAAAGTCCGTGGATTCAGAAACGTGAATATCGATAACTATTTCTTTCTCATAGTTGATATCGATATTTTTCCATTAGAATAAAAAGTCAATGTTGGTTTCTTTATATTTGTCTCAATAAGGCCGTATACAGTCCTTTCCCAGATTAATGTTTGCTTGCTCTGTCTGTTTTCCGTGACATTTCTTTAAAATAAGTTTGTTCTTTTACAAAAACTTAAATTGGAACAGATTTCAGACGAAGAACACAATATTTAATGGAAAATGCGGATCAATTTTTATTTAATGTAAAATCACTTTCTTATTATTTATTCCCATTTTTGTATGTTAGCCTTTTTAATAATGTCAAAATCGAATGTTATATATATATATATGTATATATATACTTTCAGTTCTTCTTTAAATAAGCATTAATGTGTTGCTACACAGTCATAAGCATGTTTCGATCTTTATGTAAACATATCACTGCTTATGTAAAGACAACTTGAAAGTGTAACTTGCTCTACCCCGGTATTGAGCACTCTTGTATTACCCTCGTTATATTTCAATGGTTACCTTACCTTTGAAAAATAGCAAACTCACACAATATATATATACATACATAGAGAGAGAGAGAACGAGAGAGAGAGATGTATATGTGTGTGCGTGTATTTGTGTGTGTGTGTACGAGGTGCCAGCAATAAGTTTACAGACATTTTTCGTATGGACACTTTTATTGATAGCACATACGTGAAACTCTAGTCCCCTTCGAAGTAATCTCCTCCTGTTACAATGTAATTGTTCTACCGTTCCAACAACTTCTAGAGGAAATTCTCTTGTGTGAGCATGTTAAAGACCATCGCCACAGTCTCTTTAATCTCCTCAATTGTCTCATAACGACAGCCTTCAAGGTTTTCCTTGAGCTTAGGAAATAACTAAAGGTCACAAAAGGAGGGTGTGGAATTGTCTTGATGCCAGTCCTGGTTAAATAGTCTGTGATAAGGGTGGAGTTGGGGCCCACACCCTTAGCAGAAAAAAAACTTCGCGTAAATCTTCCGCAAATCTTCCAATTTCTCACAACTAATTGTGTGCACACACACTGACACCAAACTATGCACTATAAACACATGACGATCCTTATTTAGCATATCAACTCTAGTGTTTACACATTTTCCTCCTCCCACACCTCTCATAACCTCTAACTTACTCCCCGCCTTTCTTGAATCTCTTATGCTACTCGAAAACTGATGTTGATTCATGCAAAATTGCCCAGAAACATTCTGAAGAATTTCATATGCTTCTCTGACATTACTTCTCAAGTTTAAAACATAATATTATTGCATATCGTTCTTCCGAACTGTCACAACGTCCAGATTGCATTTTTTAAATCTAGCAACAAGGTTTTAGTAGTATGTATTCCAACTCTTTCTGAAGCTACTTATTTGAACTTGAAATCATATAAATTGGTCAGTCATCTCATAAGATGTATAGCAATAACATACTGAATTTTCAAGAGTCTACGACAATTTTAAATGCTAATACAAAAATACCGAAACTTATTTAAGGCACCTCGTAGATATAAAACATATAACACTTACGTAATAAACAATCTTCCCTTCTCAACATCCAAATTCTACCTCCAATATGATCTACAGCTAACCTGATCCACGTGACTTACACCGATCAGCTGATAAGATCTTCCAGTAAACTTGTCTATGATATAGCTTTGATATATATTTGACAGCCTTTTATCAACATTCTTCGTATTCATCTCTTGTGTATCACTCCAGTTTGATAAATAGATAGACCGATATGAATAACTACAGAAATAGATAGATAACTAAATTGAGAGATATATCAATAATACACATAGATAAATCGATAGATCGACAGACAGATAAATAACTCAACTCAAATACTTTCTTATGTTCGACTTAACACATAACAGAAGCAGCGATCTTTTTAGACCCAAATTATTTCATTGTTTGTGTGCAGTGAATGCTCAATATTAGATAATGCATTCAAAACCAAACTTCGCATTGCAAAATTAATTGAAATACATATATATTTTTCGTTTACACTAACCCGCTCGATGCAAGGCATATTACACTTGAACTTAATTGGCTAATATTTGGGACTGGGCCTATAGGGGCACTATGTAAATAGCTGCCTAACAACATATTTGTTCGCATTTCATTTAAATTTGTTCATATTAGTAAAGTCAAGAAAGCCGAAAAGAGGAAGGAATTGCAAAGTTGTTAGAGGAATTGTTAGAGCAGAAAGCTTTCTGGCATTTAGTAACCTCTACAGTAAAGGAGTGGGGTTTTCCCGCCTATTCGTTTAGTCTGGGATACTCATGTCAAGAGGACACAAATTCTACGAGTTCGTGAGTACACAGTCGATTACAGTCCTTGTAAAACAGGCATATGGATGCAACATTGTGGCAATGCGATAGATGTTAGAGGTTAGTTGACAGTGCGGGACCTATTAGATTTGAATCATTTGTTTTGACTCTGCTTAAGAGAGAGATAAAAATGGAAGATACCCCAGCCCAATTTTGGCAATCATACTTCATGCAGGGGACGAATGATGGTTTTATAGAGGCGTTACCCTGGTTGTAGTTTTCATATAAAATTAATTGTTCACAAAAAGAGAGAAATAAAATAATAAGTTTGTACAGTTTTTTACAGGAGAATCAAAACTAAAAGAAATAAAATGTCGTTTGCAGTTTCCTTTTCTTGGTAGTTACGATAGTCGATGAACGGGGCTCAGTTTTGGTTCAATAACCGATTTTTTTATTTTGATCGGTGAAAGGATTAGTGCTTTTCGAACGACGGGATGTGGAGTGGTGGACAGCTTCTTTCGAGTTGAAACTCCTATTGAAAACTCTACAAAAAATTCCAAAAACATTTTTGTCTTGCTTTTTCCGATTCTATATGCATATGTTTCAGCTAACCAATCATCGTCCAATCCGTCATACCTTGATTTATCCTGATTGGATAATCAACTACCTCTCCCCCACATCAAAATCAGGTAATTTTCCACAGCAAGGGTTCTCATTGATGATTTTCTCAAACACCGGAGATTCCATCCTTGACAATCAACCCTAGCCTAAACATCCGCTAAATATCTCCGAAATGTCACTGTTACAATAATATTGTTTCATAAATTCGATTTTGTTGGGTTTTTTCATTTCAAGAAAAATATATTTCACCTCTTCGATCACGCCATCTTTCTTTCAAATGGCAGTGTTACTTGCTGGATTCCCGAACTTGCTGTTAAAGAAAACTCTAATTCCTCTTCTGGGGCAATTTTCAACCATAGCTCTAATTTAGCTCAACGTAAATCCTCTTCTGGAGTAATCTCGTTTACTGTGGCTGGTTCGGTTGCATAATATAAAAAATGGGCAACTCTAACGTAACCCCACACGTTGTAGCCTCAGTCGCAAAGTAAATAAAGAATAAGAAACATCTTCAACGCGCTTTTTCCCGTTGAAATAACGACATTTATTTCCTTATTCGTGACTTCTCGTTACCGTTGTGACGTCACATATGTCTCTAACGTGGTCTCGAACGTCATCCATGTCTCGAACATGATCTCGAACGTCATACACGCCTCTAACGTGATCGTCTTTTCTAACGTTCTCTTTTTCCTTTTCATAGTCTTTTTCATTACCAGTGACGTCATTTCTCATGAATTTTCGCACGCGAGTTCGCGCTGTTACATGACTTCAAATTTAATTCGGTGCACGTTATTTATATTGTTATTTTATGATTAAGCAGTATAAAGTTTATTTAATAATAAGAGACCCGACGTTGCCCGGGATTGAATGATGATCAACGAATATTTGACACTCCTATATTTTTATTGTCATCGAAATCCGTAAAATCGCCCGGGAGGAAGCTTCGCATGCTTCCATGCAGTAACTTTGTCCAAAATATATGTTATTTTACATTGCAGTCTAGGGAACCTCTTCTTTCTTTTATAAAATCATTTTATACTAGCCGCTTCGCCGCGTCGGTGCACACAACGCCGAGTCAAACACGAAATTGAGTACACTCAACATCAAGTAAACTCATCATCGTCTTACCATCGACGCTTACCTTGTGAACTCGGAGTATGGGAAATTCCCATATGCACAAAACAAATTCACTGAAAAAACAGAAATACTATAACTAAGGGTTCAGATAATGAGTAAACGATGGATAAGATAATAGTTAACAGTATTACGAACTTGCCAAGATTCGAACCTGTAGTCTTCTGATCCGTAGTCAGAGACGTTATCCATAGCGCTACAAGTCTTGTCCGTATGCCGAAAGATGTTACCACGACTGCATACACACAGTGCTAAATTCCGTTGGCCTGGGCAGGTAAGTTTTTCGACAATTGCACAAAACGACCCCAAAACCCTTGTTTTGGGTTTTTTGTGTGACTCGACGTTGTTTGTAACGAACCATATAGAGATAAGGACAATCTAAGGACTCACACACTTCAGGGAAAAAAGAATTTTTCAATTCGGTGCATCCATTCGAAAGTCTTATTGGTGCACACACACAAGCATATAAATAATTAAACATTTAGAATTTTATTAATAGTTAATAGTATAAACTTCTTTCCTGTTAAAGACAAACAACATTAAGAAATTTACGTGCAGAGTTTGTAACATACAGACAACGTCATGTAATAAAAAAGCACGTCAATTTTCAAGTCTTATAAAATTCTTTGCAGTTAATGAAAAAAAAAAGAAATTTACGTGTGGAGTTTGAACCTATATTCTATGTCATGCAAAAAAAAATAATAAAATCCGCTGTCAACTTACCAATACTAGACATGGAAAAATGGCTTTAGCGATGATAGATAAATTAAAATAACGATTTCGATAATCGATTATCGGTATTTATCGGAGGTATTCTGACACAAATCTAAGGTCACTCCCAGACTTATACACTAAAGTTCTGTAAATTTTAAAGAAAATCTGTTCAGCAGTTTCGGAGTCTATAAGGAACGAACTCAGATACACACACGCACTGACACAGTTGCATTTATATATATATATATATATATATATATATATATATATATATATATATATATATATATACACTAGCAAGCCGCCCGGCATTTCCCGGTCGTAAAATACGCTTAAGTATGATATTTTGATTCATGCAGATTTCGTATTTATTATTACTAGCGGGATCTGTGGACTTATTCCTCTGTACTACATTGATGTTAGCATTCAGTAGATGTGTAGCGTAAATGGAGACGCTCTGATATTATTGTAGCTCTTTTCTTAAAACTGCAAAAGTATTTATCTAAGCTAGCATAGACGTCCGACGTAGCCCGGTCGTTAAGTACGCTTAAATGATATTTTGATTTTTGCAGATTTCCTATATATTATTATAGAGTTAATTTTCTATCGATTTTTATATGTTATAAGATTGCGATTTAAAAAATAAAAAAATTAATTCATATGAATTGAGTGCATCAGCTTGAATCTAACCAAAACCAAAACTTATTGAATACACACACACACACACACACACACACACACATATATATATATATATATATATATATATATATATATATATATATATATATAACTACTTCATTTACTCACATAAAATTAATATATGAACGTATAAATTTATGCGTAAACTTTAAGTATTTACTTCAAAAGTGCTCAATACGTAGGTAGAGCTAGTTAGTAAGTTATAAAATATATATGGCGATTAAGCTACACTGAATATTCCACGTTTCATGCACTCTAGGACTCTTCAGGCTTATGCGCGAATTTTGTGGTTGTCTGTCGTTTTTATATACGCGCCTTCTAGTGAGATTTCTAATAAATAACAATAACCAATGGATAAAAACTAAACTGACAAATTCGTTTGATTTGGCGATAGGTGCCAGGGATTCTGCAGAGGCATCAGATCTTGTGGGGTTATTCATTCTATATACCCTCACAAGCATATTTGATACTACGGATATCAGCCTATATAAAGATGACGGACTAGCTATAATAAAAGACTCCAACAAAGTCAAGGGAGATAACTTTAAGAAAATCATACACAAGGAAATGAAAAAGTTAGGCCTAAAAGCCGACGTCTCAGCTAACATAAAAATAACAAACTTCCTGGACGTCAAGTTAAATTTGATAAAAACACATATAAACCCTACTTAAAAGATAACGCTACTCCAATATACGTAAACCCTAAGTCCAATTACCCACCATCAATTATGAAACAGATTCCTAATTCAATCGTAAGTAGACTCAGTAATAACTCAAGCGATGAAAATGCACTTAACAGGTCAACCAATATCTATGAAACAGCCCTAAAAAATAGTGGATACAAAAATATCGATATCAAATATAAGCAACAAAACGCCAATAACTATAATAAAATTAAAAATAGAAGAAAAAGATATAATTTGGTATGCTGCGCCATACAATCAAACGTAAAAAAACAAAACTTGACAAGAAATTTCTAGATCTTATTGAAAAACACTTTCCCGTAACCAACCAGTTCCACAAAATTTTCAATAAAAATATCTTAAAGTTATCCTACAGCTTCTGCGAAAATTTAGAGATGATAATTAAAGCACATAATAACAAAATATTAAATAAAAACAATGTAAACAACAACAAAATAAACAATAAAAAAGTAGACACCATGACAAAAATAAACTAACACTAGCAGAAATAATAATAATAATAATAATAATAATAATAATAATAATAATAATAATAATAATAATAATAATAATAATAATAAACCAACTCCGGACAAGAACAACCATACTAGAAATAAAAATACTAATAACGAACAAGATAAATGCAACTGTAGACACCGCACACTTTGCCCACTTCAAAATAAATGTCTAACCAAAAGCGTAGTTTACCAGGCCATAATATTGGCGAAAGAAAAGCCGAATAACAAGAAATATTACGTAGGTATGACTTCCTTAGATTTCAAAACTCCATATTTTGACCACAAAAGCACATTCAACAATAAAAAAAAACGTATGAAAACAACGCTAGCAAATAAATACTGGGAACTCAAGGAAACTGGACATTCGCCGGTAGTCGATTAGAAAATAATAAGAAAAGCTACCACATGTAGAGACCTCGACGACCAATGTAGATTATGCCTTCATGAAAAATTTGCTATTTTTTTTACACAGTGATCACCACTTATCAGGGCCCGGAAGCCACTCAGGGATAAGGGTTATTGGAGATTTGATGAAGTAAACACTTCATCAAATCTCCACACTAACGTAATGTACTTGCAATAACCCTATCCCTGAGTGGCTTCCGGGCCTTGATAAGTGGTGATCACTGTGTAAAAAAAAAAGGCAAATTTTTCATGAAGGCATAAACTGTAATTCAAAGAACCCCAACATCTATTAAACTATAGAAGAGAAATAGCGAATAACTGTGTTCACAAGATAAAATTTACTCTAGGATAGCGATAAAAAATAGTTTTAAAACTAAAAAAATAATAGAAAATAAACAAATAAATAAATTAAATAAACATGAATATACATAAACGATCACACATATATGTATGTATATATATATATATATGTATATATATATATATGTATATACATGTGCATATATGTATGTACATATATATATGTATAAGGAATGAAAAAATGTACCAGCGGTGGTTGACGTTATGTTTAAAGAAAAAATAGAAAAAACCGAATGAAATTATTAAAAAATCAACGTTTCTGTCCTTGTCTCAGAGGACATCTTCAGGATAATTGAAATAAAAATGTGATAAAAGAAAAAGTCATAGATCGTGCGAAAAAAGACAGTTTTTTAAAATCCAACCCATGTCGGGAAAGGACGAATATGTGTGCGTATGGGAAGGTTGTTTGATGTCTATATATACAATTTTAAAATGCATTTAAAATAAATATGTACATGTTTTTTTTTTTCTTCTGCGAAACTACTCATTTTCCTGAAACATTCAAACATATATATATTTATATATATAAACTAACATAAAAACCCCTAACCTAGATTTAAAAAAGGTCAAGAAATTAGATATCCAGGCTAAATACAGCACACACAAAGGAAAAGGTCAACCAGAGGTCAAATAGGCCTTTGTCTGATAAGAGCATGTCCATTGGCTGATAGGAAGGGCGCGGTGGATACTAGAAAGCTGATTGGCTAACTAAAATCTCAATAGAAGGTGCGTATATAAAAACGACAGACAACCACAAAATTCGCGTATAAGCCTGAAGAGTCCTAGAGTGGGTGAAACCCGGAATATTCAACGTTGCCTAGGTTGACATGAAGTCCTGTTTGAAACACACCGGTATACTAATCATTTTCATCATGGGCAACGTGGATACCCTCACAACAAAAATAAAAGAACGGATGAAACATGTAAATATAATCGCCCCCAAAAAGAAGTTGTGAGATCCTCTCCACCAGATAATTATGTAGAAGGGCTACAAAGAGAGGAAACTATTCTCCGGATATTGAGCACTGGAAAGACCTCCCCCCAAAGAAAATATAATTAAAAATAAATCATTACAACTTTTGTTTCAATAAAAAGAGCAGTGAATGCCCGTGCGAGTGCAAAAAAAAAGAACACAAATGATCTACCAAAAATTAATTCCAAAAACAATTAAATGACATTTTCCGTGATTTTATATTTCTATTGTAACCCCCCCCCCACCCGAAAAAAATGAATTTGTCATATTTTAGGGGTCGTTTTGTTAGGTGAAAGTACAGAATAATTTCATAAAAATTAATTAAATTTATCGTTATTTTATGTATCAAATGTAATTTCCGCCTCCCTCGCCACCACAAAGAACTAAAAAAAAGTCTAATTGTCATGTTTTACAAAGGTTTGTTTCTTTATTACTATAATAACTTTCCTTAATCAAATAAATCAATTTTGTATACATGACTTTTGTCATTTTTGTTTTTGATAATGTTGTATTCTATTCAAAAATGTTAATCATTATTTCTGGAGCAATTTAATATAAAATTGTTATGCTGTTAGATAAAATACAACTGTCCGTTAAATAAATTGGAAGTTTACAGGAAGCACTTCAATATTACCACCACATACTTTCGGGGAAAATAACACGTGGTTATAGCTAACACGCTTACATTTTACATCAATACATAAAGTTGGAAACAATGTGTTTTAATACTTAACCTCAAATAACTCAGCTCTTTCTTCGTAAGGGAAGGGAAACCGTTCATTCTAATTAGAGTCAAGTGGAAATATTAGCGTTAGGTGTAAAAAGGCTAAAGTTTGGTTTGGAATCATTAAAAGAACTAGCCATTTTTACCCTATTGTACCACACGATCCAGCTCTGAAGTGAAATAATCAGAAAGATCTTTGGCTATTGCAAACCTTTGAAATGTTGATGGTCGTATCGTTTGTATAAATATCGACAAACATAGTTTGGGAGATCGTTAGTCAAGATCAGGAAGAAGAGTTGGGGCCGGGATATATCTTTGAGGTCAGCATAAATACTGTGGACTTCAGATTTCTGCTTATCAACGATAATAATAAACAATCTGAAAAAAGTAATTTGAGACGATATTTTTAGCTATTTAGTAGCTGAAAATCTGAAGTAGGGCTTTATAACAAATCTTATACAATGCCTTTGATATGCCAAGAGCTATTACACTAGAAACGAAGACCCTGTCAGTAGATTTACTAATCCTGTGCGTTATTACTCTCAACACATCCGCTGTTGATTCGGAAGAATGGAAAGCATATTGCTTGTCGCTGAATAGCTTAGTTTTGCTAATTCCAAATAGTGTTTTCAATGATGAGCGCACTGATTTCTACAAATTGCCGAGTTCAAAAGAAAAAATTTCGGAATGATATTCCTGGAGAAGGTCGACGGTTTCATCCACTGAAACATTGTGTAAATAACACTTAAAGTAAGGACAAGAGCTCGAAGGATTCTAGATAATACGGCTAATCAATTCTCATCTAAAAATTCAGAAGCGTTGCACATTAATATCTAAAATGAATGAAAACCTTTGCAACATAATACGTGACACATCAGAACAAGGTAGATTTCTTTTGCAAACACCAATTAATGAAGAAGATGCAATTACAAAATAAAAAAAAAACTTGCTGAAAAAAAGACTAAAAAATAAAACTAAGAAGTCTTATTAGCAGGTGTTTGTTTACAGGTTAAGCTTTGATTATGTCTTTTATCTTTACTTTTTTTACTAGAAAACAATGATGAGAGACTAGCTAGTCGTGGGTGGCGTAAGATACGCTTAAATATGATATTTTAATTTGTCCAGATGTTGTATATATTATTATAGAATCGTGATATCACAAATAAAAAAGTATTTCGGTGCCATCAGCTAGAATTGAAATCAAAAGCAAAACTGAACGATTCAAAGTTGGTGACGTTACCACTTTACCACCGAGACACGCATATAAAATGATTAACAATAAAGCAATTTGACCGTACAAAATGTATAACGATTTTTAAATTTTTAATCATTTTTTGACTCCTTAAAACCTATTTTAACCGATTAAAGACCCATGAAAAAAAACGGTCTATAAATATTCTAGTCATTTAAGGTCCCTAGCGCCGCTCTGCGACTTTTAGTTTCGGAGTTTGAAAATACGGGGAGAGACAAACAGACAGACAAAGAGATATAGTAAATTTTATAAATTAGACTAGTTTTTATAAATTAGACTATGACTACAGACAGACAGATACATAGCCTTTTATATATTAGATTAAAGATAATTTCCTTTGCATTGCAGTCACATTTATCTGACAAAAAGATCCCTTCATCTTTTAAATAAACAATACAAAGAACTAATTAAAACAAAAAAGTAACGAGTTCATCTGTGAGAAGCGAGGCATGTCTATACTCCTATGAATTTGTTTTTTTATCTATTGATTTTCATATTAAAACCTTTTATTTCTATTTATTTAACAAGATAATACCATGTTGTTATGTATGAGTCGTGAAATTGCATTCATTTGCCACATAACTAGTTAATTTGCATATTCCTTGAAACATTCATTTTAATTAAATCCCTATTATTTTTTTCCGTTTTCTTATAGGAGGATCATATTTAGTTAATTATTACTTGTAATTATATTCAGGCAGATATTCTACATGATTTATACTTGCGTAATATTTGCGTAAAAACGTTATAGTAAATATAAATCTCTTTCTATATATTTATTTATGTATGCGTATGTATATTTTTTTTAAAATATATATTCTACCAAACTCCTCTGTTAGTTTTTGTCTGCATACATGAAACTTAATATATAGGGTATTCAGAACCATGCGAACTTTTCTATTTTGGTTTTAGCCGGGGGAAATCGGCGCAAAAGTGTGAAAATTAAGAAAACTAAATTTGCCAGGTGAAAGTGGAACGACGGCATTACGAATATGCATGCGTAACGTAATAACACTTGTTTTGTGTTTTAATTTAAAGCCTTGCAGGAAACATTTCTCATAGCTTAAAGTCAAAGAAAAAAGTAAATCTTAAGGTAAACGTTTTATATTTCGATTCTCGGTGGTAGAGTACGATTTGTTTTCTTTATTTTTTTAAATCATTACTATATACTGGGTCCAATATGATATAATAATAAATCCAAAATCTGCATTTATCAAATATCATATCATTAAGCATATTTTGCGATAGGGCAATGCTGGGCGTCCTGCTAGTTGTAAATAGATGTACATGACTTTATCTGCAATTTAAATATGTTGACACACTATCTCTACATGTATAATTAAGTCTTTCGGTTGTTATTAGCAGCACCATCTACAACATATAGGAAATGCATCAAAGTTTTTATATTCTTTAAATACATTATAAATATTATTATAATATATTTATTCTACCCCCATAAACAAAATAACTTCTTAACAAAAAAAAATAACGTATTAACACGTGAAATTTCTAAATATTTTATTTTTATTCTTTAATCTGTGATTGAAAAACGTAAGATTTTGATAAGACACTACACACAGCACCAGACACTTATAATAAGATATAAGCAAAGTTGTTTTTATATTTACAACTCGGATCAATACGCATGTGTGATTCGCAAATATTAAAAAAATAATTGAATGTTTTAGCTGCTTAAATCAAACGTTTAATAGCTTGTCTCTAGCGAATTTCATTAAGAGAACTTGTTAATAGTTACCCATCCGAGTACTAAGAAAACTTAAAATTCCTGATCTGACGGGAAGCAGTGTGTTCACATCATTAAGATGCAGCATCAGTGCACGCTGACAATGATCCTTGTTTAATGATTTAAATGATACAGTCACTGTGTAATCTGACACTCTATTTTGCAGACAATATCCTAAGAAAGGTAGTAAAAATAGAAAGGGAGGCCTCCAGAGCGATGCATAAATAAACACATCTGTGTCAGTAGGTTTTCCATATTCTCCTGACAAATGGGTCCAGAGGTAGGTAGCATCAGCCTTGGTTTTCAGTCAATGTAGAAACGGATTCACAGTCGAACGTCGAAAGGATATTACTTGTGCTATAGCGATTAATCATTCCTTCGAGACTGCCATTTTGTCCGTCCAGTCAAGCATTGTAGCTGCGATAATGTTATCTTTTTATAAGGTTTCTCTTGCAAGTGATTCCTCATCCCTCGGACAGAAACAATGTACCGTGATTCTATTTTGATAAGGAATTTAATCCAAAAACTATTGTAAAGATGCTGCTGTCAAATGATGAAGATGACGCTTTTTGTGACAAAAAATGATAAGCAACATCGCTTGATTCCTCCCTCGACATAGCTTTTGATTCTATGCCCATATTTAATAGCAAGAGAATAAATTCAAGCAACGAAATGATTCATCAGGTGATTATTATCAGTCACCATTTATATGGATGGAACGATAAATTTGTCGCTCTAAAGAAAATAATGCTACAGCTGTATTTTTAAATTTTTATTGAAAAATTCAGGTAACTTCATGATGTAGTAGAGTCGACATCTATTTAATAGCCGTTTTCAGTCTCAATCACTTACTCGATACAAATAAAAAAAAAGCGCAAATGGAATGAATTCCAAATCATTAAAAGAAAAACACTAGAGATAATATTTAAAACACGTCTGTCAAGGCTGGATGAATCAAAAAAATTAAGGCTTGAAAAAAAAAAACGAAAAACAGTGACAGTTTAAACTTGAAAAT
The DNA here is from genome assembly GCF_053919585.1 of Euprymna scolopes. Classification (NCBI taxonomy): domain Eukaryota; kingdom Metazoa; phylum Mollusca; class Cephalopoda; order Sepiida; family Sepiolidae; genus Euprymna; species Euprymna scolopes. The sequence continues at coordinate 16,672,060 of NC_136503.1, read as the reverse complement.
CCAGGTCAAACTGACCCAGACAAAAAGCGCGAAAGTTAGCGTTAATAATTAGGTCAGCTTAGATATGCACGTTATATATATATATATATATATATATATATATATATATATATATATAACAGACGCCCCATTTCTAAAACTTGGCCATTTATTTGTTCTTCTGATCAGTTTTCTTAATTTAATTCTGGGACTTTAACGTGCATATCTAAGCTGACCTAATCATTAACGCTAACTTTTGCCCTTTTTGTCTGGGTCAGTTTGACCTTGCTTTTCAAATTTAAACTGTCACCGTTTTTCGTTCTTTTTTTTTTTTTAAAGCCTTAATTTTTTTGATTCATCCAGCCTTGACAGACGTGTTTTAAATATTATCTCTAGTGCTTTTCTTTTAATGATTTGGAATTCATTCCATTTGCGCTTTTTTCCAAGGAACTCTGCCTTTTGGATTATTTTGAACCATTTGGAATTTACCCATTGGATTGAAATTTTAAATTCGACCGTTTTGGATTTTACCATTTTTGGATTTTTACCCTTCACCGGACTATCCATTCATGTGAAATCTTTTTATTATTTTTCTTTTGCCTCCCTTTCCCCTTACCTCACCCTTTTTTAACCAAGTAAGATCTTTGACTTACTTGTAGTTTCATTAAATACTTTTATATGCAAAATCCGATCCTGCATTTTGCTAATTCCTGCCCTCTGATGAGAAGGAGAGTATTTCTTCGAAACTCCGCGGATTAAGGACTATCCACTTATCTTGTGCTTCCTTTTTTAAAATTAAATATGTTTTTAACTCTTTTTCAAGATGTCTTTTAACATGTTTTATTACTCATTTGTTCATATATATATATATATATATATATATATATATATATATATATATATATACTAGCAGAAGTACCCGTCGTTGACTGGGTTAAAACACAGCCTACAGAAAATGAACTGTGATCGATGAAAGTATTATAGCTTATGAAAACGAGGGGTTGTAAAGATATAGGTTTTGATACTCCAAATTTTTACCCTAAGCAAAATATGATGAAAGTAAAGATAATTTTCGCGAAAATATATTTTTATATCAACTTTGTTTCCATTCGAAGCTAAGAATGACCAACAAAATGATGCTTCCTTACAAAGAGAAAATGCTATATATATATATATACATATATATATATATATATATATATATATATATATATATATATATATATATATATACAATAATATAAATATATAAGATATAAATGTTACAATAGTCAATAAAAGTTACTTTTATGGTAGAAAAGTTCATTGGTTTGTATTTAAAAAAAACTTTTTTAATTCACGAACCGGTTTTTTTAAAAAATCAAACTGGCAGCAACTTTGAAATGGAGAGCCCCGTTTTCAATTTGAAGGAGGGGCACCTGGGCATTCTGTGTTAACAATTTAAGAGAGTTCAGTCAACGTAAGGAATATTTATAAACATATTTTAATATTTTCCGTTATTTTGTGCTTGAGGAATATTCAATTATAGCATGTGTAGTTTATATAAAAATTCATTAAAGTAGTTATCGCCTCAGATTTCGTTTTAATTTCGGTTCGCTGAAATAATTTCAAGTAAAGAGCATTAAAAACTATTTCAAAACAAAAAAAACATGAACTGAACTTTTATTGACTATGGTAACATTTATTTCTTGTATATGTATTTTTCGGGTAGTCGTTTGTTGGCTTTTCTGCTAAACACTCTTAAAAATAATATCGACGAAATATCGAAAAACGAAGAAACAAAAACAGTTTTGAAAAATAATGAAGCTTTACTTACATTAGTAAAATAATCTGAAACAGAAAATGGGACATTAAAAAAGTAAACACGTGATTAATTTAGTTTTTTAAAGCAGAGAATCGATATAAATATGAATAAGAAGAAAATGGAGCCCTTTTCAAGCAGAACAGCTTCGTTTCAGTTTTACAGTATTGAACGGTGTAGTATTGCGCCGTCGGATTCAGGGTTGTACTATTGTAATGTACAGAACACGTAGAAAGGGTTGCAATCAACTGAATTCCTTCTAGTGCATTGATAAAAAAAAGCTTAAGCAGATATATAAATAAAAATCAAAAGGTTCTGTAAATGTTGTAAAATTACACGAAATCACGTGAGCAGGATTTTTCCCTTCTTTTTACATGATAACAAGTAACGTTCTTATTTTTTATTATTTATCTATTTATCTATTTTCGAAAGTGTGCCACGTGCAAATGGAGAAGGAAAAAAACAGAGTTATGCAAAAGTTGTGTCGAGAATTGTCTAAATGTCCGACTTTTGGGGGGGGGCTTTTACTGTAATAAGAACTGAATTTATGAGACGAATTTATTCAATGATTCAACAAAAAAAAAATAAATGAAAGCTAACGTGAATTAAGATTAAAGTTAAGGTGTTATTGTGGACCCTCACCCCTTTTAAAAAACCTTGTTAAACTTTGTGACAAATTTACATTCTATGGAGGTCAGGCGCGAAGGAACACCCAATAATTTTATTATACCATATTTCTTCAAAATGAAACATAATTATCAAAGTATACTTACGCAAATAGACATGAAAAGTCTTAGTTAAAGTTTGTGCCATATTTCCATGGAGTACAGGCGCGAACGCAGACCCCACAATTTTATTATACCATCCCTATTTGAGTTAAAACATACTTATCAAAGTATTCTTATGTACATCTATATAAAAACCCTTGTAAACGGTTTTTCTTTTAGTTTTTTATTTCCATACTTTGGGGGCCAGACACGAACGCAGACCCCATAATTTTTATGAACCACCGTTCTGCCAGATCAAACATACCCGTTCCTGTGTCTCGATACATCTTCTATCATTATATGTAATCAGTTTTTTTTTTAAATATTCAACCATATAGGAGCCTATTCGTGACCAGACACACACACAGACGTTCAGCTTTATATTATATATATATAGAGAGAGAGAAAGAGAGAGAGAGAAAGAGAGGAGAGAGAGTGAGAAATAAGGAACAAACCGAATTATGTGTTCATCAACGTTTTGTCTTTATTTCGAGACTTTCTCTGGATGAATGAGATTAAGAAAACAAAAACACCAGTACAAATATTTGAAAATGTTTCATGTGCAAAGTGTGACACTGTTCTATTTCAGAAACAAAAAGACGTTGGAAATTCAAAAAAGGAGAGGAACTTGCGTTGTTAAAGAGATGGAGATTTTTTAATAACGTCATATAGTCGTTAATATTTTTTTTAAATATATGAACGCAGTTAATATTCTTTCTGTAAAATTATGTATGTTAAAATAAAAATACAGGTGTGTAACAGAAATGAAATGAGTGCGTTTTTATTATATAATTTATTGATTGAGATTATGTATATTAATTATTACAGGGGCCGTCTCTATGGTTTGAGAAGGTTAACCCGTGGCTACAATTAAATTATGTTCTTTTAACAAAAGTTTACTTATTAATGGCGCTACATTATAGAAACCTGCACATTGTTAAATTGTGCTTGAATTTGCTGATTCAAGAAGTCTCCGGCGCGGTTTATTTGAAATAAATTTAACTATTTTTGCTAGTTTAAAGTCAATGGTGTGATTATGCTGCAATCAATGAGAGAATAATGCATTAGAGAATTGCTATTTTTTATTATATCTTTTATATTCACTGAGCCTTTTTTCTATCTTACGCTGGGTTTCACCAACGTATCTATGATGGCAATTTTGGCAAGGAATAGTGTATATGCCTGCATTGAAAACTCATTTGTTTTGGAAATGGTTTGTACATTTTAATATTTGTCTTATAATTTGTAATGTGGTTGTATGATTGTAATTCCTAGTTTGTTTAGTGGGTTGTACTTTATTTTAATATATATATATATATATATATATATATATATATATATATATATATATATATAAGTTTCGTGGTTAAATTTTAAATTCTGAAATAACAACATATAGAGAAATATATTCGATTTAAGAATTTATTGTTTGCCAAAAGGAATATATAGAAGGGGTTATTTTAATTTCCTTACTCCATGGATTTTCAATAATGGCTCATATCATCAGAGGAAATGAAATGCGGTTAGCAAAATGTTCAGCTGCGAATGGACGCTAATTTTGCTTTTCAGAAAAATTATTGAAAATAGTTTTTTTAGTAGTTGTGGATAATTATATGGAAAAAAATTATACGAAAAGAGAAGGTGATACAACCTAGGTAATCCATTATCGGACGGAGTCCAATGTCCTTCGGTGTTATAAATCCAGGTGGGCAGAAAATAGGCCCAGGGGAGAAAGTAATATTCCCATATAGCGAAAGCGTATCGCTCCTTATTGATTTTTCGAAAAGTATACGGGGCAGCCTTATTCTTTGTTGCGTTGAGTGTGTGTTGGTTGATGTAGTCCAAACGCTTTCTTGGTGTTGACAAAGTTTATCCGATATTGGGTGGATATACCATTCCATTGTAATTATCCCCGTGAATAATAAAATTTGAGCATTGAGTTATGCATGCAATGGGCATTTAAATCAATAGTATAGGTAGAAAAATAGCAAAATATTCCGGGAGATGATATTCAGAACAGTGCGTTGGACGACTTGCTTCTGGTGTGAGTCCCGGTCAGCAAGTAGAAGTAAGCAAGTCTGAACACCGGAGTTGATTGATCAACTAAAAAATATAATTGATAAGGACTGTCGTGTATCTATAGAGACAATAAGTGCACAGTTTGATGTCAGTGTGGGAACTGTTCGCCCCATTATTCGCGGGGAACTGAAGATGTGAAAGATTTGCCTGAAGTTTGCTTCAAAGGTGTTCAGGGAAAATCAGAAAGAAAGACATTCTTGTCACAGACTATTTGACCAAGAATGGTATTAAAGCAGTTCCGTACCCTTCCTATAGTCCTGAACTTTGTCCCTGTTATGTTTAGTTACTCCTTAAGCTCAAGGAAAATCTTAGAGACTGTCGTTATGGGACAATTGAGGAGAAAACGCTGTAATGAGGGTCATTGACACGGTCACAAAAAATGACTTCCATGAGGGCTTTCCAGAAGTTGTTGGAACGGTATAATAAGTGCATTGCAACCGGAGGAGAGTACTTCAAAGGGGACTAGAGTTTCATGCGTATACTATCAATAAAAAGGCGGATACAAAACAGTCAGGAAACTTAATAAAGCACTTCGTAGATGTTTTAGTATCTTAAAGATCAATAAATAACTCCTATAACTGATATGTAATGTGACTTTCTTCGTGCTATGATTTTATATGAAATTGAAGAAGATTTTATTGTTGGCATTCGTTTTTCCGATATTTTTCTTGCCAGTCTGTCTTTCTTAAAATACATTGGCTACTTATATGAGAGACAACGAGAATGTTAGTAACTTACTTAGTGAATATGATTTTGTGAAACGAACGAGTTTCGAACTTGGAACACCCAGGTCATCGGTCCATTTTGTTAACCACTAGATCACTTTAACCATCCTGTGTTGCAAATAAGGATAGCAAACACTTATACATAAAAATATTGTTTCACTTGCGAAGAATGATTAGAGCTTTTTTTTTTAATTTTAATTTCATTTGCCCTCTATCTGTCTATCTGGTGGGACTTCTTCTCTGGAACAATCTCCCCCCTCTCTCTCTATGTCTCTCTCTCTCTCTCTCACTCTCTCCCTCTTTCTCTCTCTCTCTCTCTCTCTTTCTCTCTCGATTTTTCTGTCTTCGGTCAGCTGCCACAGATCTTCAGGGTTACAGTTGACGTCCTGTGCAATTTGCTTCAAGATTGTAAATCCACATACATCCATCAAACTCGCCCTCAAACAAGGCAATAGCCACTGATATTAAGGAGGCTACTGTGAATTATCGAAAGAGGTGTGTCATTAGGGGATATGCTTACAACTAATCATTTCGTATCGTTAACCACTTGCCACGTGTCACTTTCCCCAGATATAATAATTATATAACTTTCTACCACTTATTTTCTACTAACTAACTACCGGTGGACATAAGCGTAATTCTAAACCTTTAACTTCTTATGGACTTTTCCACATTCTACTTAATTCTGAACTCACCTTGAAATTACAGCTTTTAACCTTTATTTATACATTTGAATATTGCTGCAGTATTCATACGAAAGCCGTATATTTTAGATATTTTATGGCAGAAAATTCCGTTGATCGATACATATCAAATTACATAATATCATATACGTTTAAAAGAAAATCGAATAATCATCTCATTATGATGTAACATTAAAATACTAGGCAAACATTGCTGAACTTGCAGCCAAATGCTGCCTTAATAGAAAGGCTAGTTTTAGTAGAAATTGATTTACTAAAGAACAACTTGTGATGGTCAGATTTAAAATATCTACATCAAATAGAGAGATGGAAATTAATAATAATTTCAACGTATTTCTCATAATTGTAACCGATCAGATTTTAAAACACTGCAAACTTTAGAAATGATTGGAAATTGTTTTCTTGTTTTCAATTTTACTGTCATTTTTAATAGCATGTATGATTGAAAATTTATGTCGGAAGAACAAATCAATCATCTGTTATCTGAGCTCATATACAAACAGGGGTTGTAGAGAATCCAACATAGGAGAGCAGATATAGTTCCCCTTCTTACGGATTTGAAACCGATGGTATAGATGTTAATCTTATCCTCTATAACACATATATATCAATATTACGCTATACATATACAAAACAAGTTTAAATTTATTTATTTTATGTCGATTTATTGTTGATTTAAGAAAATCGTGTAAACCAGCTACTTCCATCAGATCTAAACAATTAATATACATTTTATTTAATTTAAATTAATTAATAAAAAAAAATAGAACAAAAACAGAAGATAATCAAGTTATTGGGTATGAGACTTATTCTATTATCACAGCCACTGAGCAAATTTCGTCATGTCAGCAGGGAAAAGGTTCGTGAAAAATTGTTTGTCGAACAAGAGAGAGAGAGAGAGAAAAAGGGTGGATGAACTCAAAAGTCCGTTCTTTTTTCTCGTATAATATATATATATATATATATATATATATATATATATAATTAAAATTAAAATATGATAAAAGGCTGAAAAACACACAATTGTTGATGGCTATGCTCTTTTAAATATAGTTTTTCTCTCATTGGAACTACACAACCATTACTTAAATATATATATATATATATATATATATATATATATATATATATATATATATATATATATATATATAAACAGTAGTGTTTGAATATATGGAAAAGTGGAAGTTTTTGGCATTTAGAACTGTTTTTAAGCGTCACCGCCCACTCATTTTTTACCAAATTTCAAACAATTGCCACACTTTGTAGATCACTTTCTCAGCTATATTGACATGTATTGACATTATAAGACATTTTTTGACATTATAAGACATTTTTCAATTTGTGTTCAATAAAATAGGAGGTGAGCGACGTTTTTATTACTGGTTTTCATGGAAACCACGTCCCTTAAACGACTACTGTTGCTACCAATTCACCGCTCTCGCGAAAAGAGAAGTAGCAAGTAAAACAGAGAGAATGAAAGAAGTAATAATAATTGGGAGGATTTTATTGAAAGCAGACGAGTGCCTACATTGTTATTACATGTGTGTATGTTATGTTTATGAGGCAAACAAATAAGACTGAAATTATACAAGGAGCATATGAATTTACTAGAAGCCTGTAAAAATCATGGATTACAATAAAAAAGCAAGCATGAAAAGTAATATGGTTAAGCTTAAACATGGAAAAGTAAAGGACTAGTCGTTAAAGCTGGAAAAGAAAAAGACAGAATATTCTAGTAAAAAATATAATGAATTTATAACTTAAAATATTGCAGCATTAATAATTTTTTAATTCAATTTAACAGTATATAATCAATTTATTCGCATTCTTTTATTGTAATATATATATATATATATATTATATAGTATTATTTTGCAATATCTAAGACAACAATATATTATAACAGGTTTATCATAAGACGCATTTCTTCAGTGTAACAATCGTTTTTGGACAATTTTAAACCTAATGTGGTTAAAAGATATTCCAAAATGGTTAGTCGTCTTACACAAAAAACAACTCTAATAAATATAAAAATATACACAATTTCTTATTTTACTATTACAAGCAGCGAACACCTCATCGTATATCGACTCCATTGTGGCAACCAATGACGTTGGTTTTAATGATAAATTATTTTCTGGATCTTAGACAAATTGTGTAATTTAAAAAACAAAGATTGTTGTCAGCATTTGTACGACTGTCTACATTCCGACCAGTTCGCTTCCAAGAACCTGACTCCTCTGTCCAATCGATTTTAGGCTTTTAAACCGTTTTCTCGTGGGGGCTAAGCTTGATTGATATGCAAATAAATCCACATCAAACTACACCCCAATACTCCTTAAAGATCATCTCATAACCCTGTGCCTAGATAGACACTCTCACTTTACACTTCACTAGCCTCTCATATAAACTAGACTTTACTAGCTTCTCAAACATTGCTAGACCTTACTAGCCTCTCAAAAACGCTAGACTTTATTTGCTTCTCGAATAGCGCTATTTACTCGCCTTTAAAAAATAGCTAGAATTTACTAGCCTCCTAAACACTGCGAGACATTACTAATCTCTCGAACAACGCTAGACGTTACAAGAAACTCAAACACCGTTGAACTACTAGCTTTTCAAGCACAAAAGGTCAGTCAAATCGTAATTCTCCATCATACGACAACGATAAGAAAAAAGTATGTCTCAAATCAAATTTTATCTTTCCATTTCTAGACGCTTTCAATGTTTGACGTTCGATGCGAATTATTGTAAGTTTTTTCATTTCTCGACGTTTTCAATCTTCAAAAATTTCAGTTTCGTCTCGGTCGACCTTTATACTGAAATAGATTGTAATTTAAAATAAAATAAAATAAAAAATAAAAATCTTAAATCGGTTACCAGGCTTTCATGTGCTTTCGACTAACATTTCATCACTGCGTTAGTTACTAATATTTTCTCTACCGTTTTTTCTCAAGTCAGGATTGTACCCTAATCGTTCATGTCTCTGATAGTATAGATGCAGCACTCTCCTTTGATAGTAGCGCCCAAATATATGTGTTTGGTGACTTTAATGTTCATCATAAATATTGGCTTGATTTCTTAAGTTACACAGATGCATCTGGACGCTCCATTTATAGTTTCTCTATAGCCCATTCCCTCACACAAACAGTAATGTTCCCAACCCGCCTATCAGACCGTGAACCTCAGCAGGCTTCACTTCTAGACCTATTTCTCACCACTGTATCTGAGGATTGTGTGACTAATGCCCACAATTCACTAGAAAACGCAAACCACATAGTGGTATCAGTTGACATCACATTTAAATCCCAACCTCAAGGTGAGGAACCATTGCTCAAAAGAACAAGCTACTACAACAGGGCTGACTGGGAAGCTATTAGAGAACACATCCGAGATGTCCCATGGACCGATATCTTCTCTCTTCCGGCTGAACAGTGTGCCAATGAGACAACTGAATGGTGCAAAGCGGGGATTGAAGCATATGTTCCCACACATAAGTATTATAGCAAGCCTCACTCACCCCCATGGTTCATTGCAATTTGTGCAGCTGCCATTGCACAAAGTCAGCATGCATTCCGCCGGTTTGTACGTCATGAGGCAAATACAAATAGGAATGTCATAAGAAACTTAGACACCTCAAAGGCGTGTCAGCTTGATCTCATCACTGCATTACTAATTAAGAAATGTTCAGCCAGGCTGCTCCCATACTTTCCAAGTTTTATAATAAATGCCTTGCTGAATCTTGCTTTCCTAATAGCTAGAAGATGGCCTCTGTGGTACCAGTGTACAAGAATTCTGGTGAAAGAACAGACCCTCGCAATTATCGTACAGCTAGACTTTGGGTTTCTTTTCCTGCTTCTCTGGCTGTACTGATATGCAGAAGTTTAAATGTAACATAAAAAAATATCTTGTTAATCTTTCCTAGACCTGGTCCCAAATAGTAGCCCCTTATGTCTAAGTGGCGATATGTTTTGTATGGAGTGAACAGGAGTAAAAAGGGGCAGTGTCCGTAGAACTTTCTACGTTCTGACCTCTTCAATTCGGTTCCAAGGACTCGGCTCCCGTGCTCTCTCGACTTTAATCTTTTTATGACGTTTTCTTTCATTGATATGCAAATCAAGGCATATAAAACTATAAACTGAATTTAATAACTAATAATAGAGTAAAGAATATAGACACTAGGAGGAAGATTATGTTATAAATAATTACTTTTGGTTTACAAGTGATGTTTATGTTGCTGATGAGATATTCTTATCATGCCTACAACTGAAGGTTTCTTGTGCCATCTTTAAATCTGGTAATATATGCCTATCTTAAATCTCGTAATATACGCCTATCTTAAATCTCGTAATATATGCCTATCTTAAAATCTCATAATATATATTTTTCGGCAAGCCATATGCCGAAAAACATACGATTTACGATGATAAAGAAATAAGGAAAAAATATGTTCTAACTTTTTTCAGGATACTCCATTTCATAATTGGTGCTAATTTTTTGCACTTAGTTCATTATAATATATATATATATATATATATATATATATATATATATATATATATATATATATATATATATATATATATATATATAAATGTAAATGTTGGTTCGTTCGGAATTAATTGTCTAAAAAACCACTGGACGGATGGCTTCCACGTTTTGGTATAATATGTTTACTATATCAATGTGTGTTTTTATATATTTCTTTTTAATTATAACATTATACTTAATTTTTCTATGATAAATAGGTGGATGTCTTTGTACCGAGAGGCCATTTTTTTATTTAGGGACAATTACTTATTACCGCTTCCTGTCACGTGACCAGTGTTACAATTTAGCGGTTTTCCTGCTATATCTGGAGATTTCGTTTACAATCTAGCGGGAAATTCTAGAAAATCTGGAGGTATTTGGCACCCACACATCCGCATTAGATTATTAAAAAAAAAAAGCGCTTGAAAATATTCAATGTAAGTAAAAAAAAAAAAGTAGCATTTATTCCCTTTGGTAACAATTATTTATTGATTATTTGTTTTGTTTTTCACCATTTTTTTCGACTAAACATTCTTAAATCTCACTATAAAATCGATTTTTCGATTCCAACCACCGAAGTGGGTTTGTATTAGACATAGATTCGAAAAAGTTGTCAAAAACAAATATATAACAAATAAATGTTATCAAAGGCAAGGTAAGTTACTTTTCTGCCAAACTGGATATATTTTTTGTGTTTTTATTCAATGTAACATATTTATTCAGCTCGAAAAACATAGTGTTTACTTATGTATTCGAAAATTCAAGATGGCGTCTCACACCCTATTTAACACCGTAAGTTTGGAAAAAGGTGTTATAAATAAAAAACTATACAAAATACTATTAGAAACCCGCCGAATATATGTCAACCTATGTCACAGTAACATGTATTGAGCGAGTTTTTAACAGTATTTTATCCGGTTTTTTATTTATAACATCTTTTCCCAAACTTACCGTGTTAAAGAGAGAATTAGACTCCATCTTGAATGTTCCAATACATCGGTAAACACTGTATGGTTTTCGAGCTGAATAAACATGTTACATTGAATAAAAACACGAAAAATATATCCAGTTAGGTAGAAAAGTAACTTATCTTGCTTTTGATAACATTTTTTTGTTATATATTTGTTTTTTGACAACCTTTTCGAATCTATGTGTACAGTAATACAAACCCATAGTGGGAAAACACGGAACATTATGGAGTTTTTTTGGGGGGGGAATTAGCGATTTTTGAAAATTTCAGACGATAAGTTAAAAATCCAGCGATTTTCTGGACATTTCTTTCTCCTGATCTCGCGGGTTTTTTTAAATCTCAGTTGACAACATTGCATCACTAAAAAAACACTACAGGCTTAATGTAAACAGAATGTGTTTACAATATCGGTAAATTTTCAATGGGTTTAATTACATGATTATTGATAATGTAACTATGTGATTGAACTTTAATTTAAATTAACCACACCTGGTCGAAAAATGAATGCCGACGCTCAAAGTGTATACACATTTTGACTCCTCCCTTTACTTAAAAATTCACCAAAAATCAGGAAATTAACGAATTTTAATGAAAATGGCAGTATTTTTCAAATAATGATCGCAGAATATAATAGACTAATTATTTTTACTTAACTCTTAGCGAAAATGTTTTATTTATTAAAATAAAAAATACCTTTACTAAAGTTATGGTTTTCAGTAGTAAATAAAAAACGCAAGAATTTGTTTTTGCTTCTTTTAAAGCATCGTAATTTGTAACAATAAAAAATAATTTTTACAGTATCATTACGAAAAAAGCCCCTAAAGTCCGTAATTCTCGCATACTATTCAGGAAATTAAAGATTCAATTAGATTCCTATTTCAGTCACCTAAATTATTTAGGGTGAAATGAGTTTAGGAATTTATAGCCAAACCTAAATATTTTTTTGGTAAATATCCAGATACGCTATTACAGAACACCGACCACTCAAATTTGTTTGGTGGGGGGAGGGTGATGTTGGGGCGCGCACGCCAACATCACATCCCCCCACTCGCGCCCCCAATGTACAAAGTAAAATATTCGGAAAATGTTAAATGGTGTTCTAATTGGTAAATGTCGGTGCGTTACTTACGGAAAATTTGAAAATTCGATGTTCCAGGTAAAAAAAAACAAAAACAGATACTCCAACTTGGTGTGCTTTCCTTTTCTTATTTTATTTCTTTTTCAGCTAATTTTAAATTTTCCACCCAAAAAGCGCTATAATGTATTTTTGAAAATTAAAAAATTCTATGTCCTGGAAAAAAAATCTCCTCCCCCCCAACGTAGTTTGCTTGCTGAAGTCGTCGTTTATGCTACAGCGTGCATGCGCGTAGTATAAACGGAAGCTGCAAAATGGTGGAAAGAAGTTCGTAGATTCAAAGGTAAATACCAGGCAAACGGTAAATTTGCCCCAAGTTTGACTATCAGATTCGTTGACAGCGACCTCAATTACCTATAAAAAAAAAATTAGAGTGGTCAGTGTTCTGTAGCAGCGTATCTGGATATTTACCTTTTTTTTCTTGCTTAAAAAAAATAGCATTAATACAGTAAGTTAGGTAAACTGACTTTTTCGTTTAAAAATGGAATTATTTCCCTTTCGTTATTAATTAAAAAAAAAATTTTTTTTTTAATAAATATTTTGTGTTTTATATACATAAAGTACAATTGTTGAATGTTACTGTTTGGATTATATTCGTTTGGGGGGCACAATTAAAAAATTAAGAAAGATTAAAACGAAGCGAAATTTAAGTTTCCGTTATATTTTTACAACAACCGTAAAACAGTGCATACTCAGCAAGTTTTATCGTAATTTATAAGCATATTGAAACACTAAATCAACATTTTATTTATTTTTTTGCATAATTAATGATGGAACATCTGTTAAAAAAAATAAATAATTTGTACATTATCTTGAAAAAAAGGAATCAAACTTTTCTCTACTTTCACATGTGTTCCATTTTAACTAACTGAGCCACAGCAACGCGTGGCCGGGTACAGCTAGTATATATATATATATATATATATATATATATATATATATATATATATATATATATATATCCACATACATCGACTGGTCCTGGATATGATCTTAAACTATATCCAGTGGTGAGGCCCAGCTTGCGGCCTTTGGGGAGTGTGGAGCCACCCTTTAATTGACATTGCTCCCAGGTCCACTCTGACCCGGAGTGGTAGTACCTGTTAGTGTCCCAACTATGGGTTAAATAGAAACCGACTTGAAAACAACAAATCTATCCTATCAAAAAATCTTTCTTCTAAATCTTTGGATTCGGCATTAAATAACCTGAAAAGGGTTGATATGCCGTAAAACAAAAACAACCAACCAACCACATACATCGTATGTATAAATATATATACATATATATGCATAAATATATATGCATATATATATATATATATATATATATATATATATATATATAAACTATGTCAATCGGTCTATTGCAGATTAGTACAATATTAATATTTAACTGAATATACGTAACAAAAATGAAAAATATATCAGGAAATGACTGCTTTAAGGTTAGTTATTTCCCAAAATGTTAAACAAATACATGCTGTATTCACGAAGTTATTACATTTTATTTATTGTCAAGAAATTTATGCTGTCCATCACTTTATTTCAGATCTCTTACGATGCCAATAAACTGGAGCTGGAAGGTTATTAAATACCAGAAGATTGTTGCTGGAGTCGCAGAAACATTGTCCATCAACGATTTAGCTGGTGATAGAAAGAGATCCAAGAATTCGGGATTCATACGTGAACAAACCCAACAACAAATCCAGAAACGATAGGCGTACCAGGAGAGAGTTTTCAGATCGTGATATTCGAGAAAATACGCAGGGAAATCAATCGAAACACAAACAGCACCAGTGCCTCCATTTTCGCAAGAGCTGGAATCGTTCCAACATCTAGGCAGACCCGATGCAATGTGTTGAATGAGATGACAAGGAACATCAAACCACTTTGAAGGCCTCCATTAAGCAAACAAAGTAGGGAAAACGAATAGATTGGATACAGGATTACATGAAAATGGATTTCCAATGTGTCCTATTTATGGATTAGGCCTGTGCTTCTCTTCATCGTCTGGATTGTCTGGTGTTTTAAACCCGAACGAGAGTCTTTACAGAGTTGATCGTCAACAAGGAGGTTGAAGCTTATGTTTTATGCAGCAATCATTGGGGGTAAGTTGGTTTTACATTTCGAGTGGCAGAGGGTGTAAAGCTTACCATAAATGCGTATGCGGCTTTTTGGATAATTATTTGTTGTCATGGCTAAATGATCTTGTACTGTCACGTAACTTTCAGATGATTTTTATGCATTACACTGCACCGTAATATTCTGCTAGGACGACTGCAGCCTTTCCTGAATCTATGGGCTTCATTGGAGACACTCTCATGACCTGGCCACCGTGTTCTCCAGACGGTAACTGCATGGGGCATTTATGGTCAATATTGAAAAGAGTGGTTTAGTAGGAAGAAGAGAAATTTACTTCAAATGATTTCTCGTGGAAGGAAATAGTTGCTGCCACCAGAGCCATAACTCCTATTCAGATAAAACAATGATTTCTCAGTGGACAAAATGTTATTTAAATTTATTTCTAAAAATGGTGAATATGTACCTAGGATGTGCTTTTGTTTATTATTATTTGACAGAAAAATGAAATAAAAATAAAGTTTTTATTATTAGACATTGTATTTTTGCCTTAAAACAACATTTTAAGAGACCCGCAATAAATCGATGGGCAGTGGAAATTCTTTGATAAAGAATAAAATGCCATAATACCGTGAATATCAAATGAATTTGAATAGAATGTTGGGAAATAACTCACCTTAATGCAGTCCTTTGATGTTACAATTTTAATTTTTTTGTGATCTATCTTTAGTGAAATATTGATATTTTACTAATCTACATTAAACCGACTGAGACAGAGCATATATATATATATATATATATATATATATATATATATATATATATATATATATATATGAAATAAAATGGAGGTGGAAGGACTTGGATACTCAACGTTTCGCCCGATTTAGGCGGGCTTCTTCAAGAGGGATGGTCATTGAAGAAGCCCGCATAAATCGGGCGAAACGTTGAGTATCCAAGTCCTTCCACCTCCATTTTATTTCATATCGTCGGATTTAATCCAGGTCAACAATCATATATATATATATATATCATTGAGATTGTCGGACTGACTTCCTCATCTTGGTTGTTATAGTCACAACATTTTTGCCCTCCGGCCTTCATCAGGTGTTTTGTAACGAACTGGGGAACCGTTTGTTAGGAGTCTCGAACCAACCCTTCATTATTATTACGGGAGTATCGTGTTTGAACTCCAGCTAGGCTCTGTGACATAGTTGCTGATTCTCTGTTTTGAATGTTACTTTTTACTGCCTTCGTTCAGGATTGAACTCAGCACCTTTGGGTAACTGTAAACTTTGATACAACGTCTAGGACCACCCATATGTCACTGGGACAATTCTTAGTTGGTTTTTGTTAATGTTAAACCTATGTTGTTATTCAAAGTTTTCTCTCTCTATCAGAGGTGTCCAAATTGCATTCAGCTCTATGCTTGGTTTGCTCAGTAGGTTGTTATGTCCGAGCATGTGAGCTGTTTCTTTAAGTTTTCTCACTTTCCAGTGGGTCTTTACGTTTATTATTTTTACTTCATCCCATAGGGGGCGATGGTCCCACTTCTCCATCCAGACATCGTTGGCTATACCCGATTTTTCCGTCTCCCCTTTAGTTACCGCTTTTCGGTGTTCTTCCACCCTTACTTTAAGGGGGCGGCATGTTTCACCCTTGTAAACCTTTCTGCAACTGCATGGGATGGAGTATATGCAGTTCTTGGTCATGTTCTCCTCCATGCGGGGCTTCACTCGTACCAGGTGTCGTCTAAGTGTTGACTCGCTCTTGAATACCGTCCTGGTGTTGTAGGGGAACATATTCTCTGAATCTTTTCGGAAATGCCTTGTATGTATGGTAGGTAGACCGTTGGAGATTTTTGGGTTTCATTCTCCTCTCGTCTGGTGGACAGTATGCTATCGGGGTAGTTGTTACGACGGACGGTATTCTTCAACCTGACCATTTCTTGGTGGTATGTAATGGTGTCGCTACTTATTGTCTCTGCTCGATGTTGTAAGCAGCGTGCGATTCCATGTTTGATACTGTATGGGTGATGGGAGTTACAGTTAAGGTATTGTCCGGTGAAGGTAGGCTTGCTATATACGGATGTCTTAAACCCATGTTCTGTGCATGATATGAGTATATCAAGGAAGGCCAGTTGGTTGTCTTTTTCTTTCTCCATTGTGAACTGTATCGATAGTCTTATTGAGTTCACATAGTCTAGGAGAGCCTGGATGTCTTCCTGATAGGGTTGGAGTATTAAAGTGTCCTCAACGTATCTTAGCCACATGGTTGGCTTTAAGGGAGCTGAACCTAAGGCCATGTTTTCGAAGTATTCCATGTATATGTTCGCCATCACTGGTGATAATGGCGAGCCCTAGCTAGCCCCTCCTCTTGTCGGTATAGGTCAGTACCCATTCTGAAGTAGGTTGTTTCTATGCAGAATATTAGTATTTCCATTAAGTTTGGCAATGGTACACATGTGCGCTCTTCTATGGAGAGGCCCGCAGCTAGTTTGTATTGAATCACTGCTAGTGGCTCAAATCTAGGCTTGCCATTTGGTTTGTACTGATGGGTGCTCCCTTGATCAGTTCCTGGAAGAGGGCAGAATTCTTTACATGTGTTGCTGACTTGCCTGCTAATGGGTTTATTATATCCACAAGGTAGCTGCTCAGTGGGTGGCATGCTGAGCCTCGCAGCTCACTATGGGTTTGAGTGGAACACTGTCTTTGTGTATCTTGGGGAGACCGCACATATGTCGTAGCTTACTGTAATGCTGGACCAGCTGTCTATATCTCATCAGTGCGATGTGTTTCTGATGAAGGCCGGAGGGCAAAACGGCCGAAACGTTGTGACTATAACAACCAATATGGGGAAGTCAGTCCGACAATCTCAATCAATGAAAACACCTCATCTCAAAAATACAGACAATTAATATATATATATATTCATATATATATATATATATATATATATTCATATATATATATATGTATATATATACATATGTATATATATTAAGCAAATAGATGAAGCTAAAGAACAGTAGTGGCTTGCTATACCAGTAATATCTTTCACTCTCTATTATTATCAATATATATATATATATATATATATATATATATATATATATATATACATATATATTTCGACGTATGAGGTTCCGCCACAAAAACTAAGTTGCTCGAAAATCCACACAGACGATTTGTTTATAGTGGTAGCAATGTATAGAACCATCCACACGTTTTGGTATTACTGCGAAGTAATAGGTCATATAATTATTTGTACTACTGCTAATCTTCGTCCATGCAGATAACTGCTATAGGACAGAGTATACAGTAGACTGCAGGTTTTACATCAGAGTTGCCTTCTCCTAGATGTATGTTCTAACGACGACTTGGGTGCATCTCTCCCAGTATCGCCTTCAGGAAATTTCTGCGACTCGGCGCAGTACTCACACCGCCTAAACATTCAAACTGATCACCCATCTGATAGTAGCCAGGTTCAACGTTGCTTCACTTTCGTGATCCGGCGAGAACAGTTGTGTCAACGTGATTGTGTCGTGTGCATGTATGTATATATATATATATATATATATATATATATATATATATATATATATATATATAAAGCTGAACGTGTGTGGGGGGGGGTGCCTGGTCACGATTAATCTCCTATATGGTTGACTATTTTAAAAAAAAAACTGATTACATATAATGATAGAAAATTTATCGAGACACAGGAATGGGTATGTTTGATCTGGCAGAAGAGTGGTTCATCAAAATTGTGGGGTCTGCGTTCGCGCCTGGTCCACACAGTATGGAAATAAAAAAATTTTAAATAAAAAAAAAACGTTTACAAGTGTTTTTGATAGAGATGTACAAAGAATACTTTGATAAGTATGTTTTGACTAAAATAGGGATGGTATAATAAAATATTGGGGTCTGCGTTCGCGCCTAGCCTCCATAGAATGCAAAAAGGCACAAACTTTAATAAAGACTTTTCACATCTATCTGCGTAAGTATACTTTGATAATTATATTACAGTTTGAAGAAATATGGTATAATAAAATTATGGGGTGTTCGTTCGCGCCTGACCTCCGTAGAATGGAAATATGTCACAAAGTTTAACAAGGTTTTTTATTATAGATCCACAGAATCTTGTGATAAGTGTTTCAGTGTGAACAGGTATGGTATAATACATTATGGGGTTTATCTATTGTATTTTTACTTTCATCATATTTTGCTTTGGTTTTGATACCCCCAAATTCGAAGCTATCTCTTTACAACCCTTCCTTTTCATAACCTATCATCTATATATATATATATATATATATATATATATATATATATATATATATACATATATATATATAAAAGCGAAAATGTGTGTATGTATGTATTTATGTATGCTTGTATGTATGTATGTGTGTTTGTGTGTCCGCTAAAAACTTTCGACAGACAGAATAAAAATTCACAAACCCGGTATCATATTGAAGCTGCATCTTTTGCCCGAGAATATCGAAAAATTGACCAAAAACGTTAATTTTTTACCCTGAAATTGACAATTTACTACAGGGGGAGGGGTCAACAAAAACCGTCCTATAATGACGACGTCTGGTTCTACGCATGCGTCAGAATACGTCATGACCTGATTTAGTTTAATTAGTTGAAGAACTGACTAGATTTTATGTACGTCGTGTTAGCTACATTGTTTAGACCGTCAGGTCATTATCTGAACGTTTTTGGTTCGAATGGTGGTGTAAGATGTTTTTTTTTTCGATTTTTGTAAATTTTAATATTGAAGCAGTGTTATTGAAGCCATTTTTCACGTAACGTTTGTTTTTCTGAGTTTTTTTTACTTTGCTTATTCTTAGGTTTTCATTAACACCCCCTACCGACCACACACACCCAAAAACACCCTGGTACACACCGATTTTTTAAATTTTAATATCGAAACATGCTTATTTAAGCCATTTTTCACGTGTTTTTTTTTGTTTTGTTTTAACATTCGTTTTTCTGTTTTCATTTTTGTTTTTTCGATTTTTACATTTAACATCGTTCGTTTGCCTTACGTTAGTTTTTTTGTGTTTTTTCTCGATGTTTTGATTACACCACCGGGTACACCCTGCTTAAGTTTTAAGGTTCATTTTTATGTTTTCTTTTTTTACTTCGCTTATTCTTAGGTTTTCATTAACACCCTCTCCAAACACTCGGGCAACGCTGGGTACCCCCCGAGTCATATTTTCTGTAGGCAGTTTTTGAACCCAATCAACGACGGGTACTTTTGCTAGTAATATATATATATATATATATATATATATATATATATATATATATGTTTGTTGAGCTGGATTAAATCCGACGATATATATATATATATATATATATATATATATATATATATATGTCTGTGCGTGTGCGTATAAATATATATATATATATATATATATATATATATATATATATTAAACAAATAGATGAAGTGAAAGGACAGCAGTGGCTTGCTATACCAGTAATATCTGTCACTTTCTAATATTATACATAATACAAATACTTTTATAGCCTATAACTTCCGAATATTACTTTTTATGCGATACTGCCTTAGCAAATTGTTAATTGTGGTACTTTTAATAAGGTTCCAGGCATTTTTGTACATGAATTTTAGGTTGTCGTAAACTCTTGAAGATTCAGTATGTTATTGCTGTACATAATGAGATAACTCACAAATTTTTGGTATTTTAGGTTCAACTGACCAGCTACGCCAGGAATTAGAATACACCTTAATAAAGCCTTAGATGTCACCGCTAATGAATTTCAAAAATGCAATCTAGACATGAAGACACTATAGAAGAACGATATCAAAGACCGTAAACGACCAAGTTCTCTCTGATTCTCCCCCCTCTGATCTTGAGCAAGTGGTACAATGGGGAAAGAGGCGGCTTGTAACTTTTAATGCATCTAAAACCAATCTTTTATCTTTACATTATCAACGCTCTGATCCCCATCAGGCACCAATTAAAATGAATGGCTCTCGATTTGGGGAGGCCTCATGTTTTTACAAGCTTCTTGGCTTGACCTTTACTCCTGATCTGAAACGGGTTACATACATTAAATCCGTTGCCAAGGCCGCTGGAAAAAATGGTGGGATCCTTCTATCGATCCAGTGTATATCTCACTGCTGATTAAATTCTCTATCTATATAAGAGCCAGGTACGTCCAAAGATAGAGTACTCTTGTCATATCTGGACAGGAGCTGCTAGAAAGGACTTATCCAGCCTTGATACAGTTCAAAATAGCCTTCGTATGCTTGTGGGGGATGTCCTTTTCTCTTCCCTGCAACCTCTTTCTCACAGAAGAGATTTTGCGAGTTTGTCTCTGCTTTATCGTCATTTTCATGGCAAGTACTCAGCTGAGCTCCATGTTATGGTCACCCCTCGCCAGACTTTCACAAGAAACACCGGTCTAGCAGAAAACACTATCACTAATTTCCTCTACTCTTTATCTGTGCCTAAACCTAAACGTAGATTCCAGGAGCAAAGCTTCTTTCTTAGAACTGCACGCCTATGGAATTGTCTTCCGTTTTTCTGCTTTCCAGCTGACCACAATATAGTTGTCTTCAAGTCTAACGTAAACAAGTTTTTGTTAGCCATTCCATATAAGTTAACAAATTTACCGAATCTCCATTACTAACGGTTACTATATAGTCCAATTTCTACCGTACACTCTTTAACCCTTATCCTCGAGTGGCATCTGTGCCTTGATAAGTGTCGATGCCTATGCAAAAAATATGCAATAAAAAGACTGTTTTTAACTTGGAAAAAATGCGAAAGAAACGTATAAAATTCTTCAAAATGCTTTTGGACAATCTTGCATGTATCGGGCATCAATTTTTTGGTGATATAAAAGATCTAAGGAAGGCAGGGAGTTCGTAAGGGATGGTGAAAGGTGTGGTAGAAGGAAGGAAGTCAGAACACCAGAGTTGATTGATCAAATGAATAATTTAATGATATTAGTGTGTGAATTGTACACACAATTATTCGCGAAAACCTGAAGATGCAGAAGGTTTGTGCGATATTTGTTCCAAGGGTTCTCTGAGAAGATCAGTATGAAAGCCGTTGGCATTACACAAATAGACATCGAGACAATTCCTCACTCCCCCTATTTTCGCGACTATGCCCTCTATGACTTTTGGTTATTACCTAAGCTCAAACTTAAGAAGCTGTCGTTTTGAGATAGATGAAAGAGGCTGTGTCAAAGGTCGTTGACATGCTCATAGAAAAGAACTTCGATGGGGGCTTTCAGAAGTTGTTAGAAGGGTACAAAAAGTGCAGCTGACGGAGATTAAATCGAAGGAGTTTAATTTTATGTCTGCATTATCAATAAAAGCGTTCATACGAAAAAGTCTAGAAACGTATTTAAGTCACCTCGTTGTGTTGAGAGATCTGTTTTCATTGTATCTAAAGGTAACAGAAATGTGAATCTAGGTATGTTATTACATGATAATATAAAGATTTTTACTTTATGCCAAATCCCATTCAAACTATTGTTCTTATAGATTATAGATTTATGAAATGATGAGCTCGGTAATAATTGACTTTTTTTCTGATTAACAATACAGTAGAACACCGGAATACTGTGACGCTAGGATACGGTTTTTTAAAGGTTACAATGTTGAATGCGATGCTTCCGGACCCCGCTTACGGTATTTGCCCCGCCTTACGAGGTTGTTTATAATGTTATTTAATTATATACATGTGTATTATAAATTGTACTATATTTTGTTATTAATTTTTAATGTCGTATATCAGGATTCTACTGTATTTATTTTAATGTGTGGTAATAGCAAATTGAAGCACAGTTTTAATTTGAATTTGCGATTAGGAATGTTTAGCCGTACTTAAATTAATATTGTGTTACCGAATTTAATCTGCGAATAAAATATCAGCAAGCTAACCCCTTATATTGTAGCCCATTTTTCGTAATCGAAATTAATTTAATCTAACCAACAAATGAACAAAGTAATGTATTTACAAGTTTTCCAAATTTGTACTAAAGTGTAACCGATTCTTCTGTTGTGTTCCACTAAATATATATATATATATATATATATATATATATATATATATATATATATATATATAGTGATTGCTACTTCTTGACAGAAGTTTGCCCTCTCTTCAGTGAAGCGTTGGTCGATTGTGTGCACGTAGGTGACTTTTTAAACCAGCTTTAATCCTAAATTAAAGTATACATATGTGACATAAAAACTTTCCTTCTGGTAAAGGTAATCGTATGATAATATTGTGAATCGTCGAATGTCGTGTCAGACCACTTTTAAATTTGCAGATTAAACAACAAATATGACAACTTAATATTATCGGATATGCTATAAAAGCCTCCTCATGAGACTGTCGTACTTTTCATTGACTGTGTGATTTCAGATGATTTACAAAACCAGCTTTTGACAAGACGTATCTGCAACATACAGTTCACTTCAGTTCCTGTTGTTATTTCGCTGACGTTATATTTTCTTTCTGCTTTCTTAATACGTTTTAAGACAGCAAGATCTATGCGCTGCTCTTCAACAAACTTCCAACTTTCTCTGATGGTTTTCCTCCGCCGTAATCGATCATTCGTTTGGGCTTCCCAGTTATGCATATTCATCTAAAGTATCTTCAAGTTGTTTTGCAGAAAATCCTTACACCTTTTTATTGGTTTATGTTGTAGTCTTTTACACTTATCTATCTTGCCAAAAAACAGTTTAGGAAGACTTTTGTCCTCCATCCTAACTATGTGTCCAGCCCAACGCATTTGATTTTGAATAATTTTCATTTCTATACTAGTACTAGTTGATCGTTTAAGAACTGCAGTGACAAGCTATGTTAGAGTCCTCCAGTTAATATTAAGTATTTTCCAGATACAACTTTGGTGAAAACTTTCCAACAGCTTGAAATGCATTCTATATATTGTCCAAATGTATGTCCCATATAGTAGCGTAATGATTACGCATGCTTCGTAAATAGTTAGTTTCGTTTTTTATGTGTTTTCCCTCTCTGACCACACACGTTCCTCCAGTTTGCCAAAACAGAGGTAGATTTGGTTATTCTGTGATTTATCCCAGCATCAAGCGTACAGTCATTACTCAAGGTACTACCCAGATAAATAAAATTATCCGTGACATTTAACTTAACCAAGAGTTTTGGTTCAACATATGGCATTCCTATTGGAGGAGAATACATAACATATGTTTTCTTGAGTCTGATGACAAGTCCAAAAGCTTTACAAGCCTCTGATAACTTGTCCATAATCATCTGTGTGTCCGCTTCTGAATGTGAAATAAAGTCTGCATCATCTGCATATAAAACTTCAAGAACAAGATTCTGAAAAGTTCTCGATTTTGTGTTGAGACGGTTAAGGTTAAACAGTTTACCTGATGTAAGAAACCGAAACTTCATCCCAATGTCGTAATTGTTAAAACATGCACCAGCATCAGAGCAAAATATATGGAAAATAATGCAGGAGTAAGTATATCACCTTGTTACACACCGTTTTCAACTGAAATTGGATCAGACACAGATCCATTAAAGTTAACTCGGGCTTCCATAATATGGTATAACTGCTGAAGCAACTCCACAAAACTAGTAGGACAGTCTAGTTTCCCAAGAATCTTCCAGAGTGCATTGCGATTAATGGTATCAAAAGCTTTTGTCAGATCGAAAAAAACTTGATACAAAGGCACTTGCTGCTCCATACATTTCTCCATTAGCTGTCGCGCAGAGTATACCATTTTACTGCGGCCAGATCTAAAACCCCTTAGATTTTCTGGGATGATAGAGGGACAAATCCATTTCATCAAACGTTTTAACAACACTTTTGCCAAAACCTTTCCTCCTACGACTTCAAGCAAGCTAATGCCTCTAGAATCACCACACTCAAATTTTATCCTTTTCCTTTTTAAACTGGGATCAATATTGAATCAATCCAATTTGAGGGATAGCATTACAATGCCAAACTAACGCAAATTTTATCGTTACGTTCAACGAATTTTATCCCGTTGCACGAGACTAAGATTTCTAAAAAAAAATAATAAAAAAAAGAGACCAAGGTAAACTGGTATACAATTTTATCAAAATTAGAAGAGGAACGAATAATAGAAAGGAAAATGTTTAGTTCAACTGAGCTGCCAAATCAGTCCCTCTGGCGATTCTTTAGAACTCTTTTAATAATTATACTTTTACAAAAAAAAATCGGCCTAGTTGGAACACGTCAACACTTCTTACCCTTTTTTGTGGTATTCAATCCAGAATTAAGATGCATAAATCATTAGCAGTTTCCAATTGAGTTTATCTGACTTCTCACCACTAGAAATAAATCGATGGAGGATCCGTTAGCAAAATTTATTTCTTTATTTTTCTTTTTTTTCACGGCATATCAACCCTTTCTTAGGTTATTTTACATCGGTAAATAACGTATAGATACTATTTTATCGAATAAAATAGTAATTCCAACTGCTGTCACGGGAAATTGCAAACAGAGTGTTTTGCTTGTTTGTCGAATCTATCATTTTATTTGATTTCTATTCCGTTCAGACTTTATTTGGTAAGTTTTATAATCTCCATGGTTAATATTACTTTTTGTATTTCAAACGTCGGAACACCGTTTTTGTGTAATTCAAAGCTTTTTTAGTTCCAACACCGCTCTGGTGCTTTTTATTATCTTCCTCCAGCTTCTACTGGTTTCACTCTTTTTAAAATTCCGCGTGACACAGCAAGAAGTAGTAGCACCAGATACACCGAGAGAGGGGGGGAAAAGAAGGGGATAAAAAGAGAAGAAAATACACCAATTAGAAGGGAGAGAGGAAGAGGATGGAGAGAGTAGAAAGACACTAATAGTAGGAAAAAAAGGAAGGGGAGATAAATAGAGAAAAAGGAAAATAAATTTCTACAAAACAGCAAGGATGAGTGTATAGACTGCATTGATAACGCTACCACCTCCAAATAGCAATAATTCAACAAGTACCCCATCAAGTCCGGGTGTGTGTCCTTTATTAATCTCTGTTAATGTTCTTTTTATCCCATCAATGTTGGGATCAGTCATCATCTCACCAACGCCCTCCTTTGGAGGGAGACTATCAGTTTCTATACCAGTTACCTCAGACGGATTATCAAAAAGATCCCGAAAATGTTCTTTCCATCATTCTATGATCCCCTCATCATTGTTAATAAGGGTAGAACCATCTTTGGATTTCACAGGTACCAATGTTGGAGTCTGCGGTCCAAAAGCTTGTCTGATTTTGTAATACATATCTTTTGAATTTTTGAGGTCATAATCTGTCTAGATGTCTGCTGACAATATAAGCCCACCACTTGTTCTTCATTCGGCGTGTCTCACGCTGTATTTAAAATTTTGCTTTTTAATAAATTTTTTTCGCAGTTGTTTTAGCTGATCCATTAGAACACAAACACATCTCGTGAGCCTTTTTCTTCTCTTACAAAAGATTTGTGATTGCAGAATTATTTTCACCCAACCAGTCCTTACCTTTTCTTAAAGCAAAGAATTTCAGCTCCTTTGCTTTATACTTGTTTTACTGTGAATCGTTTTCAAGTTCCGTCAAATCAGATATCAATAAATGAAGTCCTAAGAGTTTCACACACTTCTTTGTTTTATAACTTGGAGACAAACGTTCCTTCAATTTGATTTTTTTTATCAATGTCGAAATTGATTTAATTGTTTTCATCACCATCGCCATGATCATTGAAAAAACTTGCCGTTTCAAACTCTCCTTCAATTTGAATTTGGCACAAAATATCGTCGCTATATTTTTTTTATTTTATTATTTTTTATTACATTTTCAATCATGACAATGCACATTGCCACTGTTGTGTAGGGGGCTACTATCAGGGGCAGCAACTACTGTGTCACTATGTGGGGATTTGGGTAGCAAGATATCGGTTCACGTTACACTTGAACCTCTGCATGTCAGTACAGTTGAGGAAGCATGGACCTGGGGAAGAAACTACTGGAGTAGAAAGATATTTTACGTCTAGGGATCTCTATTGTGTGGGGTGGGATTTAGCTGCCTGTAGGCTTTGCTGAGGGTGTCTACGTCGTGGGGTCACAAGTGTCTGCAGTTCGTCAGAGGATTCACCATTAAAATACTTGTATAACAGGCAGAGAGATGCAACGTGTCGGCGATGGGGCAGAGGCTGAAGCTTAGATGTCAGTTCAGAGCTTATCAGATTGGTGACTCTCTTTTGAACCTTGTCTAGGAGCGAGAG
The DNA here is from genome assembly GCF_053919585.1 of Euprymna scolopes. Classification (NCBI taxonomy): domain Eukaryota; kingdom Metazoa; phylum Mollusca; class Cephalopoda; order Sepiida; family Sepiolidae; genus Euprymna; species Euprymna scolopes. Next base: position 16,645,026 of record NC_136503.1, on the reverse strand, counting down.
ACTAGCAGCAGATGCACCAGCCCAAATGTGACAACAATACTCCATACTTGGGCGAATGGTGACCTTATAGAGGTACAGAATACTTTCGGGTGTCAGTAGTTTTCTAGCACGGTAGAAAGAGCCTTCCTTCTTCGCAGCGGCCCTGGCAATGTTTTACATATAATTGTTCCAACTAATGTTTCCTGTGAACGTAGGCCAAGCAGTTTGCAAGATGTACTCTCAGACAGGGAGTCACTGGCCATTGCTATTGGTGGCAGAGAAGGTTTCTTGTAATTATTGAAGGAAACCAGTTTAGTTTTGACAGCATTGAATGTGACCATCCATTTTTGTCCCCATTCCACTACAGATTGAAGGTCATCCTCTAGTGTTTTTGCCATTTCTTTAGTTATGTGTTCATTTGTTTTCCTGTCATGGCTGTTATAGAGTTTGGTGTCATCAGCATACATACCCATCTCAGAGGCAGTTTTGTCGGGGAGGTCATTAATAAATATTAGGAACAATAGAGGTCCAAGGATAGACCCCTGAGGCACTCCTGCATTTATATCACACTGTTTAGATGTACGACCGTCAACGACAAGCTGGATTTTTCTCTTATCTAAGAAGGATTTAATTATGTTAAATATTCTACCAGTGATACCGTATGATTTAATTTTCCTGATGAGACCCCCATGACATACTCTGTCAAAAGCCGTAGATATTTCTAGAGCTACCGCTCTGCTCTAAACGAAATATAAAAACAAAGATATTTAACGATGCAAAAGCAGGTATAATATAAAATTCCCAGATCAATTCTGATGAATAAAAAAATAATCTCACAGTCAAAAACGAGCAAATGGAAATCATCAATGGCTTAAGGGAGCACCTACCGTTGTCCGGTCGTAATAAACGGTTAAATGAAATAAAAACAGAAATTGGGTGCCATCTTATTGTGTTATCATCGTATTGAAAAGAAAGAATCCCGCGTGGTGGGCGCGCGTAAGGAAGTTGAGAATTTTAAAAGCTAGCAGAGAGAAAATTTATTAAAACAAAAAACATGCCGCGTGCTGGGCGCGAACTTGTAAAAGTTAAGTTTGTAAGTGAACATATTATCGGTCGGATCACGACGACATAGATGTCATCACGTTGCAAATTTAGCTTTTTAAAAATGAAACAACGAAACGACCGTTCGCTCATGCGCGATTAGCAAACAGTGTCGAAACCAAGATATTTACCTGACACCCTCCCTTAAAATGAAACGATATTTCTACATGAAATAGTTGACGAATATTTCTTATTTTCCAATATTATATGTCTAAGTGATCGCTTTTTCTAATGGTCGCAAGTTATGTCTTATGCGGATAACAAAAGTTTTTAGCAGACATACTAACGCACACACATAAATACACAAACACACACAGACAGCTAATGTTTATATAATAGCCTAGCATGAATACCCGACGTTGCCCGGGTGGACATGAAATCGGTTTGGCCAGAGCTGCTATACTAAGGATATAGAGCAACCTCCAGAAAAGAATGGGAGAAATATGTGATAACCTGGACCCGCCTTCAAAAAATGAACTAAAACAAGTTTTTTTTTAATTACGTTTTCTCCCCAAATAAGGCACATTGACAATTTGGTGTATGGGCTACTATCAGGGACATAAGCAACTGGGGTACTATGTAGGGAGTTGGGAAGTAAGATGTTGGTTCAAGTTACACTTGAACTTCTGCCTGTCAGTACAGTTAAGGAAGCAGGGAGCCGAAATGGATTCCAAAGTCTAGCGGTTCTGAGAAAGAAACTACTGAAGTAGATAGCTCTCCTACATCTTTTGCTTCAATCAATATATATATATATATATATATATATATATATATATATATATATATATATATATATATATATATATAGGGCGTCACTTTACATTTTTAAAAAATAAATAACTTTTTCTATTAATATATTTTAATTTCTCTTTTCCAAATTAAAAAGTAGAATTTTTAAAAATGTTTGATATAGATAAGTTTACACCCAAACAACGAATGAAAATAATTGAATTTTACTTAGAAAATGCATGGCCAATTGTTGCAACGAAAAGATCTTATATGCGCCATTTTAATGTTCGACATCCTCCTAGTAAGCATGGAATAATGAACTCAGTGGCGCGTTTTCAAGAGCAGAGCTTTATAAATGACATGTCTTGACGTGAACGAGGTCGATAAGTACGTACACCTGAAAAGTACGTACACCTGAAAATACTGAAGATATGACGCGTAGCATTGAAAAGAACAAAACAACATTCACTCATGCTTTCTACGACGCATTCAAAGAAACTTGCACGTTTATCCTTAGCAGGTTCAGTTAATGCAATCTTTACAACCACCAGGCGTTCAGAAATGACTAAATACGTTGTCAGGTTTCAGGAAACAGCAAGAAATGACAATAGGTTATTCACAAGTTTATCAAGGAAGATGAGATTTATTTCTATTTGAATGTGCTTGTCAGTAAGCAGAATCCTATGGACCCAATTAACATCACAGTTTCGTGTGAAGTAATCTATAAAAGGATTGTTGGATCCGTCTTCTTTAGAGATGCAAATGAAAATGCTGTGACTTTAACTGCTGAGAAATATAGAGATTTGCTAGTGAATTCTGTTTAACCTCAGTTAGCAAACATGCCAGTGTATTGGTGGCAACAACAGGGAGCAAATTCACATACAGCCACAATGCAGTTGTTATCTGTGATGTTCAGGATCGAATAATATCTCGGAATTCCGATTTGGAATGACTTTCACGTCCACCCGATTTGACAGAACCAGACATTTAGCTTTGGGGATATCTTAAAGACAAAGTGTGTGCAAATAAGCCTCGAACAATCCAAGAACTTAAAGCAAACATACGACAGGAAATTCTCTCCCTACAACGCCCTATGTTAAGAACTGTAATGTGGAATAGGAAGAACTCAATTTTGCAAAATCAAGAATGTAGACTACTTTAGAGATAAATGTCCATACTCTAAACTCTGTAATAAAAAAGGTTTAATTAACTACAGTCATTTAAGAAAATGTTGTTCATTTTAAAATTGTAAGTGACTTATGGGCCACCATATATATATATATATATATATATATATATATATATATATATATATATATATATATAGGCCTAATATGAATAATAGTAAAAGAAAACGTGGAGTCTATCCATCATATCCTTTTTTTACACGGTGGTCACCACTTATCAAGGCCCGGAGGCCACTCAGGGATAAGGGGTATTGCAAGTACATCACGTTAGTATGGAGATTTAATGAGGTGTTTACTTAAGAGGGCGGTTATTTAGAAATTTGTTAACGTTGGACTTAAATACATCAAAGTTGTAGTCAGGTGGGAAGCAGGCAGACGGAACAGAGTTCCACAGGCGTGCAGTTCAAAGAAATAAGCTTTGTTCATGGAATCCACGTTTTGATTTAGGCACAGATAAAGAGTGGGGGAAATTTTTCATATTGGATTCAGCTAGACGGGTGTTTTTCGTGAAGGATTGGCGAGGGGGGGGCAGAGATTGGAGTTCAGACGAGCACCTGCCATGGAAATAGCGATAAAACAAGAATAGGTTCGCAACATCTCTTCTGTGAGAGAGAGGTTGCAGGGTAGAGAAAAGGACATCCCCTACTAAGCCACGAAGTCTATTTTGTACTCTGTCAAGGCAGGATAGGCTGTTTTTAGCAGCTCCTGCCCAGATATGGCAGAAGTATTCCATCCTTAGACGTACTTGGCTTTTATATAGATAGAGAATTGCATCAGTAGTGAGATATCTTCTGGAGCGGTAGAAGGATCCCACCATCTTTCCAGCAACCTTGGCAACAGACTTGATGTATGTGTTCCATTTCAGATCAGGAGTAAAGGTCAAACCCAGAAGCTTGTCAAAACATGGGGCTTCTCCTAGACGAGAGCCATCCATTTCAATTGATGCCAGCTGGGGATCAGAGCGTTGATGATGTAAAGATAGGAGTTTGGTTTTAGACGCATTAAAGATTACCAGCCACGTCTTCCCCCACTGAACCACGCGCTCGAGATCAGAGGAGAGAGAATCAGAGAGAACTTTCTCATTTACAGCCTTTGATGTGTTGCCGTAGATGGTCGTGTCATCAGTAAAAATGTCAACGAATGATTTAAGTATGTGTTTAGGGAGATCATTGATGTAGATCAGGAAGAGAGATGGGCCCAGGATTGACCCTTGATGGACTCCAGCATTAATACTGAAGGCCTCTGATTTTTGTCCATCAACCACTACTCTTATGAGCCTATTGGAGAGAAATGATTTAATTATTGAGAAAACATCCAGTTATACCGTAGCTGGAAATCTTGTGAAGTAGGTCCTTATGCCATACCTTATCGAAGGCCTTTGATATGTCAAGAGCAATTGCTCTAGAAAGGAAGCCTTTGTCAAGAGATTCATAAATCTTGTGAGATATATCCGTTAGCACATCGACGGTAGATCTTGCAGAACGGAAACCATATTTTGTGTCACTAAAAAGGTTATTTCTGCTGATGTGGTTGACTATTTCTCTATTTAATATGGATTCCAGCAACTTATTCATCACACACAGAAGACTTATTGGTCTGTACTGAGAGGGAGATGACTTATCACCTGAATTCTTAAATACAGGGCATACTGATGAGGTTTTCCAGGAAAGCACTTCTCCTTAAGGCAACGCTTAAACAGTTTCGTAAGTATGGGAGCAAGTTCTGGTTGAAGCTTGGGATGACGTCAGGGCCAGTTGCTTTACTGGAATCAAGGTTCTTGATTAGCTTGGCGACTTCATACACAAATATGTGTATGGTAACTAGCGTGTTCTGTGTTATAGGAGAAAATATGAGGAGTTGATGGCCTTCGTCGCATAGGGTAGAATTAGCTGCAAGTTTCTTTGCAAATAGTCTGGCGTTGTCTGATGCTGACGAGATGACCTTTGGTCCATTGATAATGGTTGGCATATAACGCACACTTCTGTTCAGGATCCTATTTGTTATTTGCCAAAACGAGTGGGAACTAAGCCGCTGATCAGCTACTTTGGATTTAACAGATTGGGCGTATAGCTCTCTTGCATTTTATGTTACTCTTTTACGGTGGTTGCTGGCGTTACTGAAAGCAGCTTTAGTCTCAGTGCATCTATTACGTTGGTAGTTATGGAAAGAGTAGTTTCTGTGCGCGATAGCAGCAGCACATTCAGGGGAGAAACATGGCTGGCTGTTAGGTTTTTGTTGGAATTGTTTCGATGGTATGAATCGGTCTATGCCTACAATTAACCATTCGGTCAAATCTGATATTATAGAGGACACATCCTTTTTAAACATGGAGTGCAGAGGTAAATCAGATATGAATGTACGGAAGCTATCCCAGTCAGCCATAGAGTATCGCTGTACAGTACGGTGGAGGGGTACGTCTTGGGACTTATTACATTTCATTTTTATCTTAACTGATACGACGGAGTGGTCGGAGGATCCTAGAGGAGAATGAATGGAACATGAACATAGCTCAGGGGAAGTTGAGAGAAAAAGGTCTAGAAGGCGTGTATATTGACCAGTAGTATCGGGCACACGTGTGGGTTCGCGAACAATCTGAGTGAGGTCATAGGAAATGACAAAATCATGACAGAACCTCCCCTCATCGTCTGTCTTATTTGAATGGGTCAGCCATTCCACGTTATGGACGTTGAAGTCACCACAGATGTGAATGTTAGCCGAAGGATGTGCAGACAGGATCTGGTCTATTTTCTCAGATATACTCTTAAAGATAGTAACTCCGCTGTTATGGAGCCGATAGAGCGCAAATATAAATGGAGTGGTGTAAGCAAGTGCAACCTGGAAGCACATATAGGGTAAATTAGGATCTGCTCTAGAGATATCCCTTCCACACGGGAAGCCATCTTTTATGTAGGCACATATTTCATGCCCATGGCGATATTGGGGGTCAGATTTAGCTGTTAAATTAGAGTTTCCGTTAATTATGAACTCATCTAGGGAAGTGGTCCGCCCTATTCCAGTTAAGCTTAGAAAGAATATGTTTGGTTTCATCTCCTGTAATTGGGTTTCAACCTCTGGAAGGTTGGAACGTAGACCCCTGATGTTGTAGGGATCTACGTTGGAAGATGGGGTTCTAGGTTTATTCGAGTTTTTTTCTGGAGATATTTCATGTTGAGGTTTTGGGATTTGTGGAACAGGTCGGCATACTTGGTTAGAGCAGTATAGAGAGGGAAAGTAAGAGAGTAAAAGACAGGAATTATTTTTGTAGCACATGAAAGGTAAAGCCGTAACAATTACACACTAGTATGGCATCGAGAGGACCCACCAGAGACTACTGCATGGTCCAGAATCCATTCACCAAATGGCAATACAGCAGTCCCAATACTTTGCGCCTGCTGGTAAGACAGCCTCCTTAGTGGTTAATCCAAGGTTCGGGTCCCTGACTATCAGGCGGGTAACGTCAGCCTAGACAAAACGTTTACCTCCAGCACCCTTACTAGTGACATGGCCAAAAGAATAGACATACAGATAGAAAAATTTCCAACATCTCAGACTACTGTTCACCAAGTACTACCGATCTTTAAATCAGCTTTTTTTTCACCCTTTATCAGAAAAATCACTCATTTGAATGAGGACTGAGGGACAAAAAAGGAGAATCGAGAGTTACTGGAGCTGCCGATAACACATCCACTGTATTATCTACTCTCCATTAAAAAAACAGGGAGGAGGAGAATGGGTACAAGGGACTTATTAATATCTATGTAGTAAAGTCCAGTGCTAAATTATCAATTCAGGACACTTTTGATGATAATCTCCCCTTCCATATTAATGGGTGAATCTTTTGGCGTTATCTATCTCGAGTTTGAATCATTGGAGCTTCACCTTATAGTTAAAATCCAATAATAAAATTTTATCAATTTGTGAAGTCGGCTTAATATTAATTTACATTTGAGTTTAGATAATTATTCAAGGTTTAATTTAGGAGGTTCGTTTTCATAGGTGACTTTTTCTTTGCTAATGTCACTGTATAATATTTCGAGTTCAGTCTGCTATATTGTTTGATGGTATTGATTGTATTTAAGACTGAAACTTCCAAATGATACTATAATGTGTTTTGTTTAGGCTTTTATAGCATATCAACGTTGTTAAGTTGCTAGTCAGGAAAATGAGGACAACAGTTCGACACCTATCAAAGTAGACAACAAAGCGATATGTAATGAGAAACTCTAAAGACGTAATCGATTGCTAGAAACTGGTGCTGGGTTATTCAGTTATAGCGTCATATGAAGTTACGTAATAGAGATCACCATAACAATAATGAAAATTCCGTTGTCAGTTTCGTTCATAGTAAACGTTTTTTGGGGATTAGAGACAAAGTGTATTATCTCTTTAGATGCTACATTTAGTCGATTCTGCCTTTGGTTAGTACAAGAAAAATCTTTCTAGATTAGGACATTTCTTTTTGTTCCGATTCATTATGCTTTTTGTAAGGGAAGCAGGCTTTTCTCCACGTTTAAAAACTCGAAATTTTGACTAACTGTCCCGTCGTGGGGAGGCAATTTAATAGGAACCTGTTATCCGTGAAAAACACTTCAATGTTTCTGAAAAAAAAAACGTTGTTTACTAAGCAGAGACCGAGTTCATAAAAACTGATATCTCAGCGCCATACTATCGCACTGTCGAGTTATATTCCGTTCCACTTCAGCAACTGACAATTGGCTTAGATAGCCGAAGAGGTGGAAACTGATCATATGAGTCAAGTGAATTCAGATTAATCATTTTACATTTTTCTCAGTTCATTAGATTTTCACGCAAAATCTCACATGCAAAACACGCGAGATCTTTTGCAAAATTGATGAAAATAAATGAGATTATTCGTTTCCTTGACAAGTTATATGAAACGGCTACATAGGAAAGAGTAACGATCAATAACTTAAGAAATTAATTGATTCATCAATCTTTTTTAGATTATCGACATTTTGTATAACCTCATATATATATATATATATATATGTATATATATACATGTATATATATGTATATATATGTATATATATACATATGTATATATATGTATATATAGATTTATATATATGTATATATATACATATGTATATATATATATATATACATATATATATATATAGGCCGCATAATAAACTGTGTCCATCGCTTTATTGCAGATTACAAAATAATCAATATTTCAGTAAATATAAGTTATAAAAAGCTGAATATTACACTATCCAAGGACTGTATTAAGGTGAGATAAATCCTAAAATTTCATCAAAATTCATGTGATATTTCAAAAGTTATGTTATTTTTTTAATATTCAAGGAATTTTCACCGTCCATCGCTTTATTACAGGTCTTCTAAGATGTTTTAGCTCAATAAAACAATACCAAAGCATCATAAATTTATATTGAACACATTTTCTGGGGAAAATTAACAAAAACAAAGGCACATCCCGAGGGCTAAGTGTCAAACAAACGAGTTATTTGTCCACATATCCCCCATGTTTTGAAATTACATTAAACAACCTTTTGTCCACCGAGGAGGTCAATTGTTTGATCTGAGATGGAGTAATGGTTCTGGCAACGTCGACTATTTTGTTCCAAAGGGTATCCTTCGAAGAAAACTGCTCTCCTCCCTCATAAACTCCTCGTTTCAATATTGACCATAGGTGTTCGATGGGGTTAAGGTCCGGAGAACACGGTGGCCAGGACATGAGGGTTTCTCCAACAAAGCCCTGAGATCCAAGGAAGGATGTAGTTACCCTAGCAGCATGAGATGGGGCATTGTCATGCATAAGAATAATCTTAAAACTACGTGACAAGGGAAGATTATCTAGCCATGGTAACAAATTCTCATTTAGAAAGGCAGTGTAGGCATTGCTGGCATTCTGGCACTCGGAATGGTCCACATAGCTTATCCCCAATAATTCCCGCCCAAAACATTATGCCTCCCCCTCCCTGTTGGCGACAAAATCTACAAGGCGTTGGAGTTCCATTTGGATTCCAAACTTTGGCCCATCCGTCCGGTCCATCAAGGGTAGCACGAGCCTCATCTGTAAACAGAACATTTTGGCAATCCATTTTCATATATTTTGTGCCCAAGCCAATCGTTTTTCTTTGTGGGTTTGGCTCAATGGAGGCCTTGGAATAGGATTGATGTTCCTTGCCATTTCATTCAGTACATTGCATCGGGCTTGTCTGAACCTTGGTATGACTCCAGCCCTCGCAAAAATTGTTGCACTGGTGCTGTTTGGGTTGCGCACAATCTCTCTACGAATTTTTCGAAGATCCCGATCAGAAAGGTTCCTCCTTGTGCCCTTATCTTTCCTGGACTTGATGTTGGGGTTCTTGACGAATGTAGCTAAAGTTCGGGGATCCCTTTTTAGTTCTGTGGCTAAATTTATGATCGAGAGTCCTTCTGCTAGTCCTGCAATAATCCTCTGCTTCTCGGTAGCTGTTAAACGTCCTTTTTTTGGCATTTTATGAGACCTGCAATAAAGTGATGGACGGTGAAAATTCTTTGAATATTAAAAAAATAACATAAATTTTTAAATATCACATGAATTTTGATGAAATTTTAGGATTTATCTCACCTTAATACAGTCCTTGGATGGTGTAATTTTCAGCCTTTTATAACTTATATTTACTGAAATATTGGTTATTTTGTAATCTGCAATAAAGCGATGGACACATTTTAGATAAAACTAGGTAGCAATCAGTCATATGCTTTATTCCGCACCTTTGTAACCATAATCTCTCGAATATTCACAAAATCTTTTTAATATCATTCATAAAAACTTTTCATGGGAAAAATATTTAGAAGGCTTTTATCAAAAATACTTTTTAATTGTCTTTATTTACTTCTAAAAACCCGTCTGCATCTATAATAGGATATAATAAAATTAAAGCACAACGATAAACACGTATAAATGATTACCATAGACCTATAAATACGAATAATCTAACTGGAAAAAAAGTAACTTCAATTGTAGAAATAACAATAAATGCCTTGGTTTGGGCTAAGTTTGTGTTGGATTTTTTCGAACTTTTATATTCTATTCTTCGCATTAAGCTCTCACACTTGGGATTTGTTTACTTGATCCTTTAAGAATAACAATATCGATATATATCGAGATATACTAATATATATAATTTTATAATTTATATCTAAATCTGTAATTTTTTTCTTAAAACAAATCCGTATGCAGAAAGTCAAGGTATTTTAATATAATTAGAGACCTTTATGAACATAAAATATAAATAGAGAAATTTAAAAGGTCAACTAAGGAGAGCAGGGTCCAAATAATATAGCAAATGTATACATCTGCTCAATATTAACCCCACAAAATCAGAAATGTAATTCCAACTAGTTACCGCTTCTATACTGAGCCAACATTTATATACGGGAGAGCATATATATATATTTATGTTTAAATATGTTTCTTCAGTTATACTTTATCTTTTATTTATACCAATCTTTTATGAAGCTCGATGTAATTACAGAGTAAATAACCAATAAATGACAAAAGTGTACATTCCACATTTCAAGATGTCGACCATCTTACCATTCATTCGTTTATGTATGTTCAACAAAGAATGAAAACCGGTTTTCATGAAACGGAAATGGAATCATGTCGTCTTTTACAGGGTAACAATCAACACTATATATATATATATATAGAGAGAGAGAGAGAGAGTGAGAGAGAGAGAGAGAGTAAATATTGTTTATGGAAAGAAATAATCACAATCCTGTCTTCTTCACTGGTTTGGAATTTTCACACTCCATGTCCACTTCATCATCAATTATTTTGAGAAAAACGTGTATGCGCTTTTATTGTTACACGTGCCACACCCAATGGCTGAGTTATAAAAGTAAAGTTGAATTAATCTCACACTTTATATATAAATCCGTTGTTCCATGTTCTATTGGATGAATCTCTCGCGTTTGGACTCAGCTTACCTGTATATTGTGAGTCCATGTGTACTTTTCTCTGGTATTTTGTTGCATTCTACACGAAATATTTCGCCTCTAATAATTAATTATTCTCACTTACTGAAATATAGTCGCTCAGCTATAAACCTGTCCAACCATTCATGTGTGCACGACTTTTGACCGAGTATGAAATGCATAAAGTGCGCGTCGAGGGAATAAACCGTCCAATGGAAGAATTGGAAAAGCAGTTGAACGTAATTAATGAGAGTTTTCAATTACAGACATTTTCAATTTTTCCCCTTTTCTTTCCTGTACCTTTGCAAATAAATAGACCAGGAAATAAATACACTATTAATTTGAGAAATAAAAAGAAGAAAAGAAAAATCAATAACGAAATCTGGGAAAATTATGTGAAACATCTTTGCGTTACTTTGAATTAGAAGCGGTGCCTTTATTTTTGTGCCAGATATGTAACTATTTTGTAACACAAAGCATCTAATGAAGGGTAGTACGTAGTAATTTTAGACAAGCGTGTTCTAGCTGCACTTTTTTTGCCAGTGAATGGTCAAGAAAAAATTCGATAAATAACATTCTTTAAACATTTGGCATCAATTGAAATGGATGGCTCTCGTCTAGGGGAGGTTCCATGTTTTGACAAGCTGCTGGGTTTGACCTTTACTCTTGATCTGAAGTGGAACATATACATCAAGTCTGTTGCCAAGGTCGCTTGAAAAATAGTGGGATCCTTCTTACACTCCAGAAGATACCTCACTACTGATGCAATTCTCCATCTATATAAAAGCCAAGTACGTTTAAGGATGGAGTACTGCTGCCACATCTGAGCAGGAGCTGCTAAAAACAGCCTATCCTACCTTGACAAAGTACAAAATAAACTTCGTGGCTTAGCGGGAGATGCTCTTTTCTTTTCCTGCAACCTCTCTCCCACAGAAGAGCCGTTGCAAGCCTGTCTTTATTTTATCGTTATTTCCATGGCAAGTGCTCGTCTGAACTCCAACCTCAAATCCGCCCTCGCCAATTGTTTACAATAAACACGCGTCTAGCTGAAACCACTGTCAGTAATTTTCCCCACTCTGTGCCTAAATCCAAACGTAGATTCCATGAACAAAGCTTCTTTCTTAGAAGTGGGCGCTTGTGGAACTCTCTTCCGTTTGCCTGTTTCCCACCTGACTACAACTTGGATGTCTGCAAGTCCAACATAAAGAAATTCCTAATGAACCGCGCCCTTACTTTATCAAATCTCCGATACTAACAATTACTACGATACTATCCCATTGATTACTGCACACACAATAACCCTTATCTCCGAATGGCTTCCGAACCTTGATATGTGGTGACCTCCATGTAAAGAAAAAAATATACACGCGGTCCAGTCTTCACCTTTTTATCGACGATTTCTATATATGTGGCCTTTGATTGTGAAGTGTTTCTGATCGTCTGTTAAGACAAATAAAATGGAACAATGTGGACCTGTTGCGGTTCAAAGGTTTTATCTTTGGAGGAGCATTTTCCTTGGTCTGTAATATATTGCTTTGAAACATCATTTTTTGCTGCATCTGTTCAGGGCGATGAAAACCTTTTTTTATTTGTGTTTTCTGCTAGGAAGAAAGAATACTATGATAGGGTCGAAGTTATAAAACAAAAAACCCGGATGGTGATTTGTGCAACAAATAGGTTTGTTCAGATGACGGGTAAAAATTATTTATAGTAGTTAATAGAAACCGCGAGCAAAGACGAAATTCCGAGGAAGGACGCAAATGGCATAGAAAATCCTCTGATATCTAGAGACCTCTACAATGAGGGGGTGAGATTATGCTGCTATTCGAGCTTCTCTCTCTCTTTCTCCCTTTCTCTCTCCCTCCCTCTCTCTCTCCTTCTCTCTCTCTCTCTCTCTCTCTGTCATACTTACTTGACATATCATTTTTATCTTAAATTACGTAAACTAGACAATGACAACTTGAAACATCTTGTTTCTCTATAAAGATGCTTTTAAAGAATCGCTTACCTTTTTATTGTTTAAGAGAAAACTTGTTAAACGCTTCGCATTCCTTAAGAAATGTCGTCTATCATAATCGTACGCACATGAAAATTTTTAAGTGGAATGTGTAAATATGCAATGCCTGTTCACAGTATCACACTCTAAGACTTCTTCTGATTCTTCTGCTATTCGATATTCTTCGAGTCTCTTTTATTAATTAGCTTGAGTGTTCTAACGTCGTTTCTGTTGTTTTATATCAGCATTTGTTTTGCCGTCAGGAGTTGTGAAGATGAAATCATTTAGTTATTCTTTTAGACAAGGATCTACTCTGAGACAACGTTTAATACAGTTTCTTTTTTTACCACGTGATTTCCATTCCGTGTGATCTAAACAACATCTGAACGTGATAATGTGTTACATAATTACGTAATTGTCATTCATTCATGTTAATAATAATAGATTCTCAATAATAATTTACCCATAATAATCACCACTCAACAGTTATTTGCATAATCAGATTGCTCATTGCGGTAAGAAGACGACGAAGATATGGTGAGGATAGTGAACGGTAAAAAGACAGCAGGGAGATATACAAACATATTGAACGTTTTCTAATAAATCCAGCACGAGAAATAGGCTACGTTTTTTTCATCAGAACAACATATCCGGGTTTTGTTTTTGCTTTTTTTACAAAGGAATCACTACGTATCAAGGCCCAGAGGCCACTCGAGGATAAGGGTTAATGAGTGTACAGTAGTCAGAAGGATATCATAGTAATCGTTAGAAGTGTAAATTTGGTAAATTGGTTTACTAAAGGGGAACGGCTCATCAAGAACTTGTTTACATTGGACTTGAAAGATTCTCAAATAAGTTTTTGTCATAATATTTTCATATTTTAAAACGCATTTTTCGCCCTATCTAATGGTTCTAATTACAATCGTTTTAATACAATTGTCTTCTTTTTACGAACGTTAAATGCAAAATGGAAAAAAAGTAAATTTACACAATTTTATTATTTCGATACAAGCTAGGCTGAAAAGCTGCTAAAATAGCTTGTGATACCAATGAAGCGTTTAGCTCAGAAACCCCTACAAACGCACAGTACAATGGTGGTTTAAGAAATTTTGTGGCGATGAGGAGTTTTGAAGATGATGAGTGTAATGGTCGGCCATAAAATGTTGACAACGATAAACCTTCGTCGAAGTCAATTCACATAAAACTGTTGAAGAACCTGCTTTTGAATTGGACGTAACATATACGATTTCCAACCACTTGAGAGATTGAAAAAAAAAACAAGAAAACTTAATAGGTGCCTAACAAAAAAGAAACACCGTTATGAAGTGCTATCTTCCTTCTTTTACTCAAAAAGAACGACCCGTTTCTCGACTGGGTTGCCATGTTTTACATGGAGGTCACCAATTATCAAGGCCCAGAAGCCACTCGGGGTAAAGGTTATTGCGTGTATAGTAATCAGTGGGATAGTGTTGTAGTAATAGTTAGTATTGGAGATTTGATAAAGTGTCATTACTTAAAGGGGCGGTTTATCAGGAGTGTGTTTATGTTGGACTTGAAGACATCCAAGTTGAAGTCAGGTGGGAAACAGGCAAGCGGTAGAGAGTTCAGCAATCGTGCACTTCTAAGAAATAAGTATTGTCCATGGAATCTATGTTTTGATTTAGGCAGAGATAGAGAGTGGGGAAAATTATTGACAGTGGTTTCAGAAGACGAGTGTTTATCGTGAAAGATTGGCGAGGGGGACCAGAGATTCGAGCTCAGATGACACTTGCCATGGAAATAATGATAAAACAAGGATAGGTTCGCAATGTCTCTTCTGTGGGAGAGAGGCTGCAGGGAAGAGAAGAGGGCATCCCCACTAAGTCACGAAGTCTATTTTGTACTCTGTCAAGGCAGGATAAGCTGTTTTAGCAGCTCTTGCCCAGATGTGGCAGCAGTACTCCATTCTTGAACGTGCTTGGCTTTTATATAGATGGAGAATTGCATCAGTAGTGAGGTATCTTCTGGAGCGGTAGAAGGATCCCATCATTTTCCCAGTGACCTTGGCAACAGACTTGATGTACGCGTCCATTTCAGATCAGGAGTAAAGGTCAAACCCGGAAGCTTATCAAAACATAGAGAATTCCCTAGACGAGAGCCATCCATTTCAATTGATGCCAGAGGGGGATCAGAGCGTTGATGATGTAGAGATAGGAGCTCGGTTTTAGATGCATTAAAAGTAACCAGCCACCTCTTCCCCCACCGTACCACGCGCTCAAGATCAGAGGCGAGAGAGTCGAGAGAACTTTGTCATTTAGGGCATTTGATGTGTTGCCATAGATTGTCATGTCATCAGCATAGATTTCAACGAATGATTTAAGTATGTATTTAGGGAGATCATTGATGTAGATCAGGAAGAGAGTTGGGCCCAGGATTGACCCTTGAGGGACTCCAGCATTAATATTGTGGGCCTTTGATTTCTGCCCATCAATGTCAAATGAGTAAAGAATCAGCTACATTTCCAACTACCCCACGCCGATTGAACTTGGAAGTCTACTACTCATTATTCTACTAATACACACACACGTATGCTTATATTGTTTCAAGTGGAATCCTAATTCATTCTAGACTCACACACATAAATACATACACTGACGTATCTTACGCACTCCGACAAAACAAACGCCTCCACTGTCGCACACATATACACACTCCAAAATGAAAGGCTTAAAACTGATATTTTATCACTGTCTAACAGAATATTTCAAATGAACAATTACATAAAATGTCTTGTAATTATTTTTCAATTCTATTTGCTTGTACTTTTTTAACAATTTTAAATAAATATTTAAATACAACTCTTTCGCATTTTCTCTAACACAAAACATTTTGGCAAGTTACGGTCCGCGCTGATATTTATATCCGTGTTTGGTGTATGGATATAGAAATGCAAAAAAAAAAATAAAATAAAAAAATAAAAATAACGATTTACTAAACAACGTTTTATTTACTGGATATTTTTCCGGAACAAGGACTCCAGTTTGCCTAGCTGGGCAAACGTGGTTTCTTGGTTATTTAAAAAAAGTAAATTCGTTGGTTTGGAAAGATTGAAATCAGAACCCCGAAAACTAGTACTAAGTCTATTGCTTTTTCTTTAGATGTTGTTAATTTGTATATTTTATCTGCGATACATTTGAACCGAAAGCACTTTGCCTAAATGCTAGTTGAGAATGATTTCCTACATCAGTGTGATACAGGTTCTGTCCTTATATGAATCATTTGCGTGGATGCGCCCATGGAGGCGCCCAACAAGATTAGAAACTAGGGCCATATATATATATATATATATATATATATATATATATATATATATATATATATATATATAATTATAAAACTCAAATGACCTTGTAACCTACATCCGGTTTACGACTTCCGTAAACTCATAACAGTGTAAACAAATAAACACAAATCGCTACTTTTGCAGAATTTGACCTGCGCACTGAAATATTAACGGTATTATTTAGAAATTATTATTTTTCTACACTACCAACATAAATAAATAACCCAGAAAATATGTTTTAAATTGCGTTACATATAAGTAATCAACACGACAATTAACGTATTGTTATATTGTGTACGTTTTCAGCGTCCCAATTGTGTGTGTTTTTTTGACGTTTAAATTAAAAGATATATCAAAATTTTAATAATATGGTATCTGTTCAGTGCACATGTACCTATAAGTATGGCAAACCACTTATAATTCAATGGCTGCAAGTTTTTTTGTTTTTCAAAAATAAACAATTATTAACAGAAAAACTCAGGCTCATAGAAATCTATCTATATTCTTTTTACATTTTAATATATTTTCATAGATAAATTCCATAGCTAATATAGCTAATATAAAATACTGACCCTACGGGTCATGGGTAGTCTAGTATATATATATATATATATATATATATATATATATATATATATATATATATGTGTGTGTGTGTGTGTGTGTGTGTGTGTGTGTTTCTCTGTGTGTGTATAGATTAATATATATATATATATATATATATATATATATATATATATACAGTGATGATCATATTTATTGGCACGGTAAAATAAAAGTTAAATTTTGTCTAATAAATTCTAAAAAAGGGATTAAATTAAAGAAAATAACAAAGTATATTATGTATTTTTAACCGGCCTTTCCGATGCAGCAATCGGATTTTAGAAAAAATAAATAACAAAGGAACAACAAACATAATTGCAAAAAACCCTTGTTCAAAATTATTGGCACGGCTTTGTTTTTCTTTTAGTATCAGTATAATATCAATCAATTTCCGGTTTACGTGCTTTCTGAACTTTTTTATAGCCATATTATGCTTGTTTAACGCTAATTCAGTGAATAATTTTTTTCATATAATTTTTAGATAGCGATTTATTTAAACTATTATAAGTGACTAAATTATAATTTTCAATCGCCATGGTTAAAACTAAGGAACACAGCGAAGACGTCAGGAAGCTTGTTGTAGCATGCCATACCAATGGGGAGGGCTATGATAAGATTTCAAAGAAGCTAAACCTTCCCAAATCCACTGTTAGAGCCATAATAAACAAGTTCAAATCGCAAGGCCACGTTATGAGTTTAGAGGGTAGAGGGAGAAAAAGGATTCTTTCCCCAAGAGATGAACGGAAAATTGTTCGACAAGTAAAACAAAACCCAAGGATCTCTGTTGGGGAGATTGTTGATGTACAGAGCACCTCTGGAGTGAATGTATCTCGACATACAGTTGGTAGAGTTTTGAAGAGAGCTGTTTTAAAAGCATGTCGTCCGAGAAAGACTCCCTTATTGAAGCCTATGCACCTGAAAGCAAGGCTAGCCTTTGCAAAACGCTATATTGATAAAGATGTTGCATTCTGGAAACGTGTTCTATGGACTGACGAAACGAAAATAGAGTTATTTGGCCATAATAAAGTGTCTTATATTTACAGAAAATCTGGCGAAGCTTTCCTGCCTAAGAACACCATACCCACAGTGAAGCACGGTGGAGGCAGTTTGATGTTTTGGGGATCCTTTGCTGCCTCTGGACCAGGGCGACTTGTTAAGGTCACAGGTAGCATAAAAAAGGAAGATTATGTTAAAATATTGGATGAAAACCTGAAAGACTCTGCTAAAGAGCTCTCACTTGGTCGTCGTTGGTAGTACATGCAAGATAATGACCCAAAGCATTCGGCTAAACTGACTAAGAAATGGCTTGAGAACAATCATATTAATGTTTTGGAGTGGCCATCACAAAGCTCAGACCTTAATCCAATTGAAAATTTATGGAGAACATTAAAATTGAGGGTAATGCCAAGGAAGCCTAAGAATCTTATTCAATTGGAGGATTATTGTCAGGAAGAGTGGGCTAAAATTACTACTGAAGAGTGCAACAACTTGGTTGTAAACTATGAAAAGCGACTGAGGAAGGTAATCAAGGCCAAAGGCTATACAATTGATTATTAAATAAATCGTGCCAATAATTTTGAACAAGGGTTTTTTGCAATTATGTTTGTTGTTCCTTTGTTATTTATTTTTTTCTAAAATCCGATTGCTGCATCGGAAAGGCCAGTTAAAAATACATAATATACTTTGTTATTTTCTTTAATTTAATCCCTTTTTTAGAATTTATTAGACAAAATTTAACTTTTATTTTACCGTGCCAATAAATATGATCATCACTGTATATATATATATATATATATATATATATATATATATATATATATATATATATATATATATATCTTGGTTTTGCTTCGTAAACGAATATCCTATGAAGGTGGGTTATCCACTGGAAGGTAAGGGTTAACGAGCGTACAAGTGTACAATAGTCATTGAGACAATGTCGTATTAATAGTTAGTTGTGGAAACTGGGATGAAATTTATTATTAAGGAGGGGGGATAACAAGAACTTGTTTACATTTGACTTGAAGACGACCATACTGTAGTCATATGGAAAGCAGTTCAGCGAAACAGAGTTCCGTAGGCGTGCAATTCTCGGAAAGAAGTTTTGTTCATGGAATTTCCGTTTAGATTTAGGCATGATGAGTGAGGGAAACTGTTGTTAGTCGTTGTAGTTAGACGGATGTTCTTTGTGAAAGTTATGCAAAGATAGAATGAATAGATAGCATAGATTGAAGACCAGATGAACACTTGCCATGAAAATAATAGAGTAAAGAAAGGCTCACAACTTTCTGTGGGAAAGAGAAAATCACATTCTTACATCATTCGTAGACATCTATGCTGATGATACTACCAAATCAAAGACTGTAAACGACCAGGTTCTCTCTGATTCTCTTTCCTCTGATCTTGAGCACGTGATACAATGGGGAAAGGTGTAGCCGATTACTTTTAATTCATTTTAAACCGAACTTTTACATAATCAACAGTCTGATGCCAATCTGGCATCAATTGAAATGAATAGCTTCTTGTTTTGATAAGTTTCAGGGCTTGACCTTTACTCCCGATCTAAAATGGAACAGGTATATTAAATCTATTGCCAAGGTAACTGGAAAAATGGTGGGACCCTTCTGCCGGTTCAGTGGATATCTCATTCCTGATGTAATTCTCCACCTATATAAAAGCCAGCTATGGCCAACTATGGAGTACTGTTGCCACATCTGGACAAGAACTGCTAGAAGTAGCTGATCCTACCTTGACAGAGTTCAAAATAGACTTCGTATCTTAGTGGGGGTGTCCTTTTCTCTTCCCTGCAACCTCTTTCCCACAGAAGAGACGTTATGGGCCTGTCTCTGCTTTATCGTTATTTTCATGGCAAGTGTTCGTCTGAGCTTCAAACTATAGTCCTCCCTCACCAAACCTTCACGAAAAACACTCGTCTAGCCAAAACCACTATCAATAATTTTCCACAGTCTTTATCTGTCCATAAACCTAAATGTAGATCCTATGAACAAAACTCCTTTCTTAGAACTGCACGCATGTGGAACTCTCTTTTAATTATCTTCAAGTCCAACATAAACAAGTTCTTGATGAATCAGCCCCCTAAGTAATCCAATTTACAAAATTCCCACTACTTATGTTTACTACGCTATAATCACATTGACTAATGTATACCCGTTAACCCTTATCCTCGAGTGGCTTCCGGGCCTTGATAAGTAGTGGTTCCTGTGTAAAAAAAAGTAAAAAATGGGGGCATAACTTACTAGGTTTATACACCGGTTTTGAATTTTGTTAAGGCATGATAGGTTGCTAGATGTGGGTGCCGTGACAGCTTGTATAAAATTGCATAAGAAATGATCCTAGCTGAAGAATTGAATTTAGTGAGTCAGAATCCATATATCGAACAGTTTTTTTTTTTAGAGAGTATTTCCTGCTTCTTAAATTAATTAGCTTCATTTCTTTCTAGGACGATTTCTATGAGAAAAATGAAGGAAATACTGTAATATGTAAAGATAAAAGACGGAATGATTCCATTTTCCTTTGATGAAAACCGGTTTTCTTTAATTTGTTGTAGACTATGTACTAGTTTTAGATGTGTACAAATCTCAAGAGCGATAGAAGTTTTCTATCATGTCTGAAAGTGACACAATGTTCAACAAGCGAGGTCAGAGATGCGCTGCTGTACAACTTATGTTCTCTAACGATCCTAGTTATGAGAACAAGACAATTTCTAATACTCTCAAAATGCAAATGCAGGCGGTTCAACGCTTGGGTACAGAACTCAACGGCGACGGTAACGGTCTTTGGTGTGGTTACAAGTGAGGGTCACATCATTCCAGCTCATATCATCGAAGTCGGTTTAAAGTCAAATTAAAATGTACTTCGATGTGCTAAAGAGTCTGATGATGGCCTACTGTAATCAGATGGCTGCTGTAAGCCCCTGGGTGTGGCAACGGGACTCGGCACTGCCCCACAAGTCCAAAGAAACCCAGTCTTGGCTTCAGAAAGAGTGTTTCGATTTTGTACCCTTTCTTTACTAGCTAACTCCTCCTCTGTCCTGAACCAGTTGGACTACTTCGTTTGATCATACGTTGGGAACATTCGCCCACCTTCCACCGGCGCTTGTTGAAAAAGCATGCTCCCAGTTCCGGACCCGTCTCAAGGCGGTGATTGAGGCTGAAAGCGACTACATTGAATAGATGTCAAGTCTTCTGCATAATCAAGTTACCTTACTTGATATTTTAAATAAAAAAATTTAAATAATGATGTAGTGCTGGTTTCCTGAGGGCGACAAATATCGTTCCGTCCTCTATGAAAAGTTTCAATAGAGAAAATAACAAAAATTCGTCATTCAAATAAAAGAGATGAACAAGAAATGTTTTAAGTAGTTGTATCAAATAATTGTTTACATACGAGTTTGGCTTCAAATGTAACTGAGTGAAATGTTTAGAAAATGTCTTAGTGTGAGACATCTTGGCGAAAATAATATGTAGTGTACGGATTGTTTTGGGTCAGTTTTCTTTTTAACTTAACGTAAGTTTGGAAAATAAGAAATATGTGTTTTTATGATTTTATATCTTCCATCAGAAAATATCAATAAAATCAAAAGTTGTATGCAATAAACTGTTGCAGTCGAGATGTTTAGTAGTTGTATAGATCGTAAAAGTTCTAGTGCTTTTTCGTTTGTACGTGCATATTTTTTAGCTTTGTTATTTTTAGCGTGAGATTGTTGCATGTTTTTTGTGTATCGTCGAATGGAAAAACGATACAAATATAAATTATAGAATTGATTTATTCATTTTGGTACAATAATAGGCAATACGTGTCGGGTTTAAAGTGAGTTGACAAGTATCCCACTAAGTGTTCGCAATTAAACTCCTGTGGCAGATCTCTCGTTACTCAGGTCAATAACTGACCTCTAACTTCTTCGAAAACTGTGGCACGTGATGTCAAATCTACCGGGAGTCCTCCGCATTAATTCTCAACGTCTCTGGGTTGAATTCTGCTGAAAAGCAAAAGCGAATCCTTGCATGTGCCGAAAAGAAAAGACAGACAAAATCAGGGTTTTCTATCTACGAAAAGTTAGTTTCACAAAAGTTACAGATTTTTTACATATGTACATCATTCAGATCACCAAAACATTTTACGTCTCACACTTTCTTTCATCGTCACTGGATGGCTAGGCGGGGAGGGGGCGTAGAGCGTTGGGACCTTATTTCTTCTCCAGATTTCGGCACAACCTGTCCAGACAGTCTGGGCGCTTGTTTTATATTCAGGGACTGGTTGGGGTATGGCGGTCCATTCAACCAATCAGAGTTTAATATGTTTTCTGGGGAATTCCAGACCCAACTTGTAACCTAATTGACCTAAAGGAGCGTTTCGCTCCCCATTAGGGAGATCAGACACAAACAAATTGCGTGTGTGCAATTTAGCAATACGACCAGAGATATCCTTTTCACACGACCTCAAGGGGTCAAAACATATCATTCAGAGAACTAGTTTAAACGGGTGTTTTCCAGGTTAACCAGTACAAATCTTGTTAAACAATGATATATATATATATATATATATATATATATATATATATATATATATATATATATATGGTTTTTTTTTCAAGTACAAGCATTTCCCTTTTGACACCCGCCGTTGTCCGAGATTCAATTAACGTTCAATAGACAATCTTAGGATATTTATCTGGCCTCCCTCAGGGCCTAGTGAGATCTTATCCTCCTCAATCGGGAGCAAATCGCTCCCTCAAATGGTCATGTTACACTCGCAGATTCAACTTACTTTACTCATTGGGCATTTCACGAGATGGTTGCGCAAAGGAGTTACTTGATGGCACTTAAAACTTTACACAGTGACTTTTTCAAACAAATCGAATAAAGCATTCTATAAGTATTTTGGCAGAAACAATTGATTGGTGGAATTACGCGTGGATCGTCTCCTGTTTGCGTGTTGTCATAATTCTGTAGCTATAAACGTTTTCTTAGTCCAAGTTCAAAAGAAAACGAATGTTTACGTGTTTTATTCGTTTTTACTCCAAACAGAGCATATTGCTACTAGCAACATAAGGGGCTACTATTTGAGATCGTGTCTCATACGGATCTCTGGGGAGTTGAGCTTAAAGATGTCTGCTTTCATTACATTTAGATTTTTGCAGGTTGATACAATTATGGAAACAGGAAACCGGGAGGGAATTCCAAAATCTAGCTATCTAGGCAAAACTATTAAACTAGAAGACTTTCCGGCATCTAGTGAATAATGATGAAAGGGTGGAATTGTGCTGCTTTCGGGGGATCATGGGTGCTGTGAGTTCATCAGAGCACATTTCTATTAAAGTAATTGTAAAATTGGCCTACGTATGCGACATGGTGGTGATGGGACAGATGTTGAAGCTTAGGTTACTCAAAGAGGCTTATTAGATTTCTCTATTAGGTCTAAACTGAGCATCTTCATTAATCATACGTAAAATAAACACCGAAATAACGGATTTGCTTTTACAATAAATATTTACTTTAAATTAGCAAAGGAGGCATGTGTGAGTAAATAGATGAGGAAAGTATATCTAATACCTTTCTTTTAATACTTCATTTTTTGCTTGGTTGCTCAGTCACTTTACGTTTTTAACACGCTTTTCCATTTGACTGAAATCTTAATCTCTTAATCTATTCCAAACTTTATTAACCAATTCAATATAACTGAAAAAAGAAACAAGGAAATGGCTGTTTAATTTCGTTTCAGTGCAGCTTTTCGAACAACTAGAAATAATAACATGTGCACTCATTTCATCTCGGCTCACCCAAGCGAATTACTATTATATGATTTTACCATAACCGAATTGAGGGCATACTGAATCAGAATATGCAATGTTTATAAGTATTTTTTGTAAGTTCGTGAAACTTAAATAAATTCAATGTTATTTATATAATACTAGCACGGGGCCATGAAAGCTAAATAGAAGATGATAAATAGTGTTAAGTTTCTCAGCCTCCCGCGAAATTCTTTTGTTTTTTTTTTAGTTCTAACCCATTCGACACAGCGATGGACGTATTATGACGTTGTAAATTTGTATAAACATATCCGAGAGGTAGAGTGGTTCACGCATGACCAGATGTTGTAATCGTTTAGAAAGAGACGATTTTACGTCGCCCATATCAGGTTCTTCGGCGGTTAAGATAGGAGAAAAATGAATATTTTGTTCTGAATGTCACATATTATGCGTCCGAGTTTCTGTCCTTTTAAGATAGTACCAGAATCATTCGTTTGCTTTGGATTTCAGACGTTTTAAGAAGACATATAAACTTGCCCTTTATATTATACGTAAATACATAATGCATTCAAAACAATGTGCTCAACTTCGTTGTCAGCGGTGTTATAATTACTAAACCCAGATTCATCGTGGATTCGGGTCTTGCAAGATCAAACATTCTCGCCTGGAAGACTCCAGTTTCGTTAATCGGGTAAAAGCTTTTAGACTGATAGCAAAGTATCACGCACTTTCAAACATGAAAATATATATTAATGGAAGAAAAATGGCAGCTGTAACGATTGTGCATTCATACTCAATGCCAATATCGTGCCGACCATTGCGAAAGCGACCACGTGTCTCCTTTAATGTCCGCCATTTTGGAGCGAGGGTAAATGTCAAATCGCTGAGAACACACAAAGTATTCCATCATCAGTCACTGGAAGAAATTGTAGTGAATAAATAAAAGAACGAACGAGGTCTGTTTTGAAAGCTTTAGTCCACTTACCGATTTGCAGTGAATGACGCATACAATTGGTATTCATAAACATCAGAGAGTTATACATAAAAGGCGCTAACTTATATATTCATGTCACAATATTATTAATTTCGCAAAAGTATGTTGTTACGAAATTCAGACTGACCTCTATACTAAAGCAAATGTCTGATATCTCCAATCAAACACGGACAGCAAAAAGAGTTTTACTGACCCGCGAACAAATGTTAACATTTAGTGCACTTACTCAACGTAAAACGTTTTTCCATATATATATATATATATATATATATATATATATATATATATATATATATATATACATGTATATATATAATTTTACTGTTACTTTACTTATATATATATATATATATATATATATATATATATATATATATATATATATATACTTTTACTGTTACTTTACTTATATATATATATATATATACTTTTACTGTTACTTGCCGTGCGGTTTAATGTTCGTGAGCTGAAATTATTTTGAACATTTCTACCACGCCCATGCATTCGACTGCGTTTGCTCTACAATGTTTCCACTGAATCTTTCGGATATCAGTCTGTTTCTGCTGTTGTATAAGTCCTCTTAGTTTTTGGTCTGTACCAAAGCTACCATCTCGGATTTATTTCGACTTTTAATATAGGTACTAGGGGCTGCCCATTAAATTAAATGAAATTTTCGATTAGATGCCCCTTTTTACAAAGCTCCTCATGAATTTTCTACACACAGTATAAATCCCCAGCTGAAAGAAAACCTTCTATTCTAATAGTTTCTCCCCAAGAACTGCTAGACTTTAGAATGCCCTTTCGGGTTCCTGCTACTCTGACTGTACTGACACACAGAAGTTTAAGTGTAATAAAAATAGACATCTTGCTGCTTAGCTCCCTACATAGTACCCCTGGAAATTATATCCCAGATAGTACCCCCCTATCTCAAACTGATGCCATGCCTATTTGGGGCGAAAATGAAATAAAATTATGACGCGAACGGCACATGTCTTTTTTATTTGTTTCAATACTGGTAGCGTATTTTCTTAGGGTTCGAGTCTCGCTGAATTCTTTTGCATACTTTTAGAACGGCTGAAGAAACTTCGGGGAACTGTTTTTGATTTTGACTTGAGTTTTTCATTCTCTGTCGTTAAAGTTATCACTCTTGCCATAATTATAGGCAAATTCGACAAATTCAAACTTGCAGTAATTTGGCAGTAAAAGTATTCCTAATACGAGAACTTTTAAATTCTTTGTCGTACATTTAAATGTAACAGTAGGGAGTAATTCTTTTTTTTTTTTTTTTTTTACACAGTGATCACCACTTATCAAGGCCCGGAAGCCACTCAGGGATAAGGGTTATTGCAAGTACATTACGTTAGTGTGGAGATTTGCTGAAGTGTTTACTTAAGGGGGTGGTTTATTAGGAATTTGTTAACATTGGACTTGAAGTCATCAAAGTTGTAGTCCGGAAGAAAAGCAGGCAGACGGAACAGAGTTCCACAGGCATACAGTTCTAAGAAAGAAGCTTTGTTCATGGAATCCGCGTTTTGATTTAGGCACAGATATAGAGTGGGGGAAATTTTTCACAGTGGATTCAGCTAGACGGGCGTTTTTCGTGAAAGATTGGCGAGGGGGACCAGAGATTGGAGTTCAGACGAGCATCTGCCATGGAAATAAGGACAAAACAAGGACAGGCTCGCAACGTCCCTTCTGTGGTAGAGAGGTTGCAGGGTAGAGAAAAGGGAATCCCCCATTAAACCGCGAACTCTATTTTGTATTCTGTCAAGGCAGGATAGGCTGTTTTTAGCAGCTCCTGCCCAGATATGGCACCAGTATTCTATTCTGGAGCGGTAGAACGATCCCACCATCTTTCCAGCGACCTTGGCAACAGACTTGATGTACGTGTTCCATTTCAGATCAGGAGTAAGGTCAAACCCAGAAGCTTGTCAAAACACTGAGCCTCAACCAGACGAGAGCAATCCATCACAGTTGATGCCAGCTGGGGATCAGAGCGTTGATGATGTAAGGATAGGAGTTTGGTTTTGGATGCATTAAAGGAAACCAGCCACATCTTCCCCCACTGAACCATGCGCTCAAGATCAGAGGAGAGAGAATCAGAGAGAACTTTGTCATTTACAGCCTTTGATGTGTTGCCGTAGATGGTCGTGTCATCAGCATAGATGTCAACGAATGATTTAAGTATGTGTTTAGGGAGGTCATTGATGTAGATCAGGAAGAGAGATGGGCCTAAGATTGACCCCTTAGGGACTCGAGCATTTATATTGCAGGCCTCCGATTTTTGTCCATCTACCACTACTCTTATGAGCCTATCGGAGAGAAATGATTTAATTATTGAGAAAACATTTCCAGTTATACCGTAGCTGGAAATCTTGTGAAGTAGACCCTTATGCCATACCTTGTCGAAGGCCTTATATATGTCAAGAGCAATTGCCCTAGAAAGGAAGCCTTTGTCAAGAGATTCACTAATCCTGTGGGATATAACCGTCAGCACATCTGCGGTAGATCTTGCAGAGCGGAAACCATATTGTGTGTCACTAAGAAGGTTATTCCTGCTGAGGTGGTTGATTTATTTCTCTATTTAATATGGATTCCAGCAACTTACTCAAAACACACAGGAGACTTATTGGTCTGTACTGAGAGGGAGATGACTTATTACCTGAATTCTTAAATACAGGGCAAACTGATGAGGTCTTCCAGGGAGTCGGAAAGCACTTCTCCTTAAGGCAACGCTTAAATAGTTTCTTAAGTATGGGAGCAAGTTCTGGTTGAAGCTTTTTTAACACTATAATTGGGATGCCATCAGGGCCAGTTGCTTTACTGGAATCTAGGTTCTTTATTAGCTTGGCGACCTCATGCACGAATATTTGTATGTTACATAGCGTGTTCTGTGTTATAGGAGGAAATATGGGGAGTTGATGGCCTTCGTCGCATAGGGTAGAATTAGCTGCAAAGTTCTTTGCAAATAGTTTGGCCTTGTCTGACGCTGACGAGATGACCTCTGGTCCATGTATAATGGTTGGGATAGAACGCACACTTCTGTTCAGGATGCTATTTGTTATTTGCCAAAACTGGTGGGATCCAAGCCGCTGATCAGCTACCTTGGATTTAACAGACTGGGCATATAGCTCTCTTGCATTTTTTATTACTCTTTTACAGTGGTTGCTGGCAGACTTGAAAGCAGCTTTAGTCTCAGTGCATCTATTACGTTGGTAGGTATGGAAAAGGTGATTTCTGTGCGCGATAGCAGCAGCACATTCTGGGGAGAACCATGGCTGGCTGTTAGGTTTTTGTTGGAATTTTTTTGATGGTATGAATTGGTCTATGCCTACAATTAACCATTCGGTCAGATTTGATACTATAGAGGACACTTCCTTTTTAAACATGCAGTGCAGATGTAAATCAGATATGAATGTACGGAAGCTATCCCAGTCAGCCATAGAGTATCGGTATACAGTACGGTGGAGGGGTACGTCTGGGGGCTTCTTACATTTCGTTTTTATCTTAACTGATACGACGGAGTGGTCGGAGGATCCTAGAGGAGAATGAACGGAACATGAACATAGCTCAGAGGAAGTTGAGAGAAAAAGGTCTAAGAGGCTTGCATATTGACCGGGTATATCGGGCACACGTGTGGGTTCGCGAACAATCTGAGTGAGGTCATAAGCAATGGCAAAATCATGACAAAACCATCGCCTGTCTTATTCACATTCTCAATTTATTTAAGACCTTTTGGCTGTTTTGCAGGACTTTAGCATGGTAGGTTTATTAAATCATTTTCATGTATACAAAGTGATGATGTCGAATCTAAATGAAACCTCGTGTTTTTACTTAATATCTGCACCACCTGATATTTACGTATGTTTTAATAGTTTTTTTTTTTTTTTGTCGCGCCAGAATTTTAATTTCGTCATTTGCTCTATTAATAGAACCTTAATGTTAAATTCTGTTACAAGTCAGGCAAAGTTTTTTTTTTTTGTTTTTGTTTTTTTTACACGGTGGTCACCACTTATCAAGGTCCGGAAGCCACTCAGGGATAAGGGTTATTGCAAGTAGAATACGTTCGTGTGGAGATTTGCTGAAGTGTTTACTTAAGGAGGCGGTTCATTAGGAATTTGTTAACGTTGGACTTGAAGACATCCAAGTTGTAGTCAGGTGGGAAGCAGACAGACGGAACAGAGTTCCACATGCGTGCAGTTCTAAGAAAGAAGCTTTGTTCATGGAATCCACGTTTTGATTTAGGCACAGATATAGAGTGGGGGAAATTTTTCACAGTGGATTCAGCTAGACGGGCGTTTTTCCTGAAAAATTTGTAAGGGGGGACCAGAGATTGGAGCTCAGACGAGCACTTGCCATGGATATAAGAATAAAACAAGGATAGGCTCGCAACGTCTCTTTTGTGGGAGAGAGGTTGCAGGGTAGAGAAAAGGGCATCCCCCACTAAGCTACGAAGTCTATTTTGTACTCTGTCAAGGCAGGATAGGCTGTTTTTAGCAGCTCCTGCCCAGATATGGCACCAGTATTCTATCCTTGGACGTACTTGGCTTTTATATAGATAGAGAATTGCATCAGTATGTGCGGTATGAACAGTCTTTACTTCAATGCACGGCTCCGCATCGATAGCAGGGACTTGGTAGTGACTTACTTTGATTTTTAGTGAAATGTCTTTTCTGTATGTGGGGCGAATAATATACATTCTTTTTTATTTTCTTTAGTAAATAGTGTTTTGACTTTTTATGCATCTTTCTTATGTACGCGATACCGTATCCTTGCATCCCGTTTAACGCTAATCACACAGTGACAGTCTCCCGCCAAATTTATGAGTTTCAGGTTTTGTTTACTTTCTAATTTAGTTAAAACTTTGTGTCGAATTCCAAAGTCTTTTGCTGATACCAATTCTTGTATAAGCATCAATCCTGCACAATCGTCAGAGCTCAGTTCAATATTTGTTGACTTGATGCAAATAATCGATATTCCTCGTAATCATTTTTTGTTAAATGCAGGCATTTCCATGTCTTATATATGCTTTCGGCTTAACAGTTCCGTTAAAAGTTTTACGATTTCAGAAAAAGTTAAGTCAAACGTTTGGTAAAATTTAATCCATGAATTTTTTTGGATTCCAATATTTGAAGCAATAAGCGAGCCTTTTTGTAGTTTGCCCAATTGACACAATCAAGGTTACACTGATCCTCATAACTTCTGAAGTACGTGGCGAAAGCCTTGCAGTCGCTCAGAGCATTAATGAAATTGTCAATTTCAGACTTCATTTTGTGAGAAGGCTATGGTACTTTATGTGACTTAGTTTTTATTTGTTAAAGTTTGTAATGATAAGTCTGTTTTCTCTTGTTGATCTAGTAACAGTTTTGAGATATTTATTCCATTTTCCTTTTTCCGTCTGATTCTGTTGTTGTATCTGGTATTTATCTAATTCATCCTGTGTTCGTTTTTTTATATTTTGCTTTTGTTGCAGTAGTCTTTCTTCGTGTTTGCTAAACTCGATTTGATATTTCCGTATTTGTGCTATAGTTAATTATAAATCTTTCATTGTTTCCTTATCCAACAAACATTCAAACAAGGAATTATAATAAAGATTTTATTATTTATTATAATTCTTCGTGTAAATGTTTACTGGATTGATAAACATTGTTCCGTGTTACTATATTCTTTCTCAGATTAATCATACCTTATGTTTACATAAGGATATCTAACAAAATTAGCAATTATATATAATTTTTGACCCAAATTCTCAATTTTAGAATAGTGCTTTAACCTATAGTTTTTTCCGATAACAGTAAAAACATGTGCAGTATTATTACCAGGCAAACCACCATATGTAAATAACTGAAAAGCAAAAATAAGAATTTGTGCAATTCCCCCTATAATAGTAATATTAAAACAAACATTTTTCACGAACAAAGAATTTTTTAATCGTAGAAAAAAGTTGTAAATATCTATACAGATTTTAAACTATCTTAAATAGATATATTATATTTATAAATATATAATATATTATATATATGTGAAATTGTCTTACTCCACAATGTGCCATATAGTTCGAACAGTAACTTCTATCAATAAGAAAATTAAAATTGCTCAACCAAATACCCCCTCGTTAACTACGAGCATTAACTGCAATTGCCAACACACAAGGCAATGTCCGTTTAATAATGATTTTATAAACAAATATGTAATATATGTTTTCTTGGTAACTGAATTATCCCAAAAAATGTATTGATCTTCTAAAATAATACTAAGGAAGTCTCACTTTCTCGATCTTCATCTTTATTAATTAAACAGACTGACTCCAAATATTAATTTCTCTGTCATATTAGTAAATAAGAGTTGCACTGTGGGAACTCAATTACCCTTCCAAATAGCATATATCTGTCATCTATTAAACGCTGGGACATCTTAACTTCAAGTAGATCTATCTGTGTCTAAATCTAAGCGAAAATTCTAGGAGTAGAGTTTTTTTTAGAACTGCTCATCTGTTGAAACAATACAACGAAGCTGCTTCCTGGGTGACTACAATATGGTCGTTTTCAAGTCTAACGTGAATACTCTCTTTAAGAGCTGTATTCTAAAATAAACTGACTTATTAACTTTCCATTGCGATACCATTAGCATTTATGCTACGATACCCATAGATATATCACGATATATAACATTATAGATGAAATAATTTAAACTCCTAAAATGTATACATACATTAAAACGTCCGCGTTCCTGGTTAATTGGTGTATCTCAAACCACATATATTGTTTAAATATGGGCAATAATAAAATAAAACTCATTATTGAACTAGTTTTAGATGTAAAATATTCCGTTTCAATAAATTGATTCCTATTGTAGAAGCCAGAATCATTCACACCAGACTCTGAATTTTTGCTCTATGTATTTCTAAAGCGGTTACTGATTATAGTTACATATAAACATGATATTAGTTATTGGAACATATACATTCTTTTAACTAGAAGCATGAAATTGGGTTAAAATTCAGTTAACTATTAGATCTATCTTACAAGCAAAACAATCTAATACCCAAATTAAGTAGAATACTATAATAAACCCATATTTTAATTTATATTTAATTAAATCTCCGTGTATATGTTAGTGTCATAAAATTTTATGTATCTTTATTTTGTTTTTAAATTCATAATTTTTTCTTTTGGGATTATTTTAGATACTGTAACAATAGTTGATATATAATTGTTTCCCACGGACAACGATGAAAATGTATATGATAAAAATGTCCTAAATTCTTACAGATGCCAGCCAAGAAAAATATTTCTCGCGGAAATTCTTTTTTTTTTACAAATGAGTCACCACCTATCAAGGAACGAAGGCCACTCGAGAATAAGGGTTAATGAGTATATAGTAGTCAATGGCACAATATCGTAGTTCTCGGTAGTAGAGGAAATTTGGTAAATTTGACTACTTAAGGGGATGGCACATTAAGTACTTGTTTACGTTGGACTTGAAGACAACCATATGGTAGTCAGCCGAAAAGCAGGAAAACCGAAAAGAGTTCCACAGCTTGCAGTTCTAAGAAAGAAGCTTTGTTCATGTCGTCTATGTTTAGGCTTAGACATAGATAAAGAATGAGGGAAGTTATTGATAAGGGCATTCCCCACTAGGATATGAGGTCAATTTTGAACTTTGTCAAGACAGGATAAGCTGTTTCAAAATGTGGCAACAGTACTTCATCCTTGTACGTACTTAGTTGTTATACTATTAGAGAATTGCATCAGCAGTGAGATATCTACTCGAGCGGTATAATGATCCCACCATTTTTCCAGCAACTTTTGCTACGAATTTGATATACGTGTACCATTTCAGGTCAAAAGTAATGGTCAGACCCAGAAGTTTGTCTCAATATGGAGCTTCTCCAAGACGAGAGCCAGTCATTTCAATTGATGCCAGTCGGGGACCAGAGCGTTGATAATGTAAAGATAGAAGTCTTAGACGCATTAAAATTAACCGCCACCTCTTTTTACATTAAACCACGTGCTCAAGATCAGAAGAGATAGAATCAGGGAGAACTTGGTCATTTATAGTCTTTGAAGTGTTGCCATAGATGGTAGTGTCGTCAGCATACATGCCTTCAAATGATCTTAGGATGTGATTTGGGAGATCATTGATGCAGATCAGGAACAGAGTTGAGCCCAGAATGGACTATTGAGGGACTCCAGAATTAATACTGTGAGCTTTTGATTTCTGCACATCAACCACTACTCTTATGAACATATCAGAGAAATTATTTAATAATTGAAAATAAATTTTCAGCTATACCATAGCTGGAGATCTTGTCGAGTAGACCTATATACTATATCTTATCAAAGGCCTTTTATATGTCAAGAGCAATTGCCCTAGAAAGAAAGTCTCCGTCGAGAGATTCGTTAATTCTATGAGATATAACTGTTAGAACATCTCCTGTATATCTAGTAGAACAGTAACCATATTGCATGTCACTGAGGAGGTTATTTTTATTGAGGTGGTTGACGTTTTAACACAGTTTCCAGCAACTTACTTATGATTCACAGGATAATTATTGGTCTTTACTGAGAGGGAGATGACTGATCACCTGAATTCTTAAATACGGAGTATACTGATGAGGTTTTTCCAGGGTGTTGGAAAGCAATTCTCCTTAAGATAACGTTTAAACAGCTTTGTAAGCATATGAGCTAGTTCCCGTTGAAGCTTATTCAGCACTATAATGCTGAATGCCGTCAGGGCCAGTTTCATTACTGGAATCAAAGTTGTTGATTAGTTTGGCAACATCAGGCAATGATATTTGTATGTCGCATAGCCTGTTTTCAAATACAAAAGGAAATATGGGGGGTTGGTGACCCTGGTCGCATAGGGCAGAATTAGCTGCAAAGTTCTTGGCAAAGAGTTTGCCTTTACCCGATGTTGACGAAATTACCTCAAGTCATGTTCTGATACAATGTCTTAACACGGTAGCTTTATAATTATCTAACTTTATACATTCCACGATCAAACGTTGCTATAATAGTCGACTTTCTTATAGTATTTGAATAGGCGTTCTTTCTCTTATTTAATATTTCACTTACCTAAGTGTAGTTTCATGCGCAATTTACAAAATGCAATGTCAGCTTTTACTGCATTTCATCAGAGAATTAAGCTCATATTCTCCTTTACTCGCTTATGTTTATTTAAGCAAGACTAATCAATGTTAGATGTTGTTTTATGGTTGGCATAAAGTAAATCGACAACCATATAGATTCAAACAGCGGTTGGTCAAGCGAGTTATACAGGGTTTTGAACATACCGTCATCTATCTTAAAATTTTAATAACATCAAAACTGCATTTCAAATGGTAACAAAACAAACACAATGAACAATATATATTAAAGATTAATATCATTTAACCAAACAACTTTTTACTTGCCACGCGTTTTAGCAAACGACGCATTTTTCAACATTCCCGTTGTTATTCGCAAACTGCTTTCTCCAATAAATGATTTTTAAATAATAAATAATTTTTATCTTTTAAAAACATTACTTTTTAAGAAACCTCACAATCAGCAGGCGCCAATTCCTTGTTATAATAACTATTTTAACACTCTCTTATATTGCCTCCATCAAGATAGCAGTGATGCTTAAACAAGATGGCGTACAAAATTTCTTAAGACACTTTATATTTGTAAACAAAAAAATATACAACTTCCTATTTTATCTACTTATAACTTATTAATACACTGAGATGGGAATTCTTTCGGATTCTTTACGTCTTTTCTCTATGGGGTTGATTGAAAATTACGAATTAAACAGGAAAACATTTTTTCTCTTTTAATGCATACGTTTGGTCAGAATCAGAAGTACAGTTTTAAAATATATGACGACTTTAATTGACAC
Source organism: Euprymna scolopes (assembly GCF_053919585.1). Lineage (NCBI taxonomy): Eukaryota > Metazoa > Mollusca > Cephalopoda > Sepiida > Sepiolidae > Euprymna > Euprymna scolopes. The sequence continues at coordinate 16,610,508 of NC_136503.1, read as the reverse complement.
TTTATATTTGTAAACGTATTAATAAAGAATTCCATATGTTAAACTATTTATAATTCATTCATAAGATGTGATTTCAGATTTTTTACGCCTTTTCTCTATGGGATTGATTCAAAACGTACGGATATTCTACGAACCCGATAATCGCGGAAAAGACTAAAAGGTATATATTCACTCACAATGCGATTTCCGATTGATTTGACAAAAACGTATTACAGCTGATGAGTATATCGGATCTCTATACTAATCACTCTAGCATGGTGACCCGATGTTGCCCGGGGTTGAATGATGATTAACGAATGTTTCACATTCCTATAATTTTATTGTTATTAAAATCAGTTAAAAAGGCCATTTTTTAATACGATCGATTGGGTGCCTGCTCTAGTTGAGGAACTATCGCCGGCATTGAGGGGGTGACGTACATGCGTCTCGTTACATACCTGTAACAATGACTAAATGCAAAATATATTGTAATGTACATTGCACTGTAGAGAACCTAATGTTGATTTTATAAACTTAGTTTTATATATATTGCCTGAATTAAGGTTTAAAATGAAAAAAAAATCAACTATCATACTCCAATTATGCTCTAAACAGAAACATTCGCTTCTGTCATATCCTAGAACATACTGCTGATTTTACATGTCGAGCCCTTCGGCTTGTGTGGAAATAAAACTTTTCAAGTGTGTTTGTGATGTTAGGCTGTGTAAGGTGTTAACATCGGTTCCTTTTTATAAGATTATTTCGATTATCGATATTTATCGAAGACATTTCGATATAAAACCCATCTACGAACATTGCCAGGAACATGAAGTTCCTTTGTTTGAAATTTCATAAAAATCGACCCAGTCGTTTTCGATTCCACAGGAAATGAACTCATAGGCACACAAAGTTCAGTTTATATAATTGTTGATATCATGAAACACGTAAGCGTGTGAGTGTTTCTCGCATTAACATAACTTTATTACTTTTTTTTATTTCCTATTAATCGGATGTTTATTTAAATTGAATGCGAATTTATATTTTTAAACGTATTCATATACAAGACGATAGCAAATCAACTCCCTATTTTGAATTACTCATAATTTATCCATACGTTGGTGTGGGGGTGGGTCCTGTTTTATTTTTTACGACCCTTTTTTCTATGGAGCTGATTGAAAGCGTATGTTCTACGAAACCGAAAAAAAGTTTTAATCGAGGAAGAATAACAAAAGTTTTTTTTTTCTTTTTTACATAGTGGTCACCCCTTATCAAGGCCCGGAAGCCACTCAGGGATAAGGGTTATTGCAAGTACATTACGTTAGTGTGGAGATTTGATGAAGTGTTTACTTAAGGGGGAAGTTCGTTAGGAATTTGTTAACGTTGGACTTGAACGTCGAAATGGAAAAATCCCATTTATGGGGTGAAGCCGAGTAAAATTGGGCTATTTGTTAGGATTAAGTGCAGCGAAGTAAGTATTATGGTATCCATTCGATCACAGTTAAGGATTATTAATGATTTATAGGGAGTAGTATTTATTGCAAAAATGAGCACAAATACATCCTTATTCAACCATTTTTCATAGAGAAATTAATCCCTATTTGTTATTAACTGTCCATCGAATGGATACTGTAATACTTAGTTGTACATTAAATTGTTAATATCATTCACCCTTATCCACAATGCACATTTTAACCTTCATAAGCGATCATTAATCTTACATAATGGAACCCTATGAATGCAAATGAGTAGAGTAAACGAGTAGATATATAAATATTGAACAGTTAAGTCAAGTAGATGTGTGCATTTTATATCGGAATTAGGTTTTAGCTAACCAATCGCTAAGGGCAGATGGCTGATATTGACAAACACGTGTTATGAAAAGTCACGTTAAAGGTTTAACGAGTGCAGGCGCCAGCAGTGCTCGATGCTGATGAGATAGATCAAGAATTAATGACAGTTGAGCATATCTCCTGTTTTAGGATGAGATTTGTAAAATGTTCAGTTCTGGGAAGCGACAGAACAAGACGTGTATTAAAGTTGTAACACAATGATCAGTCCGACTACGCTCAACCCGATAAAGACGTAACAGATAGTGAAAAAAAAACTTGCTGATACATTTCCGAACCATTGTGTCTTCAAGTCCAAACCAAACCCAACTATATAAAAATCACAATAAGACATGGGTGTCCATTTTTGTCTCTGCGTGAAAAAGATTCCATTGCAGACAAGAATGAAGAGACGACCGGTGACAGAGCAAGTAGACTCAGTAAGAGGTTGTCCTGAATTCATACGCTTAGAAGGCTATGAAGTAACTAAAAATTAAAAAGGGTTGGTATGGCGTGATTTGTCAGCATCTATATGTATGTAGAAAAATGACATGCCAACTGTAAAATTAGCTGTTTTAATTGGGCTACTGAAAATATATTACTTTCCATAAAGTGCATGAAAAAGTTCAAGTTAAAAACGTTTGATATGACATTATGTAACATTATTAGTATAAGAAAAGCCACAATTTTGTTTACGTCTAGATGATCTCGAAGAATGTCAAATAAAAATGTTGCGTTTGTTTTTATGGTGCAATTAAGATATAAGATAATCTTTATTATTAGCGAGAAATAAAATAAAACATTGAAGATGGAGATTGTTTGATTTAATCAGATAAAATATCGCCATCACCAGCTCTTGCAAAAATGACATCGGTTTAAGACTGAAATAGAGATGGTTTAAACCTACTCGACTTATATATATTAATTTTAGATTTTTATAAGTTTTCGCACCAAACATGAATTAATTAAAAACATCATTTTTTTTTGAACCGCAGGTTTCATATGGCATATATTTACTAAATGGTGTCAGTCTACTGTTGGTCTCCGTGTATTCATGCCAGATGCAAGGCAGTGTTAGATGCCGAAAGATATGTTCATGAAGAAACGACAACAAGGGGAATTGTGAGCTTGTACAGTGAAATTAATTTGCGTGTTCTGGGGAGAGGCGTAGCTTTTTGGGAATGTAAAATAAATTCGCAGCTCTATCGATTAGCTAGGAGCGACAGGAGGAGATTCTTTTTCTGAATTTTTGAGATGGGGGATTGGTTATTCGTATTATTTGGATTCTTCGGACTACTGTTCTCACTGTAATTTTCAAAACGTTTTGGTCGATGCAACCTCCGACCTTTGTGTGGACTCGGGAATTTGGACGAAATTTCGAACTGAGCGCTTTATTTACTTCACAGAGTTAGTATGCTCTCATTCCGTCAGCCATATTGGATAGAGGTCCTAAATAATTCGAAATCGTGTTTTTCGGTTGCCCACATTAAGAATTGAACAAGCAACCTTAAGGAGAATACCGTCTTTACAGTTAATTTTCCCACGTACTCTAACCGCTGTGTCAGAAGTCCTAAATTCGAAGGTTCAAATCTCAGTGTGGGCGATCAAAAAATACAGTTGCGAATTACTTCGGACCTCTATCCAGTTATGGGTATCGGAATAAAAGCATGCTATCCCGTGAAGTAAATAAATTCTGTCCAAATTCCCGAGTTCGAGAGAAACATATTCGATTTCGACAATATATACATGAAGAAGATCGGAGGTTATATCGTCTGAAAGGTTGTAAAAATGGCTCTCAAGATGAGAACAATAGTCCAAAGAATTCAAATAATATGAAAGGGTGATTCATGCAAGCCAGACCATCCAGTGTGGCAAACTTAAGCTCTTCAACAACAGCAAACTGCAGCATCCAAAAAAACATATTTAGACTTGTACTCATTTTTATTTAAGTAATATTTAAGCTTATCGAATCTATGGTTCAAACGAAAATACTCACTTGGCATTCTCATAATGTCCTATATGTTAAAAAAAGACGCTGTTCAAATGATCACACGAAAAAGAAAATTAAAACCGATTTTTTTAAAATACCAGTTTGATCTTTCATCTATTAATAACATATTAAAATGTTTGGTATGTTTACGAAAACACAGAAATGAGTTTTGTTGGATTTAATTCCATAATCAAATTTATTTTTAAAAATAAGATTAAATTTTATTTCAAGTTATTCTATTTTTGCTGTCAATTAATATTTTATTAGTAGTAAAAGAAAATTGCAAATAAATACTGCGTGTGAACTTATTGTGTACGATAATGAAATATGATAGTTATTTCACCCGAAACGTTATTTAAAAAGAAATGCTTAAATTTGACGTCATGTAATTATAATCAATAAGAAATATCAATGTCTGCAATTCAAGCTAATTTATAGTGACAAGGAAAATATTTCATTAGAATTAATTAATGCCAATGTTGATTATAACATGAGGCTCTTTTATGAGGGACAATTTGTTTGTTTGTCTTTTATAAATCTCTAATGTAAATACGATAAATTTGTTTATATTTCTGTCTAGTGACTAAATTTTATAAATCTCTAATATAAATACGATAACTTTGTTTATATTTCTGTCTAGTGACTGAATTGAAAAACATGCCCTATGCAGACACAATATACGGAAGAAAGTAGGCAAACTGGGTTACTCTCATTATCAACCGTGGCCTACGTAAATAGAAGGAGGCCTAGTCCCTTAGAAATGACGACATGCCTGAGGTAGATGTAAGCTAGAGCTGTCGCACAGCCAGACTGTCGATAATGAATAAGAAAGCTTTTAAAATGTATTGAAAATGAGAGAATAAAAGCAAAACGATTCATACGAAAACTGATCTTATTCAATAATAATTTAAAAAAAAAGAATTAAAACTGATTTATAAAAAACAGGTTCCGTTTACAAATATTTTGTTATTTCTAGGATTCTGAAGCTACAAGGTAGAACGTTAAAATTGTCGCCCTAGAAAAAAAAACATGATTCCATTTCCATTTGATAAAAATCGATTTTCTTTCTTTGTGCAGACAATCTAATAATTGGCCAGTTTGTATAAATTCAAAAAGTGATAGGATCCTTCTATCATGTCTGAAAGTGACACAATGTTCAACGAACGAGATCAAAGATGCGCCGCTGTACAACTCGTGTTCTCTACCGATCCAAATTATGACAACAGGACCATTGTCAGCACCATCAAGATGCATCATTGGATTGCCACTAATAACAGAGACGTGCCCAGGGTAATGAAACAAAGTTTCCAGCCACAAAAAAAACATTTTAGTAAAAGCCATATCCTGCAACCTCACATCTTCGAAATCGGCTTGAAACTCAACACCAAAGTGTGCTTTGATGGCCGAAGAGTATAGTGATCCTCGGATGCAATTAAGTGGCCGCTGGTAGACTCTGGGTGGGGCTGCAGGCCTCGGCAACGCCCCACACGTCCAAACAGACCCAGGCTTAGCCTGAGAAAGAATGCCATGACTTTGTATAATTTTCTCACTGCCCCCTTAATCCTCCAACCTGAACACTCTGGACTACTTCGCTTGGTCATACGTCGAGAACATTACCAACGTGACCTCTTACAACACTACAGGCAGCCTGATAGCCGCCATCCACCGAGCTGCTGTCGGCGCTTGTGGAAAAGTCATGTTCCCAGTTCCGGGCCCGTATTGAAGAGGTTATTAAGGCTGAAGCTCTACCACAGAATCACGTTATCTGAATTGATTTTTTTCAATACATTTTTAAAATAAAAATGTAGTTTTGTTTCCTTTGGGGCGACAAATTTATTGTTCCACCTTGTAATATTCGTTTTTTTATTTAAAAAGTTGCATTTGCAATTAGTAAATACAGGAATACGATTTGACTAAGGCTAAAACTGAACTTAATTCATTACTAGTGGTCGTAAATAAACGGATTTGAGTGCCATCAGCCAGAAGCGAAACCAAACGCAAAATTTTGTAAGCAAAATAAATAAATAAATAACGCCACGTGCTGGGCGCCAACTCGCATGATTTAAGTAAGTAAGGGAACACATATTCGATGTGACCATGGCCAAGATCAAAGTGTAGTATCTGTTCAGGCAGATACTGCACTTAAGATAATTTGTACCAGTCAATGGAGGGGAAACCCTCTATACTGGGACAATTATTATTTTTGGTAACCAGAGTGACCCCTTTTAGGGGAGCTGGTTTTTATCTCACATTAAAAACGGCCTTGTGCCTAATTTGCTCGGTGGGGGAGCAAATAAATACCATCTGTTCCGGCAGATGCTGCACTTAAGATAATTTGTACCAGTCAATGGAGGGGAAACCCTCTATACTGGGACAATTATTATTTTTGGTAACCAGAGTGGCCCCTTTTAGGGGAGCTGGTTTTTACCTTACATTAAAAACGGCCTTGTGCCTAATTTGCTCAGTGGGGGAGCAAATAAATACCATCTGTTCCGGCAGATGCTGCACTTAAGATAATTTGTACCAGTCAATGGAGGGGAAACCCTCTATACTGGGACAATTATTATTTTTGGTAACCAGAGTGGCCCCTTTTAGGGGAGCTGGTTTTTACCTCACATTAAAAACGGCCTTGTGCCTAATTTGCTCAGTGGGGGAGCAAATAAATACCATCTGTTCCGGCAGATGCTGCACTTAAGATAATTTGTACCAGTCAATGGAGGGGAAACCCTCTATACTGGGACAATTATTATTTTTGGTAACCAGAGTGCCCCCTTTTTGCCTACTTTTAGGGGAGCTGGTTTTTACCTCACATTAAAAACGGCCTTGTGCCTAATTTGCTCAGTGGGGGAGCAAATAAATACCATCTGTTCCGGCAGATACTGCAGGCTATGACTAGCTATGACTAGCTATGACTAGCAAAGACCAGATGTGGGGGCAACCCCACATGCCTGACCTTTAACCAGCTCCCATTTCCCACCTCTCGGGAGCTGGTCCCCTTTTTCCCTTCCCCCTCCCTTCACTCCTCACATTAAAAATTGGCCTTGTGCCTAATTTGCTCGGTGGGGGAGCAAATAAATACCATCTGTTCCGGCAGATACTGCTAGCAAAGACCATATGTGGGGGCGACCCCATATATAAGACCTTGGTCAATGTAGGGGTACCCCTTCATACCAATTGTCACTATCCAGCTCCCTTACTCCCCGGGGAGTTGGTCCCCATTTCCCCTTCACTCCTCACATTAAAAATCGGCCTTGTGCCTAATTTGCTCGGTGGGGGAGCAAATAAATACCATCTGTTCTTCAGATGCTGCAAGCTATGACTAGCAAAGACCAGATGTGGGGGCGACCCCACATGCCTGACCTTTAACCAGCTCCCATTTCCCACCTCTCGGGAGCTGGTCCCCTTTTTCCCTTCACCCTCCCTTCACTCCTCACATTAAAAATCGGCCTTGTGCCTAATTTGCTCGGTGGGGGAGCAAATAAATACTATCTGTTCTTCAGATGCTACACTTCATTTTCTTGTTCTCTTTCGGTGGAGGAGAAATCCTTCACGACTGAGACAATTTTTATTTTTGTACCTTTTCTCCACGTTAAAAAACGACCCTGGTGTCTAACTCTGTCCCGTGGGGAGGCATAGTAAATAGGTACAACACGTGTATTATAATGCAGCAAATTTAGTCTTTACCACGAAATACCGAAAGGATAATTCGCGCTTTTGCGGTTTGCAAACAGCATTGAAAGCAAAGTTTTTATCTCACTCCCCTTCAAACAAAACAACATTTCTACACGATTTTTTGTTTGATAGATCGCACTCTCTAACACTACCACGTTTGTTCCTGTTTGATCCAAATGACAAAACCTGTTTAGCTGAGATATGAACACACACACACACACACACATAGATTTTTACCCTTTATATAATAGATAAATTTTAAAAACAAAACGAGAATCCTATGTAAAAATCACGAGACTTAATGAAACGATTACCTATTTATGAAGGTCACAGCCAGACGACCATAAAAGTTAATAGTTTTTTAAAATAAATAACATTCGTAAGTCTCCCATTTGGCAGCTCAATGTCGACGACTGTCTTTGCCACCTCTATATAATTCGCCAGCTGTAATTAGACATCGGTTATGTCGTCGACTTTATATACGTCAATTATTATACCAATAAACACATTTTTATAGAAGAAATTCCTTTATTTTCCCGTGCTCATCTTTGTGCTTTAATGCAACAAAGCACCGTGACACAGCAATGAAACACACTTAGACACACACCGCTTTGTTAAAAGGGTTTTTCGCTATCCAATAGTTCGAAAGAAAATATATTTAACGTCTTTATAGATTAAAAACGTAAATCAATGTGAATTCAAATGTATAAATATGTAAAATGTGACAATCTCGTTAACCAGAAACATATGATGTAAATTGTTCCATTGTCATCATAGTAATATATATATATATATATATATATATATATATATATATATATATATATATATATATATATATATATATATATATATATATAAAATAAAGCTGAATGTTTGTGTGCGTGTGTGTTCAGCAAAACTGAAACTGCCCTTCCCGAAAACTATATACATTAGGCACCGCCAAAACTGGGGAGGGGGGGGGCAGGTCAGTACTTTTTGACGGACCGTCTTTTTAAAAATCTACCAAAAATCAGGTAATTATCCGATCAATACGAAATTTTCAGCGATTATTAGGAGAAGAATGAACTTTATAACAGTCTACTTATTTTTCATAAACGATATTTATATATATATTTGTCTTTTGCTTACAAACCCCCCTTGTTTTGAAGTGGGAACAAATATGCTTAAAATAATCATCTGACACTGAACAAAACATATTGTGTTGTTGTAAGGGACAGAATTATAGATTAAAAAAAAATTGTTTGCATACCTTATCTTGACGTCTGAATATCAGAATATCTGAATATTAGAACTTTGATTGTGTTTAATTATCCCGCTTTTGAGTTTTGAAGTGTGAAATTCGGTGAATATGTTAAGTAAAATAATTAATTTAAGTTAAGCAAAACAAAAAAAAAATTTTTTGTTAATATTTATACGAAAAAAGCCATTTTAAAATTTTTGATAAATAAATTAACAATTTTTTTTTAGCGAGTCGAATAATGCATGACCATTATTAAACAGGGCATGCTTTGAATAATCGATACAAAAAAAAATTCGATAAATATTGTGCCCTTTGTGTTAAAAATAGCGTCATTTTTTTCATCCCGTTTGAAAACGTTTGCCGCCTTTCGACTACGGTGGACCAAACGCGCTGAAATATTTTTTTTATTCTGCTTTAAATTGCCCCCCCCATTTTGAGGAGCCTGGCCCCCACACACATACACATTAAAAACCAAACTCATACAAATGGTCACCCATCTGGTACTGGCCAGCCTCAGCTTAATAATACATTGAAATTTTCGTCACTGAAAAATGAGTTTTTTTGGCCTGTTTGGTCTTCCATAGTTTTCTTCTTATCAAAAGCAAACGTAAACAGAGTCGATCTAGACTCTACATCGACACGAAATATCTGGTTACCTATATGAATAAGTGGAATTATTTGAAATTTAGGTACTTATATTATAATATTTTTGCATATTCTCTTAGAAATTCATCCTAAATCTTAGTTAGACAATAAATAAATAAATTAATTATTTCGAAAACCTTTTTTTTTTAAATATTTAAGTACGTTTTTTGTGCAAGACAAAAAATGTCAATTGTTAACTTTTTGGGAAAATTTAACATTTAAAATTTAATTAAAAATAGTAGAAAAAGTTTTACATTATTCTGTTTTCTATATGATAAAATTCAGGGTTTTATCTTTCTGGAAAAAAAAAGTTACTCAGAAATAATGGATTTTAATAAATGTAATTTAGTTTTAAAAAACAACAACAACTTGATTTTGCGGCCATTTTTGGCGATGCCTAATATACATAAATGTGGGAAAATTTGGGCATAGAATAGTATTATAATCTTCAAGAAGCCTTCAAATTTTCGCGTATATTCATCCTATAGAACCAGATATATGAGCATTTCAGTATTCAATTTGGCCATATATATATATATATATATATATATATATATATATATATATATATATATATATATATATATATATAGCCAAAATATTGCATAGAAATTTGCGTGCATGACAAGTAATATGGTTAAGATTAAACCTAGAAAAGCAAAAGGATTAGTTGTTAAATCTGTAAAAAGACAGGATATTCTAGTAAAATATAATAAATTTATAACTTAACATTTTACAGCATTAAGAATTCATATACAATTTTAAATTGAATGTGTTTTTAATTCTTAATCCTGCAATATTTTAAGTTATAAATTTATTACTTTTTTACTAGAATATCTTGTCTTCTTTTTTTTTCAGTTTTAACAACTAGCCTTTTACTTTTCTAATTTAGAAGAGTCTATTACAGGTGAAATGGGTAACATTATGGTTTAACCTACCTTAAAATAATAACGAAAAAATAAACATTCATACAGATTTTCTTTTATTTTAGAATTTATTTATTATTCTTTTTTTAATGTATCATCATCTCGCTCTAACCTACTTGATCTTTCTTTAATCTGGATCTAATGCTATTTCTCCATTGCCCACGTTTAGCTTGCTTATTTTGCATATGTATCTGTATGTATATATACACATATATATGTATGTATATGTATGCCTGTTTATTTATTTGCTTATATGTGTGTGTTTCTCTGTGTGTGTGTTTGTGTTTATTTACGTATATACAAATGTATTTCCGTTCTAGTATGTTCTTTGCTTAGACAACACCATGGCATAACTAAAATATCCCCTCTCATAACCACTTTTTTACATCTGACACTTTGACAGCTGATGTATGTATGTGTATATCGATGCGTATATGTGTATAACTATACGCATATGTGTGTGATTATCTGCGTGTCTTCATGCCTAGTGCAATACATTGACACGTTATTTTGGACGTTTTACCTGATATTTTGTAAATTTTATTTTTGACTCCCCTTTTCTGTCATTACTGAATTTAACTGATTTTAATATTTTTCTCTCTCTTCTTTACCTCCGTTGTGCACTTCATTTTTTTACCTTTCTCTTTTTTCTCTCCACTGAGTTTTTTTTATGTCTTTACCTTCTATCGCATTTACTGTGATTTTCTCGATCTCCCTTTTTGCTTCTCTTTTACTTTCCTATTCTTTCTTTATCGATATATTTTTATTATACACTTCAGAATTTCAGCATTTCAATTTTTGCTTATAATGAATTCGGCCTGCGTTCCTGGTTTCTGGATGCTTTTTTTTGTTTTTTGTTTTTGTTTTTGTTTTTTTTGAGAAAAACATTTTTTCCCAAACTGCTTCTGGCGTCTTCCTTATTCAATGCATTCCATGTTTAACTTAATATTGAGTTGAATATAAATTTAATTAACCCAGATTCCTTAAAAGGATTTAAATGAATATTTCGGAGTTAACAATTTCTTTCTGATCATTCTAATATTTTACACGTCTCTGTTGTGTACTGTTCTTAAAAAATATACTGCACCTTTACAAAATTTTTACGCATGCCAACACATGCGAACATTTCAAATCTATTACAAACACGAAAAATTCTCTTGAGAATTTTTTAGTTAGGAACTCTGCCTTGGATTTTAATTTCGGATCATTTTATTTTGGGCAAACGTCGTTTTCATCTGAATAAATGATATCATTTGGTCAATTTATAAAGTTTCGATTCTTTTCCCTTTTGCCAGTTCTTTACATTTTTTCCTTTACTCATTATTAGTGTTTTATTTGTTTTATTTTTACATAGGCATCACAACTTATCAAGGCCAAGAGGCCACTCGATAATAAGAGTTAAAGAATGCACAGTAGAAATTGGGCAATATAGTAATTGTTAATAATGAAAATTCGGAAAATTTGTTAACTTATATGGAACGGTTCATCAAAGACTTCTTTACGTTAGACTTGAAGACGATCATATTGTAGTCAGCTGGAAAGCAGGCAAACGGAAGGTAATTTCACAGGCGTGCAGTTTTAAGAAAGAAGTTATGTTCATGGAGTCTACGTTTAGGTTTAGGCACAGATAAAGAGTAGGGGAAATTAGTGATAATGTTTTCTGCTAGACGGGTGTTTCTTGTGAAAGTTTGGCGAGGGGGGACCATAGATTGGAACTAAGCCGACCAATTGACATGAAAATATCGATAAAGCAGAGACCAAATCGCAGCATCTCTTCTGTGAGAAAGAGGTGGCAGGGAAGAGAAAAGGACCCCCCACAATGCTACGAAGTCTATTTTGAACTCTATTAAGGCAGGAGAAGTCCTTTCTAGCAGCTCTTGTCCAGATGTGGCAACAGTACTCCACCTTTAGACGTACCTGGCCCTAAGATAATTGCATCAGCAGTGAGATATCTACTGGATCGATAGAAGGATCCCACCATTTTCCCAGCGGACTTGGCAACGGTTTTAATGTATGTGTTTCATTTAAGATCAGGAGTAAAGGTCAAGCCCAGAAGCTTTTCAAAACATGGAGCCTCCCCAAGAGAGAGCCATTCATTTCAACTGATACCAGATGGGGATCAGAGCGTTGATGATGTAAAGATAAAAGTTTGGTTTAAATGCATGAAAAGTAACAAGCAACCTTTTCCCCATTGTACCACTTGCTCAAGATCAGAGGAGAGAGAATCAGAGAAAACTTGGTCGTTTACGGTCTTAGATGTGCTACCGTAGATAGTAATGTCATCAGCATAAATGTCAACAAATGATGTAAGGATTTTATTTGAAAATCAGTAATGTAGATCAGGAAGAGAGTTGGGCCCAAGATTGACCCCTTAGGGACTCCAGCATTAATACTGTGAGCTTCTGATTTCTGCACATCAACCACTACTCTTATGAACCTATCAGAGAGAAATGATTTGATAATTAAGAAGACATTTCCAGCTATACCGTAGCTGGAGATCGTGTGAAGTAAACCTTTATGCCATACTCTATCAAAGGCCTTTGATATGTCAAGAGTAATTGCCCTAGAAAGGTAGCCTCCGTTGAGAGATTCGCTAATCCTATGGAATATAACTGTAAGTTCATCTGCTGTAGATCTAACAGAATGGAAACCATATTGCGTGTCACTAAGAAGGTTATATTTTTGCTGATATGGTTGATTACTTCTCTATTTAACACAGATTCCAGCTACTTACTCATGACGCACAGGAGACTTATTGGTCTGTACTCTGAGGGAGATGAGCGATCACCTTCATTCTTAAATACGGGGCATACTGATGAGATTTTCCAGGGTGATGGGAAGCAAGTCTCCTTAAGACAACGTTTAAACAGTTTTGTAAGGATGGGAGCAAGTTCTGGTTGAAGTCTTTTAATACTATAATTGGAATACCGTCAGGGCCGGTTGCTTTACTGGAATCAAGGTTTTTGATTAGCTTGGCAACATCACGTACAGATATTTGTATATCACATAGCATGATTTCTGATACAGGAGGTAATATTGGAGGTTGGCAGCCTTGGTCGCAAACGGTAGAATTAGCTGCAAAGTTCTTGGCAAAGAGTTTGGCTTTGTCTGATGCTGACGAGGTTACCTGAGGTCCATTTATGAGGGTTGGGATAGGGCACATGTTCTGTTCAGGATTCTGTTTGCTATTTGCCAAAACTGGTGGGAACCAAGCAGCTACTTTAGACTTGAATGGCTGCGCATACAACTCTCTTGCGTTCTTTATTACTTTTTTACAGTGGTTGCTGGCAGTTCTGAAAGCGGCTTTATTCTCAGTACATCTATTACGTTGGAAGCAATGGAAAAAGTGATTTCTATGCACAATTGCAGTAGCACATTCCGGAGAGAACCACGGCTGGCTGTCAAGTTTTTGTTGGAATTTTTTCGAGGGTATGAAACGGTTTATACCTACAATTAACCATTCTGTCAGGTCTGATAATATTGAGGGCACATCCTTTTTAAACAGGCAACGCAGAGGTAGATCTGATATAAATGTACGGAAGCTATCCCAGTCAGCCGTAGAGTATCGATATACTGTACGATTGAAAGGTAAATCTGGGGACTTATTACATTTCATTTTTATCTTAACTGATACAACTCAGTCGTCGGAAAATCCAAGTAAAGACAGAAGAAAATCTGAACACAGTTCAGGGCAAGTGAATAGAAAGAGGTCTAGGAGACGTGCATACTGGCCATCTGTATCGGGAACACGGGTGGGTTCGTGAACAATCTGAGTGAGATCATAAGCAATGGAGAAATCATGACAGAACCTCCCCTCATCATCGGTCTTGTTTGAGTGGGTCAACCATTCCACATTGTGAACATTGAAGTTTCCACAGACATGAATATTAGTTGAAGGATAAGCAGATAGGATGTGGGCAATTTTCTCAGATATGCTTTTAAAGATAGTGACTCAGTGTTTTGGGGGCGATAGAGAGCAAATATAAATGCAGTATCAGCAAGTGTAACCTGGAGGCACATATAGGGTAATGTATTATCTTCTTTGGAGATGCCCCTACCACATGGAAAGCCATCTTTATATAGGCACATATTCCATGCCAATGGCGATCTTATATATATATATATACATATATGTATATATACCGTTATATATATATATATATTTATTTATTTATTTAACGAGAGATAGATAAATACATATATATAATGAATGAATGACAAAAGTCTATATTCTTAAGTTCATGATGTTAACCATCTTTAAATTCCTTAAATTCAGCTGATATTTACAATTGTTGACAGTATGTGTTTCGTAGCACAAAATCAATAACTTAGTTACTATATCAATCAGTGAATTTATTTTGCCCTTAACTCATCAGAAGAAATAGCAACAATCAATCCATCAAAAGGAAACAAAGTGCGTTTTGACATGATTAAAATGCGAAATTGGTAGAGAAGCTAGCAGGTTTTATTTTATTTATCTTTTTCACTAATCGACTCATTCCTTATTGCTACTTCTTCGTTTTCGTTTTTTCTTCTTTAAGGCTCTCCTTCATTTTGTCCTCTACTACCTTTTAACATATATATATATATATATATATATATATATATATATATGTATGTATGTACGTATGTATGTATATATATGTATATGTATACGTATATATATATATATATATATATATATGTTCATTTCTAATCTATATTTTCTTAGGTTGGTATTTGTTTGTATATCTTTGTATCTGTATATTGCCGGCTTTTTTCCTATTCTTATAAGATCAGCTTCAAAATATCATGGCATTAATAGTTTTATTTGATCATCTATTTCATGATGCAATAAAGTTTCTATGTAACTTTTATTTCCCATCTTTTAATTTAATACATGCTTATATATATATATATAATGCATGCACACACGTATACACACACAATTGAGAGTCGCTACCCCTCGGTATATTTACAGGATGGAACGATAAAAAATATCGCCATAAAAAGCGACACTGCAGCTTCTCGTTAATGCTTTTATAGAAAAAAGCAATTCAGATAACTTTATCATGTAATAGCACCGACATATCTTCAATATAGCTGCCTTCAGCATCAATCACCGCCTTGATACGAGTCCGGAACTAAGAGCATGCTTTTTCCACAAGCGCCGGCGGAAACTCAGCGAATGCTCGGCGATTAGCGGCGATCAGGCTGGCTTTGGTGTTGTGGAAGGTCATGTTTGTGATGTTTTTTACGTATGTCCAAATGAAATATTTCAGAGGGTTCAAATCGGAGGAATGGGGGAGAGGCCAATGAGAACAGGGTTCAAAATCGTAATATTCTTTTTTTGAGCCAAACCTGGGTCTCTTTGAACTTGTGGAGTGGCGCCGAGTTATGCTGCCACACCAAGGGTCTGCCAGCGGCCACCTGGTTGCACCAGGCGATTGCCACACTCCTCAGCACATCTTGGGATTAGTACACAACTGGCCAACTAGTAGATGGTATGTAACTAAAAATAAAAGCCGGTTCTCATCAAATGGAAATGGAATCATGTCGTCATTTCGAGGGCGATATTTTATCATTACACCTTTTCTATTATTGGGGATTTTTTCATATCTTTTGTATGGATGAGTCCCCACAATACAATATTATTTCAATATTAAAAATGTTATCGTATTAAGGTCGATGGAACAAAATGCTCATCAAAAACTCCGGAAAGGAATGTGTCGGATTACAAACAACGATAACCATGCATGTCATTTAATGCATTTTGTAATTAGAAAAGAAAATTTCTTGTTTCTGAATTTTTTAGATGAGGATTGATAATTGGTATTATTATTTTTATTCAGACTACTGTTCTTGTTTTAAGTGTTGGTTTTTTTCTTCAACGTTCAGGTCGATTAAATCCCCGACCTTCTTTAGGTGTCTTCCACCTCCGCGGATTAAGTAAGGATTCCGGTCGAAATGCCTTGCAGATTCACGATTTCGACAACCTACACCTGAAGAAGGTCAGAGATTATATCGATCAAGCCATTGTGCAAATAACATTCAAGATGAGAATCGTAGTCCAGATGTTCAAAATCACACAGAAAAACGGTATTGTTATTTCGATTCATACAAAGTAAAGCATTTGAGAAAAGAATATGTTCTGGGAATATTCATAATTTTATTCCCATCACACTTTCTTATCGGATTCAGTTTAGTTATTGTTATTTAATATCTCAACGTATATTCATTTGACAAGGCTCAACGAATTAACTGTCCTCCTTTGTCCCTGGGGATTCAGTCCTCTCTATTCAACACAATTCATTGAATATATTCCCAAAGAAAGTTCTCAACAAAGCTTAGAGACAAAGGAAATTACTTTTTATATAACTATAGTTAAAGCAGTAAAATATTAAATCTGACACACGTTTGCCAAAAAGTCATTACACCAAATTTCGAAGCTCTACTGTCAAAACTCAACTTCAAATATCAACAATCTACTGTAAAAACTTTATTCTAAAACACGACTTGTTACTCTGAGATCCAAATCTAAAATCAACCCAGTCTCTAAAAATTCAGGCTTTTTAAATTCAACCGGAAGCATTTCATTTACCTGTTAGGTTACAATATTGCAAGCACACAGGTTTTATTAATTTTTAAGTGTATTAAACACAGAAGAACAACTTGTTTTGCCTTTGGCAGCATTTTAGATAGGATTTTAGACCGCAGTAGAAAACATATTCGTGAAAGAGTAGGATAATCGGTGACAAACCGCCACAGATCCTCTTCATATAATAATCAGAAAGACCCTTCACTATAAACAAATCATCCGTCTCTGTTATTAGTGGCAATCCAGCGATGCATTTTGAGGATGCTAGCAATGGTCTTATTGTCAAAATTTAGATCGGTAGAGAGCATGAGTTGTACAGCGGCGCATCTCCGATCTCGCTCTTTGAACAATGTGTAACTTTGACATGCCAGAAGGCTTTTATCGCTCTTGGGATTTGTACACAACTGGTCAACTAGTAGTTGGCCTGCAGCAAGAAAAGAACACCGGTTTTTATCAAATGGAAATTGAATGTCTTTTATATGGCGACAGTTTTATCTTTCCATCCTATACACACACACATATATATATATACATATATATATATATATATATATATATATATATATATATATATTCGTATGCAACTTTTAGAATGCATCAATAGAAATATTCTATCGGAAAACTACAAAATATCGATGCTGTATACTTTATCTTAAAGGATTGATTTTGTTCTCTTCTTGAAAAAAATATTTCGATCTTTTTATGCGCTTTTCAGTAAAATGTCAATCTTTTATGAGCCAAAGAAGAAGAAAGAATACATTTCCAGGAGTTGTGATACCGATCTATTAGCTTGAGGGCTGGGATACAGAATAAATACATTACATGCGTTCATAATGACGTATACGGGGATATTGGTCAATAATCATTCATTCTAATAAGACTAGAAAAACGAAGTTGACTTCATGCCAGAAGAGTTATAGGAAAGAAAAAGAAGGCTTAGGCCAGTGTACATTGTGCATTCAATCTCATTTCAACCATAAAAGTGCCACTCGAGGTTAAACCTATTCACACAAGATAATCTAAGGATATTCTATCACCTTTCGGAATAGAACCAATTCCGATCTGATGCCTCTCAACGACTCTTTGAGAAACCTGATATGTTCGCTTCCGCGGAAACGTTCACATTTCAGCTTTCTCAAATGCATTGGGAAATTCTACACTTCCTTCGTAAATAACACTGAGGCGACCCCCATTATATTTTGGTCTGACGAACTATTAAACGTTGTAATTTATTTTATAAATGGCCACAATCATTAAAAGAAACATAATATATTACCAGATATGGTAAATTAGTACCGTACTTCGGGGTAATTGCGTCAAATCAGGGGGTAATTGCGACAACTAAAAAATGTGCTCTTTATATGTGTATAGGGAACACGGGATGGCCTGCTTGTATTATAGAGGATCCCGTCCCAATGTGTAGTTGAATGAATTGAATGGTAGAGTAATTGAGACAAGTAAAGGTCGCATTATGGTGAGAAACATACCGATTTATAACAGTGAAAGAATATAGATTTCTTTAGATAAATTTACATGAGAGCGATTCTTCGTTAAATGTTGACTGGTTGAGGGTTCAACGCGAAGGAGAGAGAAATATGAGAAACAAAAACTTACGGGGCTGTGTCACTCTCCGGTTATCAGAGTTAAGGGGTCACAATTGAATTAACCTGGGAGTTTCAGTTCCCACTATACTCTCTTCATAGTCAGCTGGAAGCTAGAGAAAAAAAAATGATAATTGGAGAAAAAAAACATGTATGTATATGTATGTGTGTCCACTGTATAGGGAAGGAGAAATAATTTTTATTCATTAAGTATCAATGGGGAAAATTAGGAGTTGCTATGTGCGAGGATATCAGACAAAAAGTGTTCAAAACTTGGATAACTGTGGGATGATCACAGGAACGACGTTGTGAGTTTGAGTGCGAGTGTTGCGGTCATAGACTGTATTGCCGCGAAGTCTATGAAGCGTGCCCATGGCTTAGCACGGTGGTTTGAAGTTGGTTCGCGTTTGTCACGAATGTGTCGACTACGCGCATACGATCACAAGTGGGTCTGTGATGAAATTGGCTCGTCCGTAGAGAGCTGGTCCGACGTTGTTCAGGTGATCGGCGTAATCAGTGGGTAGGTGCGTATCAGAATGTCCAGGGATGAGTGTCAGTGTGCGTGATGCAGCTTACTCATATTGGCTGGGGAAGTTCAGTGAGGTGAGTCGTTGTGAAATCCAGAAGTGTACAGTGTTTGGTGAACATCTTGGTGCGTTGATGGTCGCGTGTGTTGCTAGAAAAGGTTGATATCCTATAAGGTGTTGCTGAAAAGGCTTGATGTGCCGTAACATGTTGCTGGAGAGGTTTGTTGTCGCTTTTTTCCTTCCATAATTGTGTTTAAAACTGGAGTTAAAATAGCGTGAGCGTTGCTATTTGAGTTTTTCAGTCGGCTTGTTGCCACAGGGTCTCCATGATTGAGCTGAAAGCTGAAATATTTTTTATATTCGCACATGGCAAAAAATATTTAGATATAGTGAAGAAAGATTAATGTTGTGATAGAATGTTTTGAGACTTTCTATTCACAGCAAAATCTATATAAAAATAATTTCTGGCGTTGAAAATACGTTGATATTGCTATTAAAGTTGTTAGGATTCTCGTTCGAATCAAGAAGTTACGTTCGTTCGTTGTAGCGGTGGACCTATGTTGCTGAAGCTACGTCTGTGCTGTAGTGTGACGTTCGTTCTTTGCAGGTGCTCGGTGCACACGTGCGTACCATGTTTTCTCTGTGCGAAGTGTTTCCCAACTGAGGTAAACAAAAAAGTTTGAGTTAAATGACGAGAAAAGACCGTATAAAAATAGTATGTATTCCGGACGTAATGAAAAGTATTTTCCTGATTGGATTGTAGCAGCGAAGTGCATCGTTCGCGAGAAAAATCGAAATGTTCGTGACGATACTAGTCTGTTGGTATCGTCGAAGCTTTTAATAGACATCGTGGTTCAAAGATACGCTTCGTAAAAAAAATGTGAAGAAGAGAATAAAATGTCTATATATTTTATATGTTCTTTTATTATTATTATTATTATTATTATAATTATAAGGCTACGTAAGGAAGGGAGTATTGTGGGAATTGACTCTCCCAGGCTAATTCGATTGTCGCCCTTTAACTCTCATAACTGGAGAGCGACACAGCCACGTAATTTCCTGTTTCTCATATTTTTCTCTCTTTCGAAGGCAGTTTGTTTTCATTTTAGTTGTAAAATAAAGATGGAAGACAATAGATGATTGACGAAGTGTCCGAAGGACGGGTAAAATTGAAAATGCGACGAAAAAGTATTTCTCTCCTTTTTTTTTAAATTGCTTTTTTTATTTATTTTTTTTTATTTTTTGGATATTTCGCTGATTATTTAATGCGTTTCCCCAGGCATATGCCCCTTTCAAGGAAGATCCGTCCATTCACAGCGTTTCAAGTGGAATAATTGGAGATAAAAACTAAATGTGGACAGAGCAAACTTCATAGGGGAGGCAATCTTAACTTTAATGGTTTGAGAAAATATTATGTCTCGAAATTTTGATATTGTTAAGCTGGATTGTTGACACCTTTCGGCAAAGTTAATTGTGGTAAACTAATTTTATCTGAAAGAGAGGTTATTCATGCTCAATATACATGTTCAAAACCTTTGTTAGCAATTTGTTTTAGGTTCAGCCACATTTTGACTGGACTAATAGAAGTTGTTCTGTAAAATTCTAAAAAAACTATTATAGAACTCTTGTTGCATCCCTGTGCTTATTTTGCATGTAATGTACTCCGATGAACTTAATGAATTTGCATCCTCTCAGCATATGTATCATTTTTATTTTATTACGCCCCTTAACTTTTGTATTCCTTCTTTTCTTTCATAAGCATCTCTCCCCTCATAGGATTTCTTTACGATCCATTGGCAATATGTTTTCTTTGTAAAACACAAAAGTAAAAAGTTTTAAAAAAACTGTAAACCTAATCTAAAATCTAATAGTAATGTATGGTAATTGAAACAAAATGTTATCCGCCGATACGCTACTTAATCATAAAATACTGAGTTATTCGGTCACTTACCTTTATATATATATATATATATATATATATATATATATATATATATATATATATATATATATATTACAGGAGTAAATAATCCGTTTTGTTAGATTATTTAACAATTGGTTTGCAATTAGCAAATTATAAGAAAAGAACTGTTTTCATTTTAGCAATGGTCAGAAATACGCAATCATCCGAGAGTTACCAAATGATTAGTACAAAAATATCTAGGGACGCAATTTTCTTGAAATACATGAGCCTAGAAGGAAATATCCAATAATAAACGTGCTCAATTAGCAAGGGGTGTAGGTGCCAATGACAAAAATACTCGGAGACCCAATCATCAATAAAAGTAATTGCCCAAGGATACAAATCCAAATATCCAAAGCCGCAATCATCCAGGGATGTGATTGTTCATGGACGCTAGTGTCTGTACCGCAAAACTTCAGAAAACTGAACATCTGACGACGCAATTATCTATGGACGCAAATGACTGCGACACATATAGTCAGAAACGCAATCAACTAGATAAAATTTTCAAGAAATTGAAGTGTTTGGAACACAAATACTATCATTTAGGAAGGAAAAATACCTCTAACACAAATCTAATATATAAAAGGCTATATGTCTGCCTCTATATTTTCAAACTCTATCTCCACCGAAACTAAAAGTCGCAGAGCGGCGATACAGGCCTCAAATGATTGGACTTTTTACAGACTTTTCTTTTGTAGGTCTTTTTCCGGTTGAAATAGTTTCCAAGGGGTCAAATATGGGGTAAAATTGAGAAATCGTTATTCATTTTGTATATTCATTTTAATGTATTTTTAATTTTTAATCAGTTCATACGCGGGTCACGTTGGTACCGTGGTAACGGCAACAGTTTTTAATGCTATAGTTTTGCATTCGTTTAGATTCTAGCTAACGGAACCCAAATACTTTTGTTTTATTTTTTGAAAATATGACACTATAATAATATATACGAAATCTGGACAAATCAAATATCATATTTAAGTATATATTACGTCCGGCAAAGCCGGATGCCCTACCCCTAGTATTTATATACGTAATTATCCAGATAAGTAACTGTCTAGAGATACAAAGTCGCAGTAAGCTTAGAGTATAGATACCTAGGGACGTATTTGTCTTGAGACATATGTGGCGTCGACACAAATACCCAAAAGGGTCATTATCTACGAACGCAATTCCCTATAAGATAATGACGTAAGTATCCCGGCACGAAATTTTCTAGAGACTGGAGTTTCCGGGGTACAAATATTCAGAGACAACCATGAACTGACACAACCACCCAGAGAAACTAGCGCCTGGGACAAAAATACTCAGAGACGCAATTATCTCTGGACGGACTTGCTCCATACACAATTGTCCAAAGCCAGAAATAGCCATCCACGGATTTGGGGTCGACTAATATGTTTTGGCAACATTAATACTGTTTATTTACAAAGTGATCCTAAGTCGGTTTAAAACAGGTTACCTTCCCGGACTAAACATATTTTGTGATGATAATTCTTGACAGTGTTTTTGTATTCGTGCGTTGCATCAGTATTTACATTGATATAGGAAGAATTGTGTTTCTATAGACCTTAAATATAGTTTTATCGGTGTCTATCTAGCGTGAATTCCTGTTATTACTTCGGTATTATTGTCTATATTTCTACTTATATCTAAAAAGAACTTTGAATGTGCGTGAATTCGTTCCCTATAAATGCCAAAACACTGTCCATTTTTTCTTTGAAATTTCATACAAATGTACTTTATGTGTCTAGGAAAGTTTTTTGATCGGAATGCCCTCGATAAGTACTGATAATCGATAATCAAAAAGTCCGATTATAGATGGAACCAAAGTTAACACTTTTATACAGTCTTAAATCACAAATACATTCAGGAAATTTTATTACCCCCACAAGCAAAAGGGGCCTCACATATAAAATCAATACTAGTATCTTTGGTAGGACGGAGGCACGTTCAAAATGAATGGTTCTGTTTAGAGCACAGTTGAACCATGATACTTGACATTTAAAATTTTAATTCAAGCAAAAACCAAATATTTTTACATAATCAACAGTAGGTTCGATACAGTGCAATGTATTGCGGATAAATCGTTGCGGAGAGGTATGTGAGATTTCTACTGGTGAACTCTGGTGGATCTCCGTCTAGAGCAGGCAATACATCGATTTGATTGAAAAATTGACGATTTCACAGATTTCGATAACAATATAAGTATTGGAAGTGTGGAACATTTGTTGATCATCATTCCAGCCCGGGGAACGTCGGATCCCCATGCTAGTATGTTTATAATGAAAAAGATTTTCATAAATGTATGTCGTAAAAGGCTTTGTGTTCGTTATGAAAATAAAAGTCTCTAATTGTAAACATCTGACACATACAAGGTTTGTGATACTGCTATTTCTATCTGTCGGATAGATTATACATGTGACAGAATCGCGGGTGAAATAATCAATTTTCTGGGTTGCCATATGCACCAACAAAACTAATAAAAATTGACACGAAATAAATATAAAAGTTGTGAATCTCTAAATATCATGATTAACAGGGCCTCCTTTGATAGCTAAAATAGGGCACTTTTGAAACGTACCAAATGTCATTGTATAGGCAGTTCCACGTTATACCTGTTTTTATATAATAGTAAATCTATGAACGGAGGTTAACGTTATATATTTCACAACATTGTAATAGTTTAAAATTGGAATGAAAGTATTTTGAAGACTGTAATAGGAGAATAAGATGAGTCGTGTTGTTGTTTTTTTTGTTTTTTTGTGTGTGTGTGTGTTTTTTTTTCGAGAAGCGAGCCGGAGGCTGACCTTATAGGTGTAAGGTGATAAAATGGCTTCCGTTTTCATCTCAGTCATTCTGTTCTTTCAAGAACTTCAAACGAAACCATCGTATTTGGGAGCGCGCCTACGCCTCGCTTGGGCAATTAAATTAATAAAAATTAATTGCTTTTGTTTTTCGAAGAACGATACAAAACGCTGTTATCGCAAGAAGAAATGCTGTTGATTATTTGAGAATTATATATTTATGCCGACGAGATTCAGGATGAATTGAAAGTAACAGTTCACTACTAGAATCATCACAATCACGGCCATCAACACACTCGCCATCAAACGAGAATCATGTCAAGTTAATGTGATGACAATTTGTAATCGATTGTTCTTCAACTGTCTTTTGTGTTATGTAAAACGAGCTTAAAACCAATGCTGAAGCAGCTCCACAGCTTTAGTTACTCTGAATCGTTACATCGTAGTCGAGGATTCGTCCACGACAATAATTTCAGTAGAAACTAGACCATTTAAGTGACTTTTTATCTGTCTGACTACAATATTAATAATTCTAATTAACTTGAGTGTTATTTCTTTTGCCCGTTACACAAATAATTTCCTGGGTAAGGTTGACACTGTTGTCCAAACTTCCAACTTTCAAAACTTCTGTATACATCACGCACTTTCTCTCAACTCCATCGAACTTCTGCTAATTCAACTTATTTCTTCGGAATCCAACTTCAAAATGCACTGCCTTCTAAAAAAAATCAATCCTCTTTTATCTCCAACCAGGAGCATCTTATTTGCATATCGGGTGGTCACATTGCAGCCATATAAAGAGATAAGCCAGCCATTTTTGTTTCTTTCTTCTTCATTCGTTTCGTTCCACGACCGACCCGTTGAATTATGGACACGGGCTAGTTAAGTAAGTCATGCGTTTCCCTGCGCCCCCCCTGATCTCATGATCACACACAGGGCAGGGGGGCAGTCGTCTTTGTCGGTTAGTTCTTCGAAGAATCGGGGGCAGCACTTCCTCATTGCCATCTTCCTCATTACCACTGTTATTGCCACCAGTCTGTTCCATTATCCCCTCTCGTGGTTCCCTATTCGGTGTTTTAAAATCAGGGGAAGGGGGCAGTATCCGTCTTTGTCGGGTACTCCTTCGAAGAATCGGAAGCATCACTTCCTTGGTTCCATCTTCCTCAGCATGTTCCATCGTCCCCTCTCGTGGTGCTATAGGTCGTGTTTCACAATCACGGGGGGTGGGCAGTATTCGTCTTTCTCGGGTACTTCGATCGGGAACTGGTGATATTACTTACTCATGTCTATCGTTCTCATCACTATTGCCACCAGAATGTTCCTTCATTCCCTCATCTGGTTCTGTAGGTTTTTCCTCTGCAAAATTTTACAGTGCACCCAGCATTTTACCCAAACACGGTCTCCCACTTGATATGGTGTATTGAAAAGGCTAACCACTGATGGTGTGACATCAATTCCTTTTATACGCTGTTCAAAGCGGTAAATCCCATTAGTTGGTGCAGTTTCTGGTGTTGCATCGTCCTTTGGTGTCACATTATACCAGTACACAGTTTCTGGAATAGAACACTGTGTCCTGGCCGCAATTCTTTTAATCGTGCAGTGACACCGCTCCGCTATACCGTTACTTTCGGGAAAATATGCACATCGGTAACGCATTCTAATCCCCCATTCCTGAGTGAATTTCTGAAATTTTTGACATCGAAACGTAGTGGCGTTATCAGTCAGAATTTAAGCGGGGCACCACGTTCAAAAAAGACAGTTCTCAACCGTCGTATAATGCTAGATGCATCCTGTCGTGTCAACAGGCGCCATACCATGAAACGTGTCGGGCCACAATCTGTCAAGGTCAAAAAATGCTTGCCCTCATAATGCGTTACATCCATTCCTACTCGATACCAGTTGTCCTCCACCTCAAGCTTCCCTTTTTGCCATTGGGACGGTGCCGGATCAATTCGCTGACACTCTTCACACGAGGGTATACCTGCCTTGATTGATGATATTGTAGTTGAAGGGCACACTCTTCCGACAAAATATGTTTTCCCCCAAATTCCAGGATGTCCACACTGCTGATGTATTGTATGGATCTAGTCAGGTGTTAATTGATCTGTTACGGTCGCGCATGTCTGTTGTGGAGAATCAAATCGCTGCCTTATTACATCAATCCACCTTTTCGGTACTCTAGTCAAGCTATCAGCCAAATTCTGCATCGACGAAACTAAGGTAACGTCCACCTGCAAGCTGTATTCGTCAACTAGACGCTTTATTATTGCCAGTCTCCTTCGTACAAACATCTCACTTGCAGCTTTAGTCTTAACTCGAGCCTTTGCAGTCAAGGTGTCGGTCAACCAGTGGTAAACACACAATGAGTCAGTGTGGAGATGAACAACCTTAGCCTGCCATTGCAATGCAAGATTAAGCCCTTTTAATGTAGCATCAAGTTCTGCCAAATTTATATGCTGACCATCATTTTTCAGACGAAGCCAGCACGCATCTTCCACAACAGCACCCACTTGTTCCAACACGACACTTGTAGCCAGTGAACTTGCGTCAACCCATGCATTCAGTTCGTTTCCAGATACTTGCCACTCACCCTGGGCAGGGTCGTTCCTATGTACTCTGGACAACATTTCAGCCATCATTTGCTGCAGAGAATCATCATCCACCATGTCGTCCCATCCTTTGGTTACTGTAGTTACTCGTCTTTTTAACACTCCTGTTGCCGATCTGAGCCATCCATAGACAGGTAAATGTCCTACTAATTTACCGCAAATAGAAAACACAATGCGTCTTGTCAATACACTGGGTAACTCTGGAATCGCGCTCTCTCGCTTCCATCGCAAAGTATTGCCCTTCTCATAGACCTCTAGGCCTAATACGGGCACCCCATCCTTTAGGCGCTTAGGGTCTTTGCTTATTAACCCAAACGATTCCAGTTTTATTCGAGCCACATCTGCAGACATTATATCCTCATTAACGTTGATGTCGTCAATTTAAGCTGAAGCAGCTTTTGCTGTGGTCTCATCCTGCATAAAAACAGTTTTAATAATAGTTGTCATTATTAAGGGTGCTACGTTTAGGCCAAACCCTAAACGTGTCAAACAATATTGTTTTTCCTCCATTATAACTGTCTGAAATGGCCATAATGACTCATGGACACGTATCTGCAGGTAGGCTCTCTTTAAATCCAGCAGTGCTTCATTACTCCCTTTCTAACGCCACTCTCTTAGTTTAGCAGCGCACACATCTGCGTTTCCAGTGAAAGCATCAACATGTTGATTCAATTCTCGGTAATCCATTACAGGCCGAATTTTGTCTTTAGTATGTTGTTCAACAGCCATGAGCGGAATTAATCCTTTGGGTGGTCCCATACGTTCCTGTGGGTACGGTATTTACCATCCGTTATCACTCCACATCTGAAGTTCTTCTTCATATGCGGCTCTATTCTTCCTGGAAACTGCATACTCTGGAATGGTGTTGCACAGCCGATCTGGTGCCTGGCTCATAGTCCATTTCCACTTTGCAGTCCACGCCTTTTCGTTGTCGTCACACGTAGCACAGAAGTCCTTTTCTTCAATAGACATGGCTGCACATACTTCTTTCCCTTCTCCAAGCATTACACCTCCAGTCGCTGTGATTATGACACGTCCTAGTGCTTGTATTGCATCAATTCCAATCAACATGCCATAGCCAAGGGTTTTTTTCTTGCATCACCAGAACGTCAACTTTGGCTGTGTCACCCTTCTCAGAACAGATCGTGACTGTCCCTTCACCACAACATGCTCGGGATAAGCCATTGATCGTCATAATACCGACTGGTTGCTCCCGCCACATCTGACAGTGATGTGAATTAACTATAGACCGGGAACACCCCGTGTCTATGAGTGCTGAACACTGCACATCGTCAATTTTAACGCCAATAACCGGTAATCCTGTCTTTATTGGTTGGCAAGGAGCAAAGGTGGCGATATTACCTTGCCCCTAACGTCGTTTGCCAAACAGTTGCGAGATATGTGCCCAAACTTATTGCAGCGATAGCATTGTACTGTTCTCAATGCT
This sequence comes from Euprymna scolopes, assembly GCF_053919585.1. Classification (NCBI taxonomy): domain Eukaryota; kingdom Metazoa; phylum Mollusca; class Cephalopoda; order Sepiida; family Sepiolidae; genus Euprymna; species Euprymna scolopes. The sequence continues at coordinate 16,582,696 of NC_136503.1, read as the reverse complement.
CGTGGATATACACACCTCCTATCACTCCGGCACTCCTTAGCAAAATGATTGTCCTTCCCACATTTATAGCACATTGGGCCTACATACGTATTACTACCTGAGAGAGAATCTACATTGCCTCCATGCGGTTCGACTGCTGCATGTTGAATACTAGTTGCTGCTGCAATTGGCTCCTGTTCCTTACAGATGTTTCGAGCTCAGGCTAATAATTCGTCTGTTGTCAATTCATCAATTCGTGACGATGCCCGCAACAGTTTGCTGACCTCCTCAGGTAAGCCTACTAAAAAGGCACATCTTAATATCTTATCGTTGACCCCACCAAATCGTACCGAAAACTTTCGTAGGTCGGCTAGGTACACGTCAACCGTTTCCTTGGGGTGAAGTCGCCGGCCCGTGAACTGTTGCCATGCAACAAATGGATCTGTACCAAATGCTGTATATAGGCTGTGTTTGATTGTATCCCTGTCTGGTTCATCCCCGAGTTGCTGGTAGACTGCATAGGCCCCTCCGGTTAACCTCAGAGGAATGACTGTGGCTGGTTCTTTAATTCTGCACAGTGTACAGACCTTCTCAGCCTTTTCAACCCATTCGACGACAGACGGTCCAGTGGTAGATCTGTCAAACTCAGGTATCAAGCGAAAGTCGAATCTGCCGTTTTCTGTCTTTCGAGTCACCGCACACATAAAGAGATAAGGCAGCCATTTTTGTTTCTTTCTTCTTCATTCATTTCGTTCCACGACCGACCCATTGAATTATGCACACATGCTAGTTAGGTAAGTCAGGCGTTTCCCTACAATGTTGAATCTTTGTAGTCCTAGGAAGTTCATTGCCTTTTCTCTTTGGTTTAGTTTATTCCTAACTCGCGAATATCAATTGGGCTGCCCAGACAATTTTGAATAACACTTTTTTCTTACAAACACTGACTTAATTCTCCCTACTATACCACATCTTTCTACAGTAGAAAATATGAAAATACAAGAGGTTACTTTGCAGTAGTGGTGCAAAGAGATGCCAGCTAGAATATACTAGGCGAGAATCCGTTCACAGCAAGCATTTCGTGAGAAAATTGGTCATTTTTCAATCTTTCCACATTTTTAGAAGAGACATTGGAATGGAAGATCGCAATTAGAAATTTGTTTATTACTGTCTGAGGCGTCATGACCGGTGAATGCTGATGCAGTTGCCCAGTTTATTTTAAAGAGAAGCAAGTGCTCCTTAATTTTGCCTGCTTGGTTTATTATTCCACCATTTCGGTTTCCTACGTCTTTGTCCTGTAAAGGAAATGAAGTAAATACTAAATTCAAAATGATTTGATAAAAAATATTGGACGTTCAAAGTGTAAAAAATGATTGAAGGTGAATAATTATTTGGATGTATTAAATTATTAAATCTGAAATTGGTTGCATGTAGTAAAATAAATGGATTTATAAAGTTATTGGATGCAAAAAATGGATGTAATATGGATTTGATGAAGACAAGTGTTGGATGTAATCATGGAGAAAATATTTTGATGTGAACAAATAATTCGATGTCAAAAACGATTAGATGTAAAAATGATAGTGTAAAAATTTAGTGTATGTAAAAAATTATTGGATGTAAAAAGTGATTTGATTGGATATAAAAATTGTTGGATGTAAAAAGCGATTTAATGTAAACAAATAATTAATGGGTAAGATGATTAGATGTAAGAAAAAATTCACTTAGAAAATGTTTATATATGTAAAAACTATTGGGTGTATAAAACGATTTTATCTAAAATAATTTGGATGGCTAAGATTATTTGATCTAAAAATTATTTGATTAAAACATGATTGTAAATAAATAATCATTCTATCTAGAATTAGTTGAACATGAAACTTGTAAGAATGTGTATAACGATTATATTTTAAATATAATTGAGTCTGCACATAATTGAACATAAGATTGGATGTTAAAAAATTCATCAGATATTTAATAACATAAAAATGATCTAAGATGTTAAGCCTGTTTTATGACTTTTATTCGATAAGATAATTGCGTCTATAAGATATTCAAATTTCTTAATATCACCAAATAATTGATTTTCTCTACACATATTAAACTGAGTTATTTGTTGCACTGGCATTTATATTAAAAGCCTATTTTTCTATTTTAACATTAAAATAACATTCTTAATATACTCAGTTATGGATATGCGATCAATACATAAAACTTAACTAATTTGCATATTCTTTGGAATAACGAGCATTCATAAATACTTTTTTTTCACTTTTATACAAATGATTGATTTCTTTAACTATTACGCTATATGCTATTATGCATATTTTCTTAATTATGCATAATTGTGTAGCATTTAGCATTTAGGTTTAAAATGTCCTATCATATTCATATATATATATATATATATATATATATTATATGTAGTAGATATTTAGAGGCTATCACAATGCGATGGATGAAAAATAGTCGGTGTTGGTGAGAGAAGACGAAAACAAGTAGCGATTTACAAATCAATAAGTACATACATATATGTCTATATATATGCATATATTTATTCAGTTGTATTAAATACAAATGTCTTACTTGTTATGTCTGCGATAATATCTATTATATTTCGGAAAAACACTCCCTTTTCAAATGGTAGACATGACAGATCGATTCAAAACATGCTAGATGATAGAACGGAAAAAAATTGATTCAATATCTTTTCCGCTCTATCATCTAGCATGTTTTGAATCGATCTGTCACGTCTACCATTTGAAAGAGGATTTTTTTCCGAAATTTAATGGATATTTTCGCAGGCATAACGACTAAGACATTTGTATTTAATACAACTGAATAAATATATGTATATATAGACATATATGTATGTACTTATTGATTTGTGTATCGCAACTGGTTTTCATCTTCTCTCACCAACACCGACTATATCTCATTCCTCGCATCGTGATAGCCTTCTAAATCTCTACTACATACCTATCCCACATAATGCTTCAAGCAAACTACACATAAATTATATATATATATATATATATATATATATATATATATATATATATATATATATATATATATATATATATATATATATGAATATGCTAGGACCTTTTAAACCTAAATGGTATATATATATATATATATATATATATATATATGTGTGTATATATATAAATATAAATATATATAAATATATATATATATATTACATAGGCATCGCCACTTATCAAGGCCAGGAGGCCACTCGAGGATAAGGGTTAAAGAGTTTACAGTAGAAATTGGACAATATAGTAATCGTTAATAATGGAAATTCGGTAAATTTTTTAACTTATATGGAACGGTTCATCAAAAACTTGTTTATGTTTGACGAAGCCAACCATATTATACTCAGTTGGAAATTAGAAAAACGGAAGATAATTTCACAGGCGTGCAGTTTTAAGAAAAAAGGCTTTGTTTAGGTTTAAGCACAAATAAAGAGTGGAGGAAATTTGTGATAGTGTTTTCTGCTAGACGGGTGTTTCTTATAAAAGTCTGGGGAAGAGGGGCCATAGAATGGAGCTCAGCCGAGCACTTGTAATGAAAATAACGATAAAGCAAAGACAAACTCGCAACATCACTTCTTTGAGAAAGAGGTTGCTAGGAAGAGAAAAGGACATCCCCTACGAGGCTACGAAGTCTATTTTGTACTCTATCAAGGCAGGATAAGTCCTTTCTAGCAGCTCCTGCCCAGATGTGGCAACAGTACTCCATTCTTGGACGTACCTGGCTCTTATATAGATAGAGAATAGCATCAGCAGTGAGATATCTACTGGATCGATAAAAGATCCCATCATTTTTCCAGCGGCCTTGGCAACAGATTTAATGTATGTGTTTCATTTAAGATCAGGAGTAAAGGTCAAGCCCATAAGCTTGTCAAAACATGAGGCCTCCTCAAGACGAGAGCCATTTAGTTCAATTGATGCAAGAAGGGATCAGACCGTTGACAATGTAAAGATAAAAGCTTGGTTTAGATGCATTAAAAGTAATAAGCCACCTTTTTCCCCATTGTAACACTTTCTCAGAGGAGAAAAAATCAGAGAAAACTTGGTCGTTTACGGTCTTAGATGTGCTACCATAGATAGTAGTGTCATCATCATAAATGTCTACGAATGATGTAAGGATGTGATTTGGAAGATCATTAATGTAGATCAGGAAGAGAGTTGGGCCCAGAATGGACCCCTGAGGGGCTCCAGCATTAATACTGAGAGCTTCTGATTTTCTGGCCATCAATCACTACTCTTATTACAGAGAAATGATTTAATAATTGAGAAGACATTTTCAGCTATACTGTAGCTGGAGATCTTGTGAAGTAAACCTTTATGCCATACTTTATCAAAGGCCTTTGATATGTCAAGAGCAATTGCCCTAGAAAGGTACCCTCCATCGAGAGATTCGCTAATCCTATGAGATATAACTGTAAGCACATCTGCTGTATATCTAGCAGAACGGAAACCATATTGTGTGTCACTAAGAAGGTTATTTTTGCTGAGATGGTTGATTACTTCTTTATTTAACGCAGATTCCAGCAACTTACTCATGACGCACAGGATACTTATTGGCATGTACTGAGAGAGAGACAAACAATCACCTTAATTCTTAAATACGGGGCATACTGATGAGATTTTCTAGGGTTACAGGAAGCAATTATCCTTAAGACAACGTTTTAACAGTTTTGTAAGGATGGGTGCTAGTTCTGATTTAAATCTTTTGAGTAATATAATTGGAATACCGTTAGGGCCGGTTGCTTTACTGGAATCAAAGTGTTTGATTAGCTTGGCAACATCACGTACAAATATTTGTATATCACATAGCATGTTTTCTGATACAGGAGGAAATATTGGAGGTAGGCGGCCTTGGTCGCAAAGGATAGAATTAGCTGCAAAGTTCTTGGCAAAGAGTTTGGCTTTGTCTGATGCTGACGAGATTACCTCAGGTCCATTTATAAGAGTGGGGATAAGACAAACGCTTCTGTTCAGGATTCTGTTTGCTATTTGTCAAAACTGGTGGAAACCAAACCGTTGCTCATCTACTTTGGACTTAACGGTCTGAGCATATAACTCTCTTGCTTTCTTTATTACTTTTTTACAATGGTTGCTGGCAGTCCTGAAAGCGGCTGTAGTCCCAGTACCTCTATTACGTTGGAAGCAATGGAAAAAGTGATTTATGTGTGCAATGGCAGCAGAACATTCTGGAGAGAACCACGGCTGTTAGGTTTTTGCTGAAATTTTTGGAGGGTATGAAACGGTCTATACCTACAATTAACTATTCTGTCAGGTCTGATACTATAGAGGACTCATTCTTTTTAAACATGGAACGCAGAGGTAGATCTAATATATATGTACAGAAGTTATCACAGTCAGCCATAGAGTATCGATATACTGTATGATGGCGAGGTACATCTGAGGTCATTACATTTCATTTTAATCTTAACTGATACAACAGCGTGATTGGAAGATCAAAGTAAAGCCAGAACGGAATCTGAACACAGTTTAGGGCAAGTTGTGTCATAAAGGTCTAGGGGACTTGCATACTGGCAGTCAGTATCGGGCACACAATCTGAGTGAGGTCATAAGCAATGGAGAAATCATGACAGAATCTCCCCCTCATCATCGGTCTTGTTTGAGTGAGTTTACCAATCCACATTGTGAACATTGAAGTCTCCACAGACATGAATATTAGCTGAAGGATAAACAGATAGGACGTGGTCAATTTTCTCGGATATGCTTTTAAAGATAGTAACTCGGCTGTTGTGAAGGCGATAGAGAGCAAATATAAATGCAGTAGTTTGAGCAAATGCAACCCGGAAGCACATATAATTTATGATCTTACCTGGAGATGTCCGTACCACATGGAAAGCCATCTTTATATAGGCACATATTCCATGGCCATTGCGATCTTATATATATATATATATATATATATATATATATATATATATATATATGTATGTATGTATGTATGTATGTATGTATATATATATATATAGCGAGAGATAGATACATCTATACTCCTATAAATTCGTTTTTCTTTTGTGTGTAATGATATTCATATTAAACCCCTCTTTTCTATTTATTTAAAAAGAAAATACAATATTCTTATATATGGGCTCTGGAATTGCATTCACTAGCAAAAGATCTAGCTAATTTGCATATTCTTTTAAACACTCATTTTAATTAATTCCCTATTAGTTTTTTTCGGTTTTCTTATGGGATGATCATCTTTACTTAACTATTACGTGTAATTATATTCATGCAGATATTCTACATGATTTATACTTGCATAATATTTGCGTAAAACGTTTGCAGTAAACACAAAATTGTTTCCATATATGTTTATGTATACGTATATATTTTTGTTTAACACATTTTGCCTACCAAACTCTTCCTTTAGTTTTTTGTCTATAGACAAGAAACTTCGTATATAAGGAATTTGAATCCATGCAAAACTTTATATTTTGGTTTTAGCCAAGAAAATTCGGTGCAAAAGTGTGAAAATTAACAAAATGAAATTTGCCTGGTGAAGGTCGAACGCCGCCATTACGAATGTATGACGTAGTAGCTATTGGTTCATGTTTTAATTTTTAGCCTTTCAGTAAACATGTTTTCCATAGCCCAGTCATCGACGGCAGAGGCAAAATAAATCGTGAGCTGAACGCTTTGGTTTCAATTCTCGCTGGTGGCGTATGAGTCTATTTATATACTTTTTAAATCATTACTATATATATTGCATCCTATCTATCTATCTATCTATTTATATATATATATATATATATATATATATAAGTGAACGTGTCTGTGTGTCTGTCTATCTGTCTGTGTACACTTCCCTACGCAATAACTCTGTCAATTTTTAGTCTACAGACTCGAAACTTGATATACAGGGTACTGAGATTTGCAACAATCTATGTGATCGGTTTTCGGTCAGAAATTTGGCTGTTAAGATGTCAAAGTTCAACGATTTGACCTTTGAGAACTCTACAAATTCTTCCGATAATTTTGGGTCTAAACACTTGGAACTTTATATATAGATTCCATGGACATGCATTCAACTTTATAACATGATTCGAACACAAAACAATAAATGTTAAGTGGTCATAATAGGGGTCAAAGTTTTTAAAAATTGACCTTTTTTTTGTTTTTTGTTTTGTTTTTTTTGCTCAGCATACACCTCCAAACACTCGGGCAACGCCGGGAACCCATGCTAGTATATATATATATATATATATATAATGAATGAATGACAAAAGTCTATATTTTAAAGTTCATTATGCTAACCATCTTACAATTTATTCCTTTAATTCAGTTGACATTTACAATTCTTGACAGTGTATGTTTCGTAGCAATAATTCAATAACTTAGTTACTATATCAATCAGTGAATTTATTTTGCCCTTAACTCATCAGAAGAAATAGCAACAATCAATCCATCAAAAGGAAATAAAGTGGGTGTTGACATGATTAAAATCAGAAAATTGGAAGAGAAGCTGTAAATACCTTATAATATGTTTACATTATGCTATTTTCAATTTCAAATAGTGTAATGTAAACATATCAAAGGTATTTACAGCTTATCTCCAACAATTTAGTCAGTAATATGCAAAAACGAATAACAGCTGTTATAAAGGCCAATGGAGGACATGCCAAAAATTGATTGTTGTTAAATTTATTTATTAATGTGTACTCTACTATTTTTAACCTTTAAATATACAAGTTTAAATCATAATTTCGATTTTTCATTGATGTTTCATAAATATGACCATAACTATATATATATATATATATATATATATATATATATATATATAAATGAAAATTACAATTGAATTTACCAAAATGATCCAAGATGGTAAAATTAAAGTAAATTATAAATATTAAAGAATTAATATTTATAAAATTATCTCAGCCAGATATAAAAGCTCGATAAAACCAAATAGGAAATAGAGCAAACAGTTAATAAAATATGTTAAAAAAACACTTTGAAATGAGTTAAAAACATATTTAATCTGAAAAGGAAACACTAGATAAATGGATAGTCCTTTATCCGCGGAGTTTCGAAGAAATACTCTCCTTCTCATCTGAGGGTAGGAATTAGCAAAATGCGGGATCGGATTTTGCATGCAGAAGTATTTGATGAAACCACAAGTAAGTCAAAGATCTTACTTGAAAACAAAATAAGTTAAGCAGAAGGAATATAGTGAAGAAAAAGGATAATCACCTTTTTCTTTACCATATTTGCTCATATATATATATATATATACATATATATATATATATATATATATATATATATATATATATATGAACAAATGATTAATAAAACATGTTAACAAAACATCTTGAAAAAGAGTTAAAATCATATTTAATTTAAAAAGGAAGCACAAGATAAGTGGATAGTCCTTAATCCGCGGAGTTTCGAAGAAATACTCTCCTTCTCATCAGAGGGCAGGAATTAGCAAAATGCGGGATCGGGTTTTGCATGTAAAAGTATTTAATGAAACCACAAGCAAGTCACAGATCTTACTTGGTTAAATAAAGGGTGAGGTAAGGGGAATAGGAGGTAAAAGAAAAAATGATAAAAAGATTTTACATGAATGGATAGTCCGGTGAAGAATAAAAAATCCAAGAATGGTAAAATCCAAACACGGTCGAATTAAAAATTTCCAATCCAACAGGTAAGTTCCAAATGGTCCAAAATGATCCAAAAGGCAGAATTCCTTGAAAAAAAAATCACAAATGGAATGAGTTCAAAATCATTAAAAGAAAAGTTCAAATGTGCACAGAAAAAGCACTGGAGAGAATATTTAAAACACGTCTGCCAAGGCTGGAAGAATCAAGTAAATTGATATATATATATATATATATATATATATATATATATATATATATATAGTAAATTTATATATATATATATATATATATAGAAATGTACTTATTAATTTAATTTATATATATATATATATAGAGAGAGAGAGAGAGAAAGAGAGAGAGGGGGGGAGAGAGGGAGATAGATTATTATTATTATTATTATTATTATTATTATTATTATTATTAAGGTGACATGTGACATATGGAAGGGTCTCTACAAAACTACTCTGTCAAGTTTTTGTCTACAGACTTGAAACTTGATATATGGCATATTCGAACCTGTAAAATAAATTCGATTTAGATTTTACCAGACAAAGTTGGTGAATTAAAGGGCGACAAGCTGAAAAATTGGAACTTCTTTGGCGTATTAATTTTTATTTTTATTTTTAATTTTTATTTTTATTTCGGACTATTATGCAGTGATGGCTGAGAATGCAGTTAGGAGATTCGAAGTTCCTATCCGTCGCGGTTACCACCTGACGAAGGCCAGAGGAAGTTGGCCGAAACGTTGTGAACCAATAAAAACAAACAAACAACAACTAATAAAGATGAGACTAATAGTCCGAAATAAAAATAAAAATTAACATAAAAATGCTCATCTCAAAATAAACAATTCCAATTAAGGAATAATATATATATATACCAATCGGTACGGACCCGACTATGGAAATTCAGATAATGAATAAATGTGGATTTATAAGATCAAAGAATCCAACCTTGATCGCCCTTCGGGGCCCGTGGCGCAGTTGATAGAGACGTTGAATCTCTACGGTTCCAGGTGAACATTGTCTGAAGATAGCGGTTTCAATCCCACCCAAAGCGTGCCAGAGGTAATTGGTCAAAATGTGGTGAGACGACGACAACTACGGATGGCAGTGATGGCTGAGAATGCAGTTAGGAGATTCGAAGTTCCTATCCGTCGCGGTTACCACCTGACGAAGGCCAGAGGAAGTTGGCCGAAACGTTGTGAACCAATAAAAACAAACAAACAACAACTAATAAAGATGAGACTAATAGTCCGAAATAAAAATAAAAATTAACATAAAAATGCTCATCTCAAAATAAACAATTCCAATTAAGGAATAATATATATATATTCTTTGGCGTAGTTTGACGTAAATATATGCTTCCACGTGCGCAAATATACAATTATAAGTTTTAACTGCGTTATGTTATCAGGTTTCGACATGCATATGTAGTCATTAGCTCAGATGGTAGCGAAGACCACTACAGTGCTAAATGTTTTGATTTCGACGTTAGAATTTTGTTATATGCGAGATGCAAACATAAAATAGTACCGTTTATTATTTTTAGTTGTATCTATAAATACTCTTGTCTTCGTGATTGTCGATACAGAGCATTTGCAGATGGATTTTGGCCCGAAGCTTGCTTTGATAAATGTAGCTTTTCGGTCACTGATTTTTCTAAAATCTGAGGACGATACGACCTCAGCAAGTACAATAGGAACATGATTTGTTATCACGATAATTATCAGCGTTCTGTCTCCAATGTGACCTCTCTCACACCTGGCAGCAACAATTCATGGCCATGATACTCGGTTATTTTTTTTATTTTTCTTGTGTCTCTTTTTAACATATGCTCTTTTATCACAGAACGAATCTGCATGACACTTTCTCCCCCTTCCCCTCTTTCTCTTTCCCCTTCTATCTCTCTCATTCTAGCTCTAGCTAATTCTGACTCTCTGCCTCTCTCTTCCTCCATCTATCTATCTATCTATCTATCTATTTCTCTCTCTCTTATTCTTCATTCCATTGTGTTCTAAGATTAAATGTTTAGAAATCTTATAATTTTATATTTGATATTTAATTTTTATTTTATATTGCAATTTTTATTGATATTTAATTTTTATTTGATATTTAATTTTTATTTGATATTTAATTTTTATTTGATATTCAAGTTTTATTTTTTAATTTTATTAAGTTGCATTTGGTATTCAAGCTGTATTTGATATTCATTATTATTTGATATTTAATTTTTATTTGATATTTATTTTTTATTTAATACTCAATTTTTATTTGATATTACATTTTTATTTGATATTACGTTTTATTTGATATTTAGTTTTTATTTGATATTCAGTTTTTATTTGATATTACATTTTTATTTGATATTACATTTTTATTTGATATTTAGTTTGTATTTGATATTTAATCTTTATTTGATATTCAATTTTTTTGGATATTAAATTTTTATTTGATATTTAATTTTTATTTGATAATAAATTTTTATTTGATATTAAATTTTTATTTTATATTGAAGTTTATTTGATATTCAATTTTTATTTGATATTCAATTTTTATTTGATATTTAGTTTTTATTTGATATTTAATTTTCATTTGATATTACATTTTTATGTGATATTATATTTTTATCTAATATTCAGTTTTTATTTGATATTCAATTTTATTTGATATTAATTTTTTATTTGATATTCAGTTTTTATTTGATATTCAATTTTTATTTCATATTCAATTTTTGTTTGATATAATTTTTTGTTTTATATTCAATTTTTGTTTGATATTTAGTTTTTATTTGATATTTAATTTTTATTTGATATTCAATTTTTGTTTGATATTAAATTTTTTTTTGATATTCAATTTTTATTTGATATTCAATTTTTGTTTGATATTCAATTTTTATTTGATATTCAATTTTATTAGATAATCAATTTTTATATCATATTCAATTTTATTTGATATTCAATTTTATTTTATATTTAGTTTTTATTTGATATTCAATTTTTGTTTGATATTCAATTTTTGTTTGATATTCAATTTTTATTTGCTATTACATTTTTATTTGATATTCAATTTTATTTGATATTCAATTTTTATTTGATATTCAATTTTTATTTGATATTCAATTTTTATTTGATATTCAATTTTATTTTATATTAAATTTTATTTGATATTTAGTTTTTATTTGATATTCAATTTTTGTTTGATATTCAATTTTTGTTTGATATTCAATTTTTATTTGCTATTCAATTTTTATTTGATATTCAATTTTATTTGATATTCAATTTTTATTTGATATTCAATTTTTGTTTGATATTCAATTTTTATTTGATATTCAATTTTTATTTGATATTCAATTTTATTTGATATTCAATTTTTATTTGATATTCAATTTTTATTTGATATTCAATTTTATTTGATATTCAATTTTATTTGATATTTAGTTTTTATTTGAGATTCAATTTTTGTTTGATATTAAATTTTTGTTTGATATTCAATTTTTATTTGCTATTAAATTTTTATTTGATATTCAATTTTTATTTGATATTCAATTTTATTTGATATTCAATTTTATTTGATATTTAGTTTTTATTTGATATTCAATTTTTGTTTGATATTCAATTTTTATTTGATATTCAATTTTTATTTCATATTCAATTTTTTTTTGATATTCAATTTTATTTGATATTTAGTTTTTATTTGATATTCAATTTTTATTTGATATTAATTTTTATTTGATATTAAATTTTTATTTCATATTCAATTTTTATTTCTATATTAAATGTTTATTTTATATTCAATTTTTGTTTGATATTCAATTTCTATTTGATATTCAATTTTTATTTGATATTAAATTTTTATTTGATATTCAATTTTATTTGATATTTAGTTTTTATTTTATATTCAATTTTTATTCGATATTAATTTTTATTTGTATATTCAATTTTTATTTGATATTCAATTTTTATTTCTATATTAAATTTTTATTTTATATGCAACTTTTGTTTGATATTCAATTTTTATTTGCTATTCAATTTTTATTTGATATTTAATTTTTATTTGATATTTAGTTTTTATTGGATATTCAGTTTTTATTTAATATTTAATTTTTATTGGACATATAATTTTTATTGCATAATCAGTTTTTATTTGATATTCAAATTTTATTTGATATTTAATTTTCATTTGATATTCAATTTTTATTTGATATTCAGCTTTTATTTGGTATTCAATTTTCATTTGCTATTCAGTTTTTATTTGATATTTAATTTTTATTTGATGTTTAGTTTTTATTTTATATTAAATTTTTATTTGATATTAAATTTTTATTTGATATTAAATTTTTATTTGATATTAAATTTTTATTTTATATTCAATTTTTATTTGATATTTTATTATTGTTTTATATTCAGTTTGTGTATATTTGATTTTTATTTGCTATCTAATTTTCTTTTACATGGAGTTCACCACTTATCAAGGCCCAATGGGCACTCAGGGATAAGGGTTATTGTGTGTACAGTAATCAAAGGGATAGTGTATTAATAGTGTTGGAGAATTGGTAAGGTGTCATTACTTAGGGGGCGCGGTTCATCAGGAATTTGTTTGTGTTGGACTTGAAGACATCCAGGTTGAAGTCGGGAGGGAAACAGGCAAGCGGAACAGAGTTCCACAGGCGTGCAGTTCTAAGAAAGAAGCTTTGTTCATGGTATCTACGTTTTGATTTAGGCACAGATAGGGAGTGGGGAAAATTATTGACGGCGTTTTCAGCTAGTCGGGAGTTTTTGAAAAAGATTAGCGAGGGGGGACCAGAGAATGGAGTTTAGACGAGCACCTGCCATGGAAATAAGGATAGAACAATGACATGCTCGCTACGTCTCTTCTGTGGGAAAGAGGTTGCAGGGTAGAGAACAGAGCATCTCCCACCAAGCCACGGAGTCTATTTTGTACTCTGTCAAGGCAGGATAGGCTGTTTTTAGCAGCCCCCGCCCAGATGTGGCAGCAGTACTCCATCTGTGGACGTACTTGGCTCTTATATAGATAGGGAATTGCATCATTAGTGAGAAATCTTCTGTAGCGGTAGAAGGATCCCACCATTTTCCCAGCAACCTTGGCCACAAACTTGATGTATGTGTTCCATTTAAGATCAGGTGTAAAGGTTAAACCCACGAGCTTATCAAAGCCTGGGGCCTCCCTTAGACGAGAGCCATCCATTTTAATTGATGCCAGATGGGGATCAGACAGCTAATGATGTAGCGATAGGAGCTTGGTCTTAGATGCATTAAAGGTAACCAGCCACCTCTTTCCCCACTGTACCACGCGCTCAAGATCAGAGGAGAGTGAATCAGAGAGAACATCATCATTTACAGCCTTTGATGTGTTGCCATAGATTGTCGTGTCATCAACATAGATGTCAACGAAAGATTTTAGTATGTGTTTAGGGAGATCATTGATGCAGATCAGGAAGAGAGTTGGGCCCAGTATGAACCCCTGAGGAACTCCAGCATTAATACTGTGGGCCTCTGATTTCTGCCCATCCATCACTACTCTTATGAGCCTATCTGAGAGAAATGACTTAATGATAGAGAAAACATTTCCAGTTATATCGTAGCCAGATATCTTGTGTAGTAGGCCTTTATGCCAAACCTTATCGAGGGCCTTTTATATGTCGAGAGCAATTGCCCTAGAAATGAAGCCTTTGTCGAGAGATTCGCTAATCCTATGAGATATAACCGTTAGCACATTTTTATTTGATATTTGAATTGTAGTTGATATACATTTTTTATTTGATACTTAATTTTTATTTGATATTTAATTTTTGTTTGATGTTTAGTCTTTATTTGATATTCAATTTTGATTTGATATTCCATTTTTTATATTTAATTTTTATTTTATATTCAATTTTATTGGATATTAAATTTATGTTTAATATTTAATTTTCATTCGATGTTTAATATTTATTTGATATTTAATTTTTATTTTATATTAAAATTTTATTTGATATTCAATATTTATTTGATATTCAATTTTTATTTGACATAAAAATTTTTATTATATATAATTCATATTTGATCTTTAATTTTCAGTTCATATTAATTTTTTATATTTAATTTATATTTTACATTCAGTGTTTATTATGTATACAATTTGCATTTTATAATCAATTAATATATTATATTCAATTTTTATTGCATATTTTTTATACTCAATGTTTAATTTTCCTTTATATTCAACATTTATTTCATATACAATTTTGTTGCTATTTCATACTTAATATTCGATTTTTACTTATTTATTATATTTTATATGGTATTAAATGTTATTTTCTATTATATTATTACTTGACATTTAGTATTCATTTTATGTACATTATATGTATTTAATTTTCATATAATTTTAATGTTTATTTGATATTTAATTTTATATAATATTAAATAGTTCATAGCAATTCAATAGTCACTTCATATATAATATTCCTTTGATATTCACTTTTTAAATATGTTTTTATTTTTATTTTTATCTATTTTTTATTATGTAATTTTATTTGTAATTTGATATTAAAGTTTTCTTAATATAAAATATTTATTTAATAATTTGATCGAAAATTTTATTTCATATAAAATTCATATTTACTTTTCTTTTTTTGTAGTTAATTTTTATTTCATTATTAATTCATATTTGATACTTAATATTATATTTTCTATTTTTCTTGGATTTGCAATTTTTTCTTTCGTATTAAATTTTTATGTGATGTTCTGTTTTTATTTTAAAGTTAATTATTATTATTTATTAAATGTTTATTTGATATAAAATTTTTACCTGATATTCAATTGGTCCCTGGTAATTAATTTTATTTTATATCGCATTTTTATTATATATTCTATTTTTATAGTGCATTCTTATTTGATATATAATATATATGAGATATCAATATTTATTTGATATTCAATTTTCACTTGATATTTAATTTTAATTTGATATTCAATTTTCACTTGATATTCAATTTTAATTTGATATAGAATTTTTATCTGATATTTTCTTCTTTAATATGTAATTTTTATTTAATAATAAATTTAATTTCATATTAAACTTTAATATTATATTCAATTTTCATTGCACGTTCGAATTTTCATTGCACGTTAACTTTTACTTTTATATTTAATTTTATTTAATATTCATGTTTAGTTTATTTTACTTTTGATTCATATTCAATTCGTATTTCATATTTAATTTTATTTTATATTGTACTGTTATTTAATATTCAATTGCTATTTGATATCTATATATAGCTTTATAGCCATTATTAATTTTATGGTTAATTTTTATTTCATATTAAATTTTTATTACAGGTACAATTTGTATATCATATGCATTTTATATTTGAGATTCAATTTTTATCTGATATTTAATTTTTATTTGATATTCAAGTTTTATTTTATTTAATTTTTATTTGATATTAAAATTTTTATTTGATATTCAAGTTTTATTTTTTTTAATTTTTATTTGATATTCAAGTTTTATTTTATTTAATTTTTATTTGATATTAAAATTTTTATTTGATATTCAAGTTTTATTTTTTTTAATTTTATTAAGTTGCATTTGGTATTCAAGCTGTATTTCATATTCATTTATTATTTGATATTAAATTTGTATTTGATATTCCATATTTTATTTGATATTCAATTTTTATTTATATTTAATTTGGATTTGATGATAAACTTTTTTATATTACATTTTTATTAAGTTGTATTTGATATTCAAGTTGTATTTGTTATTCAATTTTTGATTTGATATTCAATTTTTTTATTTGATATTCGATGTTTATCGGAATAGTTAAGTTGTATTTGATTTTCAATTTTAGTAGATATTCAATTTTGCTTCGATAATCATTTTTTATTGTATAATCAATATTTATTTAGATTTATCAATTTTTTAATATCGTTCGATATAAAGATTTCTTTCCATACAAAGGTTTTGTTTTCTTTTCATCAATTGTATCGTCGTCTGCGCTCAGTCAAAAAAAAACAAAAAAAAAACAAACAATCAAACGAAAGAGTATATGAAGTGATATATATAGAGAGAGTGGTCAGAAAAATGAAAAGAAAGAATAGCTAACGAGCGCTGACAGTAGAGGAGAAAGAAAGAAAAAAAGAGAGAAACCAGCTAGCGACGCTGGTAGGCTTTATAGAGAGGGGGAGGTGAGAATATATAGATAGAGAGAGGGGGCGTTTAACCTGCGCGCTTACGAAGGACACACGAGACAATCTGCTCCTCGCTGCTGATGGAATCAGCCGACAACGGCGACACTGGGAACAGATATATGATTAGCAGTAATACTGCGGTGGATAAAAGTCGAGGAGGTGCGCTTAATAAACATAGGAAAAGGAGTCTATTTAATATATTTGGAGCCAGTTTTTTTTCCAAGGAAATCGGATAAGAAGAATAACGAAGTAAAGTCGCTAAGACAGTGAGTGAAGCAAAATCTCTCTCTCTCTCTCTCTCTCTCTCTCCCTTACTCTCCTTTTGTCTTAACTGAGCAGACGACAATAAACAGTATGAAAATGTCGTATTGAGATCTGGCATTTTTTGTGAACATTCTCTCTCGATCAAGACAATTTATTTTCTTTCATGCATTACTTCCTTAAATTATAAAAATAATTCAATTTTTATTTATTTATTTTTGTGTTGTTATAAATAAATTTACATTCATAATTCCCATCGGTCTTTTGTTTGTTATTTCGCTTGTGTTTTTTCTGTCTTATGTTTTACCGTTGTCTCTGAAGAATTTGGATAATCCCTTCCCGTATTTATTTATTTACATTTTTATCCCGGACATTTTTTTTTATTATCGTTGTGATCATATCTCTACAGTTCCCCGTGGAGATAGCCGAGTCGTAACATATATGGGGGCTCGTCCGGGATATGTATATCCTTCTTCAGAGACACACTGGACAGTGGACACATTTTAGATAACAAAAGCTGTAAGCTAGTAAAAAAAAAAATAAATAAAACATGTCTCTAGTAACTAATTTTGTAGAATTTGAAAGGGCTCTGTAAATTAAAAAAAAGATGACCTATTAGCAGTCGGTAGACATTATAAACTAGACACGAGGCCGTCCTTACGTAAAATACAGTTAGAATAATTACAGAACACTTAGTCGATGAGGAAATTCTAGATGAAGCCCTATTAGAAGATTTATTAGACGAGCCGCATAAATTATCAAAAGAACAAATCGAGCTGGAAAGACTGAAAATCGAAGCCAATTTACGTGAGAGGGAGATAGAATTAGAAATAGAGAAGACTAGAATGGAAGCAGATATAGAGAGATCACAGATAGAACAAGAGACTAGATTTAGGGAATTAGAGGCAAGAACTTTACATCAATAAAGAAGAAATGAGTTCGATATAACAAGACAGGTTAGGTTAATACCTACGTTCAACGAGGCAGACGTTGACGGATATTTTCGACATTTTGAAAAAATTGCTGTAAATTTAGAATGGCCCAGAGAAGCATGGCCAATGTTACTGCAGACCGCATTAAGAGGAACGGCACAAG
The DNA here is from genome assembly GCF_053919585.1 of Euprymna scolopes. Lineage (NCBI taxonomy): Eukaryota > Metazoa > Mollusca > Cephalopoda > Sepiida > Sepiolidae > Euprymna > Euprymna scolopes. The sequence goes on along the minus strand of NC_136503.1, from coordinate 16,564,505 downwards.
AGGTCTTTGCATCCATGTCTAACACGGACTGCGCTGATTACAACGTTGTGAAATCAGCCATTCTCAAAACTTATGAAATGGTGCCTGAAGCATACCGACAGAGATTCAGGTCGTATAAAAAATTGGAAAATCAATCCTCTGTAGAATTCTTCCGACAAAAAGAAGTATACTTCGACCGATGGAGTTCTTCCAAATACGTAGAATCGGACTACGATAAGCTCCGAGAGCTAATTTTAATCGAAGAATTTAAGAGTTGCATCCACGATGATTTGAAAGCATTCCTGAATGAGAAGCAGCTTACAACGGCTTATCAGATGGCAACTCTCGCTGATGAATATGCCCTAACGCATCAGCGAGGCAAAAGCAGACCTACTAGCCGATTCGTGCAAAAAGATCCCAGGGACCACCGAATGATGACTAACATCGATCGTACCACAAAAACTGTTGGCAAGAACAATGTGTACCGACCTCCTGCATTAAGAAGCAAGTACCCCCATACAAAGCCACCGCCTCCTACCTATCGTCAAACAGACGGATGGAGAGCCATAACGTACCACTACTGTAAAAAAATAGGGCACATCGCCGTACATTGCCTTGACAGAAAAGGCGCCGATTTTGGACGAAGATTTAAAAGTAAACCACAAGGCTTCATCTCTTCATATAAGCGCATTATGTTTAAAGATACTGACGAAATTAGGAAGGAATATAGACCATTCATATCAAACGGTTTCATATCCCCATTATATAATCGCTCGGATAAACAGCCTGTAAAAATTCTGAGAGACACTGGGGTAACCCAATCTTTTATTTTGGAGCAGAGTATGCTATGCGGGTCACAAAGCGCCACAGGAGGATCCGTTGTGATTCGCGGAATGAGTGGAAATTACATCGATGTCCCAATCCATCGAGTCTCTCTTGATTCGGATATAGTATGCGGTCCGGTAGAAGTGGGTGTAGTCAGTAGCCTAGCCAGGAAGGGCATCTCGATGTTACTCTGGAATGATCTAGCCGGAGAAAGAGTCATTCCCCACCCAAGAGTGATAATGGAGTCAGACATCTCAGAAAATACCGAGTTGATGGAAGAGCAACACCCCGGCATATTCCCATCATGTGCAGTAACTCGTGCGTAGACCGCAAAAAGAAGTTATTCATGAATCCTGAGGTGGAAGCTAAATCGACACCCGTGGATACAAATAATCTCCTTACTAACCACAAACCCTCTCCCGGATTTCCCACCTCACGACAGTTGATCATGGAGAACAGCGAAGAGACGAGGAGATTTCCCCCCTCTTTGAAGAAGCGCTACCCAAGAAAGAACTGGAGAAAGTACCCTCTGGTTACTTCATTAAAAACGGCGTACTGATGAGGAAGTGGAGGCCCTCACAATGCCCCGCGCACGAAGACTGGTCAATATTATACCAACTAGTATTACCTAAGACACGCAGGGCCGAAATATTAGAAGTGGCTCATGAAATCCCCTTGGGAGGCCACTTAGGCATTCGCAAGACTTACGAGAGAATCACTACACATTTTTATTGGCAAGGGGTATGCAAAGACGTATCTAACTATTGCTGAACTTGTCACATTTGCCAGATGATAGGCAAGCCGAACCAGAAAACCAGTCGCCCCAATACATCCTATACCCGCATTTGAAGAACCCTTTTGCCGAATTTTGCTCGACTGCGTAGGTCCACTTCCCAAGACTAAAAGGGGAAATCTGTATATATTCACCCTCATCTGCGCATCCACCAGATTCCCGGAAGCAATCCCACTCAGAAATATATCTGCTGAGAAAATCATAAAGGGCCTTCTCAACTTCTTCTCCATGGTTGGACTGCCCAAAATAATCCAATTCGATCAAGGATCGAGTTTTATGTCCAGGAGGTTTCAACAGTCCATGAACATGCTGGGCATACAAACAGTCAAGTCAAGCGCCTATCACCCCCAGGGCGCCTAGGAAAAGTTTCATTTTATACTGAAGACCATGATCCGAACTTATTGCCTTGGTCACCAGAAGGATTGGGATGAGGGTATTCCCTTCTTGATGTTTGCAGCACTAGATGCTACCCAGGAATCTTTGGGATTCAGTCCATTTGAGTTAGTGTTTGGCCATTCGGTACGCGGCCCCCTAGCATTGTTGAAAGAAAAATGGCTTCAGGAAGGATCCACCCACGGACCCATGCTGGAGTACGTATCACGGTTTCGAAATCGACTACATGAAACCAGCCAACTGGCACGCGAAAGACTGCGGACAACTCATGCCAGAATGAAGAATCATTATGACCAAAATGCTGTCCCCAGGAGCTTCGAAGTTGGAGGCAAAGTGCTTGTTTTGTTACCCTTATCTGGTCATCCACTTAAACCTCGGTTCCACAGCCCTTGTACCATTGCTCGGAAGGTCAGCGAACTAAACTATGTAATTAATACCCCTGCTCGTAGAAAGACAACACAGATGTGTCACATCAATATGTTCGAAGCGTATTTCGGAAGGGATAAATTAAACCTTATCGTGGTCACCACTGCGCCCGCTTCCGTGAGGAAACCAATGGATGACAACGAAGAGATCTCGGAGAAAAACCAACACCCCCTGAGGTTATCAAATTCAGAAATATTAGCCAATCTCCCTCGTATCTCATTTGTCAAGTAACGAAAGAGAGGATATAACCCTACTTATTCGGGACTACAGCGATCTCTTTCCGGGTGTCCCCAAACGAACGAACCTTGTTCAACATGATGTAGAGATTGAAAATGGCCTCCCCATTAAACAACGCCCGTATCGCGTCAACCCACATAAAGGAGAAATAATTAGTCATGAAGTGAAATATATGCTCGAACATGGCATCATTTAACCTAGCCAGAGCATCTGGTCATCTCCTTCTGTGCTAGTCGGAAAATTCGATGGATCCATTCGCTTCTGTACGGATTATCGCAAAGTGAATGCTGTTACAAAAGCTGACTCTCACCCCATACCTAGGATGGACGATTGCATCGATAAGATTGGCACGGCCACATATATTTCCAAATTAGACCTACTCAAGGGATATTGGTGTGTACCCTTGACTGAACGAGCTAAAGAAATATCCGCTTTCGTCACCCCTTATGGTTTATATCAGTATAGAGTTATGCCTTTCGGGATGAAGAATTCCCAGGGCACCTTTCAGAGAATGATGAATTCATGCTTGCGAGAATACTCGATGTCGAAATCTATATTGACTACATCGTCATATACAATGATAGCTGGGTTGAACACATAACTTCCCTGAGAACCGTATTTAATAGACTCCGACAGGCAAATCTTACTGTCCATTTAGCTAAAAGCGACTTTGGCAAAGCTGAAGTTATATACCTGAGGCATACAGTCGGCTTTGGTAAGATATCCCCAGTCGAGGCCAAAATTCAGGGTCTCATAGATTATCCTGCCCCTGCCAACTTGAAGAGTCTGAGGCGATTCCTCGGCATGGCCAGATACTACAGGAAATTCTGTCGCAACTTCTCCGACATAGCGTCACCACTTACCTAATTGCTATCCAAGAAGGTGAAATTCTCCTGGACATCATCTTGTCAAAAAGTATTCGAGCAAATCAAATCTTCATTATGTTCCCAACCTGTTTTGAATGCTCCCGACTTCTCACAACCATTCCGTTTGGCCAGCGATGCCAGTGATTCTGGTCTCGGATCTGTGCTACTTCAAACAGACTCGGCCGGTATTGAACACCCGGTTAGCTATTTCTCCAGGAAGTTTAACGCTTATCAGAAAGGATATTCGACTGTTGAAAAGGAGACGTTGGCCATCGTCTTAAGCCTAAAGCATTTCGCTGTGTATGTATCCTCCTCATGCAGGCAAATACTCGTTTATACTGATCACAACCCGCTCATTCCTGCATAAAATGAAAGATAAAAATCGATGATTATTAAACTGGAGCTTGATTCTACAAGAATATAACTTGGAAATCTAGCATATTCGGGGAGTTAATAACGTTTTTGCCGATGCATTGTTGCATGTATGATATTTATAAACTAGCACCCTTCTTAAAAAAAACCGTCTTCCAGTTAATAGTTAAACAACAAGAACAAAAAAATTGGAGATCTTAAATAAAAACAAATTGACAAAATACGGTTCAGGGATTTAGCCGGGTTGAAGATATTCTGCTATTCTTCATGAAATCGAATGAAAAGTATTAAACTAGAAAAATCTTCGGAAAAGATTTTTCTTAAAGAGGTGGTATGACGTTACAATTTTAGTAAAAAAAATGTAATTAATTATTCTTTTATATGTTGTTCGAAATCGAGAGAGAATAGGAGTTGGTTTGTTTTTGTTTTATTTTCATCAATTGTATTGTTGTGTCTGCGCTCAGTCATAAAAAAAGAAAACAGTCACAACGAGAGAGGATATGAAGAGATATATAGAGAGTGGTAAAAAAGAAAAGAAAGAATAGCTAACGAGCGATGACAGTAGAGGAGAAAGAAAGAAAACAAGAGAGAAACCAGCTAGCGAACGCTGGCAGGCCGTATAAAGAGGGGGGTGAAAATATATATATAGAGAGAGGGAGCGTTTTAACCTGCGCGCTTACGAAGGACACACGAGACAGTTTGCTCCTCGCAGCCGAGGGAAGCAGCCGACAACGGCGACACTGAGAACAGATATATGCTTAGCAGTAATACTGCGGCGGATAAAAGTCGAGGAGGTGCGCTTAATGAACATTGGAAAAGGAGTCTATTTCATATATTTGGAGCCAGTTTTTTTTTTCGAAGGAAATCGGATAAGAAGAAGAACGAAGTAAAGTCGCTAAAATAATGAGTGAAGCAAAATCTTTCTTTCTCTCGCTCTCTCTCTCTCTCTCTTTGTCTGAACTGAGCAGACGACAATAACCAGTATGAAAATGTCGTACCAAGATCTGGCAATTTCGTGAACATTCTCTCTCGATCAAGACAATTTATTTTCTTTCATGCATTACTCCCTTAAATTATAAAAATAATTCCATTTTTATTTATTTATTTTTGTGTTGTTATAAATAAATTTACATTCATAATTCCCATCGGCCTTTTGTTTGTTATTTCGAGTGTGTTTTTCTGTCTTATGTTTTACCGTTGTCTCTGAAGAATTTGGATAATCCCTTCCCGTATTTATTTATTTACGTTTTAATCCAGGAAGAAAAAAAAATTTATTATCGTTGCGATCATATCTCTACAGTTCCCCGTTGAGATAGCCATCATCATATAATGTTTAAACGTGTAAACCTGTATTGAAATATGTTTATACATATGTATTATGTATGTGAGTCACTGGAAACGGATGTTTTTAGTACGCCCCTTACTCTCCTCGCAAAGTTTTGTTTCCTTATATATATACTAGCTGAACGTTAAACAAGATATTTTAATTCATGCAGATTGGATATGTTTTATTATAGAATCAACCTTCAATTAATTATTATACATTACGATGAATAATTTGCCCGGTGGATTAATTCGCAAAAATAATAAATTGAAAAAATAGTAATAAGGATAAAATCGTTCATCAAATTCCCTTTGTGTTTGTTTACAATACCACGTTATTTGAAAGTTGGGCTTGACAATGAATGCCTTGGAAAAGTCACTTCTGATTAATGCTTACTTTTACAATATGCAAACGAAGAGATGATTATAAAGGGCACTTTTCTTTTATCGTAAATTAAACTAACTAATAAAAAAAAAAGATTAAATGGTGCGGTACACCCGGAATGAACAAGGGACCATACAATGTGCAGTCGAATACTTTACCACAAACCTATATCCCCAGCTGACACTAGTTACGGCTTTTGTAAGAAGAAATTATTTTCTGAGAATTTAATGTCCCTTGATTTGCTGAGAATTATCTTTCTTTGGCTGGTGTAAGGTAAAATATTTCCCCATAAAAATCCTTTTTTATCTATAACAGAGTAAAATTATTTTTATGATCGGATTTTTGCGATTTTCGATACTTATCAGAGAAATTTCTGTATAAAATATAGCTAAGAACACTGCTTTACATATAAATGACCTTTGTGTTAAATTTACAAAAGATAGGCTCAGCTGTTTCAGAACTTATGACGAAGGAGCTCACACACACACACACACACACACACACATAAAGTGACTTTTACGTAATAATATATATATATATAACTCTAGAAAAATGCGAGCATTAAACAATATGGTTAAGCTTAAACATGGAAAAGTAAAGGATTAGTAGTTTAAACTGAAAAAGAAAATAAGATATCCTAGTACAAAATTATAATAAATTCATAACTAAAAATATTGCAGCATTAAGAATTGATTATATAATGTTAAAAATGGAATTTCATAAAAAAATACTCTTAATGCTGCAATATTATAAGTTATAAATTTATTATAATTTTTACTAAAATATATTGTTCTTTTCCTTACCAGTTTTAACAATTAGTCCCTTGCTTTTCCACGTCTAAGCTTAACCATATCACTTTTCATGCTTGCATTTTTCTATTGTAATCTATGATTTGTCCAGGCTTCCAGTAAATTCACTCGTTCTTTGTATGATTTCAGTCTTATTTTTTGCCCCCATAAATATAACATACACATATGTAATAACAACGTACGCCACACGTCTGCTTTCAATAAAATCCCTCCATTAATCACAATTATCTCGGTTTCATTCTTTCATTCACTGTGTTTCACTTGTTACTTCTCTTTTTGCGAGAGCGATGCATTGATAGCAACAGTAGTCGCTGTAGCGACGTGATGGTTATGGAAACCATCCATAAAAGACGTCGCTCACCTCCGTACGTTTTTTGACGATTTTGAACACCAGTAAATTCCTAATGACTTTTGTTTTACTAAACGAAAATTGAACTTTTTTTTTCAGAACATAGCTTAGAATGTGAGCTATAAACTATAATAATTATTTGAAATGTGGTCGAAAAATGAGTGAGCGATGAAGCTATAAAGCAGTTCTAAATGACCTAACCTGAAACAACCATATATTCAAACACGGTAGCATTTATTAATATTTCAGAACAAGTACAGTTATTTAAGTTATACTCATTAGTTTGTATTTTTTTATGAACAACGTTTTACATGTGTTTCAGTGAATAGCGGGAGACTACTACATAACCTCCTAGAGACAGATATATATGTGCCTCAAAACACTGTCGCAGAGTTTTTTTTTCTCATATGGAATGAATAAAAATCCGAAAAATAAAAAAGATAAAAGGAAATAGAGATATGTAAAAAATGCAAACGCGTATATTAAAACACACACTTACTGATTGTAGTGTTTATAGGTAGACACTTATGAAAAATATATGAATTCAAAATACACATGGGGTAAAAACGATATATATATATATATATATATATATATATATATATATATATATATATATAGTTAGTAATTTATAAAATATATATGGCGATTAAGCTACACTGAATATTCTGCGTTTCATCCACTATAGGATTCATCAGGCTTATGCGCGAATTCTGTCGTTGCTTCTTGTTTTATATATGTTGAGGATTTTTAGTTAGCCAATCAGCGTTCTAGTATCCACCGCGCCTCTTCCTATCAGTCAATGGGCATGCATTTTATCGAAGAAAGGATCTGTTTTAGAACTAGGTTAGTGGTTTAAGATAGACGTTTTCCTTTTTTTTATATTTATATATAAATATACCTATGTGTACACACATACATGCACATATATACATATATATATATGCATATATGTGTGATCGTTTATGTATATTCATGTTTATTTAATTTACTTATTTGTTTGTTTTCTATTGTTATTGTTAGTTTTAAAGCTATTTTGTATCGCTATCCTAGAGTAAGTTTTATTTTGTGCAGACGGTTGTTTGCTATTTCTCGTCTACAGTTTAATAGATTTTGGGGTTCTTTAAAGTACAGGATAGAAAATTTTTCATGGAGGCATAATTTACATGGGTCGTCTAAATGTCTGCACGTGGTAGCTTGTCTCATTATTTTCCATTCGACTACCGGCGAATGTCCGCTTTCTTTGAGTTCCCAGTATTTATTCGCTAGTGTTGTTTTTATACGGTGTTTTTTTTATTTTTGAATGTACTTTTGTGGTCATAGTATCGCGTTTTTAAATCTAAGGAAGTCATGCCTATGTAATATTTCTTGTTATTCGGGTTTTCTTTCGCAAATATTGTTGCTTGATAAACTACGCTTTTTGTTAGACATTTATTTTGGACTGGGCAAAGTGTGCGGTGTCTACAGTTGCATTTATCTTGTTCGTTATTAGTATTTTTATTTATGGTATGGTTGTTCTTGTCCGGGGTTGGTTTGCTATTATTATCATTATTATTATTATTATTATTATTATTATTATTATTATTATTATTATTATTATTATTATTATTATTATTTCTGCTAGTGTTGGTTTTATTTTTGTCATGGTGTCTACTTTTATTATTGTTTATTTTGTTGTTGTTTACATTGTTTTCATTTAGTATTTTGTTATTATGTGCTTTAATTATAATCTCTAAATTTTCGCAACAACTGTAAGATAACTTCAAGGTATTTTTATTGAAGATTTTGTGTAAGGGGTTGGTTGCGGGAAAGTGTTTTTGAATAAGATCTAGAAATTTATTGCCAAGTTTTGTTTTTAACATTTGATTGACGAGAAATAGCAAACAACTGTGTTCACAAAATAAAACTTACTCTAGGATAGCGATACAAAATAGCTTTAAAACTAACAATAACAATAGAAAACAAACAAACAAGTAAATTAAATAAACATGAATATACATAAACGATCACACATATATGTGTATATATATATATATGTGCAGGTATGTGTGTACACATAGGTATATTTATATATATATAAAAAAAGAAAACGTCTACCTTAAACCACTAACCTAGTTCTAAAACAGATCCTTTGTTCGATAAAATGCATGCCCATTGGCTGATAGGAAGAGGCGCGGTGGATACTAGAAAGCTGATTGGCTTACTAAAAATCCTCAACATATATAAAAACAAGAAGCAACGACAGAATTCGCGCATAAGCCTGACGAATCCTATAGTGGATGAAACGCAGAATATTCAGTATAGCTTAATCGCCATATATATTTTATAAATTACTAACTAGCTCTACCTACGTATTGAGCACTTTTGAAGTAAATACTTAAAGTTTACGCATAAATCTATACTTTCGTATATTAAATTTATGTGAGTAAATGAAGTAGTTATATATATATATATATATATGTGTGTGTGTGTGTGTGGGGGGGGGTGTATGTGTGTGTGTGTGTGTGTGTGTGTGCGCGCGTGTGTGTGTGTGTGTGTATTAGAATGCCGCACGTCGTTTCCCGATCATAAGTTATGCTTAAATATGATATTTAAATGTATGCAAATTTCGTAGTTATTATTATATAGCCCACTGTCTACTGATTATTATAGTTACCCAATATATAGTCGTTCTATTAACGTGGCTTGGTCTTAAAATATGCTTATATATTTTTTAAATCATATAAATCTCGTTTTTATTATTATGAACACAATGCGTCATTGATTAATATATTGTTCTCTATAATGTTTTTAAAAGTTACAAATATATGACCTGGGTGCCATCAGCCTGAATCGAAATCAAAACATATAGCATTCAAGCCTCAATCGTTAACTTGAAAAGTGAATGAATTTATCATATTATTTATTTTAGTTTTAAAAGTTCGTAGGATAGGGGAAATCGGGCTAAAGATGAGTGCATTATGCATAATTTTTAGGACATCTTTACCTGATATACGCAATGGTATAAACTAATATAAATAACAGTATTTATAAATAGAAAATTTAATTCCAACCGAATTAAAAAAGCTCAATACGCAATAGAGAGTGCAGCTTATTATATATATATATATATATATATATATATATATATATATGTATGTATGTATATATAACTACTTAATTTACTCACATAGAATTAATATATGAAAGTATAGATTCATGCGTAAACTTTAAGTATTTACTTCAAAAGTGCTCAATACGTAGGTAGAGCTAATTAGTAATTTATAAAATAGTGTGGATGGAACGCGGAATATTCAGTGTAACTTAATCGCAATATATATTTTATATATATATATATATATATATATATATATATATATATATATATATATATATATATATTCAATTCAGTTTGCATTTACTTATTGTGCTGTGTAGAATGTTGTTCAATATCAGATTGTTACTTTCCGGACAGCTGACCCCGAATTGAAATACTTACCTTTCCCATGCGTCAGGGTTTTAGAAACAAACATTACTAACAAATCTGTGCAACTCTTATTTCCATTTCGATTGCCTGTGCCTATCCTGTTTTTCTTTTGCTCAAGATATATAGAAAGTACATTTTTAACGTCCTAGCTAAAATGTTGAGCTAACGTGGCGCCAATAACACAGCGAGACTCGCCAAAGGCCAAAAGAATTTAATTAGCTGCCTTTTATCTGTATTTCACATCACTGCTATTCCGGAAAAGATTCGAAACAAATAGACTGACGTCATCGCAACTATGGGATAAATGATGTCATTTGTTGACTCATTCAGAAATAGGTATTTACCCGTTTTCTTGACAAAAAACATGGATGTGACACAAGGTCAACCATTCAGCGTGAGTATTCAAGCTCTCCCCAAGGGAAATATGTGGTTATGAAAATGCCATAGATTGAACCTATTGGCAGTCTTGATAACGACCGACGATAAAAATATCCTAACAATTCTTATTTTATATGTCTTTGTATTTTGTAATTGTTCACACATATATATATATATATATATATATATATATATATATATATGCGTACGTATTTATAGTTTATAAAATACATATGTTAATAAAATAATGTTTATTATTCCGCTGTCAATTCAATTACAATAGGAGTGTATACAAAAGCGATACATATAATTACACTATAGTCACGTACATGACAATAACTTTTCCATGCTTCCGGAAATTACCAGTGGTTTTATTCGATTTCAGAATTTGCTACATTAATTCCGATCTAGCGTACTCTCAAAAAACTGGCATACAGACGAAATAGGCGCAATGTTCACTCGCAAACAAATATCTTTTATCAGTCGCTCGTCAATCAATGTGTCTTTTTCTTCATAGTATACATTCTCAGGAGTCAGATGCTGAAATTCGACGCTTGTATAAAAATAGCGAACAAATGCATTTTTATAAAAAAATATACAGGCTGGCCCCTAAAAAACGGACTCCGACTCTAATTAGGTCCCGTTTCTTAATGTTTTGTCCGAATTAAATGAAACTTTGGCCAAAACTAGTACATTATATTCAAAACATCACATCAAAACACTAGGGTTTGGGCCTTTTTTTTCTTCGTTCTACAGCATATGTTCTAGATGGCCTCCATTTAGCTATTTTGGGGGGTCACCACTCTTTAATTGCCATTGCTCCCAGGTCCATTCTAACCCGGAGTGGTAGTACCTGTTATGATCCCAACTATGGGTTAAATAGAAACCGACTTGAAAACAATATATATTCTATTAAAAAAGAATTTCTTCAAAATCACTGGATTGGACATTAAATAACCTGAAAAGGGTTGACATGCCATAAAACAAAAACAACCAACCAACAACCAATCTTATAATTTTCTTGTAAAAATTATGTGACAAAACTTTTATTCAATAACATTAACTAACTACGCAGGGTCGCAAAAATACCTGGATTAGGACCCAGGCGCGGAGCACACCCTCTCGGTGCTGATGGACCCAGTAGATCTTCCCAGATCATCTGTATTGGAGAAGGAAAACTCTGAAGCTAAACCTAAGGGGAGTGAGGCCTTTCTAGTCTTGAATTACAACCTTCCTAGAGCTGTTGACTCAAACAAAGTACCGGTTTGCAAATCTAAACTGCTTAAAGAGTAGATAGGCTCTGTCTATCGCCCGGCTTCCATACTCCCTCTTTGCCTATTAGCCAGGCGCAGAGGTACTATCACAGGTATTCGACAGAAACACTCAGTGGTAGATCTTGTTTCCTGACTAGAGCAATGAAAGCCGTTTTCTCCACTCCCGACACATTCCATCTAAACTGGGCACTTGGGAGTGCTTGAGTGTCACATATGCCAGTGCAATTAGATTGGGTTGACCTTCGTCTGATGAGTTACGGGTACTGGATTGAAAGTTCCTGGCTGCTGTTTCCGACTGGTAGTACAGGAGCCCTTACTCTTTGGTAGCGCTTAGAACGGCTGCTCCATCAACAGTTGTATAATATCGGGATGTTTGTAGTGCCATGTCGCGCATGGAAAGGGACTGTGCACTTGTACCTGGTGGGCTTTCCTGAGGCCACAATCCTAGTTGATGAAAGGTCAGCTGATGGTCTACTTGTGTTGCATGTCTGGAATTCTGCACAACCCTCTATCTAAACTTAAACTCCTTACAAAATGACAGTACAATAAAAAAAAATACGCTTAAACCAGGTATAGGTTCAAATAAAATCAAATTGCCTCCTCTTTTGAGGCCTGCATTTAGGAACATCCGTGGGCTTAGAACTAATTTAGATGTGTTGAAGCATTTCTCCTAACAAAAACCCCGGATATCTTAGCACTAAGTGAGACTAACCTACACTCCTCCATGCCCTCTAACTACTTTAACATGCCTTGATATCTCCCACTCTGCCGTAAGGACTGAGACAGATATATGCACGATCTTGGAGTCTATATTCGTAATACTCTCTCTTTGACTAGAGAAACAAACCTAGAATCAGACGATTAAGCCTTTATGTGCTTTAGACTTAACATGCAACATAACATTAGCTACTTTTATGTTCTCTACCGCTCTCCCAGGACTCTACCCTAATAAACCAAGTTTCTGACAGCATAGGTACAGCACTCTCCCTCGACACAAGTGCACAAGTACATGTATTTGGTGACTTCAATGTCCATCAAAGAAACTGGCTTCGATTCTCTACTTACACAGACCCAGCTGGTAGCACAACATATAGCTTCTCTATATCTCATCCCTATCACAGATGGTTACGTTTCCAACCCGTTTCTCAGACCAGCAAGTACAACACGCATCACTTCTAGATCTGTTTCTCATCACAGTTCCCGATGATTGTATAACGAATGCCCAGAGCCCACTTGGAAACGCTGATCATGTACTGATACTGGTCGAAATCGCCCTAAACTCTAGAGCCAAAACTGAATAGCCATTGTTCAAAACAATGAGATATTATAAAAAGGCTGACTGGGAAGCCATCGTGGATCTTATCAGAGATGCCTCGTGGGGAAATATCTTTTCTCTTCCTGCTGAACAGTGCGCAAATGAGACCACTGAATGGTTCAGAACGGCAATTGAAGCACATGTTCTCACGCGAACATTTTATAGCAAGCCCCACTCTCCCCAATGGTTTACTTCTACTTGTGCAACTGCCACTGTGCAAAGGCAGCATGCGTACTTCAGATTTAACCGACATTTGTCAAGTTCAGACAGAAGTATATAGAAGCTAGAAGTAACTGTAAGAAAGAAATAGCGACAGCTAAGAGAGAATTTACTGAAACCACCAAAAAACGCATCGAAGCACAAAAATTAGGAACCCGTTATTTCTGGAAAATTTACAGTAGCGTAGTAAATAATGGGCAATCAACAGTTCCCCCACTAACCAACAATCATGAGGTTGTTTGCTCAGCAACCGAGAAGGCTAACATGCTCGCCAGTCGGTTTGCCTCCAACTCCACACTGGACCCTGCTAACCACCCCCTCCCTGACTTTCTTTTGCGGACAGACGCCACGCTAAACGATCTAAAAATCACCCCTTCTCAGGTGCATGCTATCATAAAAAACCTGGACACTTCAAAAGCATGTGGACCTGATCTCATGCCGGATGTGCGGTTAAAAATATGTTCCGATAAATACCTCCAGTTCTCTCCAAACTTTACAACAAATGACTTAATGAATCTTGCTTTCCGAACTGCTGGAAAACTGCTTCTGTGGTACCAATCTTCAATAATTCTGGCGAAAGAACTTACCCATTAAATTAGCCTCCTCCCATTTTTCGCCAAAATAATTGAGTGCATAATTAACCAAGCTCTAGTCCATCACTTTACAAATGCTAAACGTCTGACCGACCAACAATATGGATTTACGCAAGCCCGTTACACAGCAGATATCCTAACTGTAATCTTTGAACGTATATATTATTCACTGGACAAAGTAGGGGAAGGTAAGGCGGTAACCCTAGATATATCTAAGGCTTTTGACAGGGTATGGCATGAAGGTTTTCTCAAGAAAATCAGATCATACGGTAATACTGGACGAATACTTAACATAATTAAATCCTTCTTAGATAAAAGAAAAATTCATGTTGTCCTCGACGGTCATACATCTAAACAACATGATATAAATGCGGGAATGCCTCAGGGGTCTATACTTGGACCTTTATTATTTCTAATATTCATAAATGACCTCCTCAACAAAACTGCCTCTAAGATGGGTGTATATGCTGATGACACCACGCTCTATAACAGGCAGGACAGGAAAATAAATGAATACATATCTAGGGAAATGGCAGAAACACTAGAGGATGACCTCCAGTCTGTAATGGAATGGAGACAAAAAGGGATGGTCACATTCAATGCAGCCAAGACTAAACTTGTTTCCTTCAATAATTTCAAGAAATCTTCTCAACCACCAATAGCAATGGCCAAAGATTCATTATCTGAAAGACCTTCTTTTAAACTTTTTTTTTATTACATTTTCACCCCAAACAAGGCACATTGCCACTTTGGTGTAGGAGGCTACTATCAGGGGAAACATCTACTGGGGCACTATGTAGGGATTTGGGCAGCGAGATGTTGGTTCACGTTGCACTTGAACTTATGCATGTCAGTACAGTTGGGGAAGCAGGGACCTGGAATGGAATTCCAAAGTCTAGCAGTTCTGGGGAAGAAACTACTGGAGTAGAAAGATCTTTTACATCTAGGGATCTCTACAATGTGGGGTGGGATTTTGCAGCTTGTCTGGTCTCTCGAGGGTGTTTACGTCGTGGGGGACACAAGTGTTTGCAGTTCATCATAGCATTCACCATTATAATACTTGTAGAACAGGCAGAGGGATGCAACGTTTCGACGATTGGACAGAGGCTGAAGCTTAGATGCCAGTTTAGGGCCTATCAGATTTGCGACTCTCTTTTGAACCCTGTCAAGGAGCGAGAGACTAGTAGCCGATGCACCAGCCCGAATATGACAGCAATACTCCATACATGGGCGAATAGTGGCCTTGTAGAGGTACAGGATACTTTCGGGTGTTAGAAGTTTTCTAGCACGGTAGAGAGAGCCCACCTTTCTCGCAGCGGCCCTGGCAATGCTCTCGATGTAATTGTTCCAGCTCATGTTTCCTGTGAACGTTAGGCCAAGGATCTTGAGAGACGTACTCTCAGATAAAGAGTCGTTGGCCATGGCTATAGGTGGTAGAGAAGGTTTCTTGTAATTATTGAATGAAACCAGTGTTGTCTTGCGGCATTGAACGTGACCATCCATTTTTGTCCCCATTCCACTACAGATTGGAGGTCATCCTCTAGTGTTTCTGCCATTACTTTAGATATATGTTCATTTGTTTTCCTGGCGTGCCTGTTGGAAAAAATTACATTGAGAGCATTGCCAGGACCACTGCGAGAAAGGTAGGCTCTCTCTACTGTACTAAAAGTTACTATCGCCCGAAAGTATCCTGTACCACTATAAGGCCACCATGTATGGAGTATTGTCGTCATATTTGGGCTGGTGCATCTGCTACTAGTCTCTCGCTCCTAGGCAATGTCCAAAAGAGAGTCTCCAACCTGATAGGTCCTGAAATGTCATCTAAGCTCTGTCCCACCGACGAAATGTTGCATCCCTCTGCCTGTTCTACAAGTATTTTTATGGTGAATGCTCTGACGAACTGCAAGCACTTGTGCTCCCATGACGTAAATACCCTCGAAAACCCCGACAAGCAGCTAAATCCCACCCCTACACGGTAGAGATCCCTAGATGTAAGAGAGATTTCTACTCCAGTAGTTTCTTCCCCAGAACCGCTAGACTTTGGAATTCCCTTCCGGGTCCCTGCTTCCGCAACTGTACTGACATGTAAAAGTTCAAGTGTAACAGGAACCAACATCTTGCTGCCCAACTTTCTACATACTATCCCAGTAGCACCTGTCTCTGATAGTAGCCTCCTACACCAAAATGGCAATGTGCCTAGTTGTGGGTGAAAATGTAATAAAAATGTTTTTAAATAATAGTGATCGGTCTCCTGTAACCAAGTACAAAACAATTATGCTTCTGTTTGCCATGAGCAAGTTGTTTGAATGTGTGTTAAATAGAGAATCTCTCAACGCTCTCAACAAAAAACCTACATAATTAAAACCAGTATGGTTTCCACTCTGCGGAATTTACAACTGATGCACTGGCTGTAATTTCACATAGGATCAGTGACTTTATTGACGGGAAATTCCAATGTAGGGCAGTAGCTCTTGATATATCAAAGGCAATTGATAAGGGTTAGCATATAGGTCTACATTACAAGATTTCCAGCTTTATCTGGAATGTTTTCTTCATCATCGAATCTTTTCTCTCCGATAGGTTTACGCATACTTTTATAATACTATTGCCACTTCTTGAGAGCTATTGCTTGGAACCCCCTATCCTTCCTTGACAAAGTTCGAAATCGAATTCGAAACCTAGTAGATGATATCCTGTTCTCTTCCCTTCAACTGTCTCTACCCTACCGTTATTTTCCTAGCATGTACTCGTCTGAGCTTTAATCTATGGTCCTCCTGTAAAAAATTTACAAAAATTCTTGTCTAACTAGAACCACTATCAATAATTCCTCTACTCCCTATTTGCGCCTAAATCTAAACTGATTTTCTTGAGCAAATCTTCTTTCCTAGAACTGCCCGCCTCGTGAACTTTGTTCTGTTGGCCTGTTTTCCATTCAACTCCAACATGATCGTCTTCAAGTTCAATATAAATAAGTTCTTGTTGAGCCGTCCTCTTTAAATAATAACATTCTACCCAATTTTAATGAATAAAGATCACTACACTGCTGTCTGAATGATCACTGCATGCTCATTATACATTTATCGTCGAGTGACCTTTGGAGGTAACTCCTTTGTAAAATAAAAAAAAAAACAATATCACGCAAAACTCAAATGATTAAATTTTTGTTCATCAAGATTCTTACTGTCCGTTTTGTACATAGATAAATCCTCAGGAATGGAAATAATCTTATTTTTTTACAAATACAACACTTCAGAAAGCAAGTCAATTGGTTTAAGGAATTTTGTGGCGGCGAATAGAGTCTTGAAGATGATAAGCATAGTGGTCGGCCATCGGATGTTTAAAACGATATATTAAGAGCCTTAGAGGAAGCCAATCAACGCACATTTGTCTGAGAAATTACTACTAAATGAGACGTAACGTATATCACGATATCCCACCATTCGAGAGAGATTAGAAAAACAAAATAACTAGATAAATCGGTGCCTCAAGAATTGAATGACAACCAAATAAAACGCCGTTATGAGCGTAATCCTCCCTTCATTTAAGCAACAACAACGACCTGTTTCTCGACTGGGTTGTGACTTGCGAGGAAAAGTGTGTTCTTTACGACGGCTGGCGACGCTCAGCTCAGTGGTTACACGCCGATGAAGCTTGCTGACAATTCTCGAAACCAGAATTACATAAAAAAAAGCTCAAGTTGACTGTTTCGTGGTCTGCGATCGTTCTCATCCATTAGTTTTTGGAATGCAGGTGAAACCATTTCAGCGGAGAAGTACGGTTAACAAATGGATGAAATACATCAGAAACTTTGACAATACCGAGCATTAATCAACCGAAAAATCCCAATTCTCCTTCAGGACAATGCCCACCTCCACGTTGCTAAACCTAAGGTATATCAAAAACGCCTTAAGGGACTTCGTTGTCACCAGAATCTCAAGATTTTACGTTACTGGCATAAATAGACTTATTTTTATTTTGCGTTGGCAAATTTGTGTTGATTATGATGGTGCCTATTTCGATAAAAAAAGGACTCAAAGGCGCCTAAAAAATCCAGTCGCTTTGGGTAGATAGGGCTCCTTAAAAATCCGGAATGGAGTCTTGCAAAGACCTTCCGGCAACTCCTGCAGCCAAGCTGGTGTCAACTATATTGGTTTGCCTTTCTATTGGATCCCGCCAGCAAGGTTAGAGAGGGGGGTAAGGTCCTGATGAATTGGGCATCCCAGGACCTCTATAGCTTTTAACCCAGGCCTGCGTCCTGGAAAGGCCACTCCAGTGCCGTATTGCGACAGCACAACACGGGGAGTGACAGTTACCGGCTAAAAGTCCGGTGCTTATTGGCGTCAGCTCAGACGTCTAGGGTCGACTCCTGTCGGTGGGAGAAATCTGAGTACATCTGGCTAGCTACCGCCCGACTTCAAGCTAGGTACCCCCTCGCCAATAAGGTGCTGGCCCGCTATGTTCCGCCTACTCTAGAGGGTGTTCGGAGTATAAGCCAAACCCGGAAAGCGGTCTGTAACCTAACACTATTCAAAAAAAAAAAAAAACGATGGCCACCAGAGTTGAAACTAGCAACTTGAAACCTCAGAACAATGTGCCCTGGCTTGTCTGACGACCTACAAAAGATTGACGACACCAGATAAACCAGCATCATCAACCGAGAATTGAGGAGACTAAACATTGACGTAGCAGGGCTGCGGGAGACATGACTCCCCGGCGACGGCAGTCTCAGTGAGAGAGACTACACCGTCTTCTGGCAGGGACAGGAAACACATGAGCACCGACTCTACGGTGTCGATTTTGCAGTCCGAAACTCCCTCCTACAAGCCATTGACGTACCCTCCTTCGGCACACCAATAGTCCTCTCCCTTCGACTCTCCACTTCCTCTAGACCAGAAAACTGAGACAAAGATTTTCCAAAATCTTAATACCCTTATGTCAAATCTCGAATCTATAGGCTGAAAATTGACAGCGTTATTTGGTAGGAAAATGTAGACAGACAGACAGACAGACAGACAGACACACACACACACACACACACACACACACACACACACGCATACAGACAGACATTTTCACTTTAATAGATATACTAGCAATTAAGTCCGGCTTTGCTCGGATTTATGTACTGTTCATAACTTGCCCTAAGTGTGAATAACATTTCAAATGTTTAGACAAAAATTTGTCTGAGTAATATCGTAGAGACCGCAGAAGTCAATTATTTTTAACCTTTACCCAAATTTTGACTCTTTAACATTTATTATTTTGGTCTCAAATCAAAATACAAACTTTTACCCATGTTCAAGTTACCTACATTTAAAATTTCAAGTATTTAGACCCAAAATTGTCAGAGGAATTTGGTAGAGACTTCAAAGGTCAACTCTTTCAACTTTAACCTTTTGGTAGCCAAGTTTTCGACCCAAAACTGATTAAAATACTTGCCGCATGTCTGAATACCCGTTATGTATAGATTTCAAATGTTTAGATTCAAAATTGGCTGAGTAGTTTGCTAGACACCACAAAACTCAAATCTTTTTCATCGTTATAATCACATGTTGAATGAATACGGCTTATATCAGGTGCGATCACTCCTCTTTATAATGGATCCGTCTGTCACGCTGCAGTTTATAAATAGTATGTTCATCGATCTATTGGACTTATATTGTTATTAATACCATTATTTTTTGGTATGTTGAGTTAAAATTGGATCGCATTTTTTTAGTCTCTCACGCTTTAGTTTGGATCTCATTTTCGTTAGTCTGTGACGCATAATTTGGTATTAGCTGATCACCACTAAACGTATATATTGAAAAAAATAACGTTAATGTTGTATTACTTGTAATTTAAAGTGTTTCCTTTCTTTTTATTAAAAGATGTGTGACTAATCTTTCTTGCCGTCTGGAGTAAATTCGCTTTTTCATTGTAGCACTCACAAATTTTTAACTTAGACATACACTGTTATCGCGAATCATTAGAAAATAACTATTGTATGCATGTACATGTATTGCTATGTCCAGTTAAAGCTGGAAAGAATAAAAAACGAACCACTACAAAATTGGAATTGATCGACGTTTACTCGCATGTATAATATTAAGATTTTTGATAAAAAAGTAATTTTTTCAGGGTAAACTGGGTACGTTTTTATGAGTGGCTATTTTTAGGGTCAACTGGGTAAGTTTCTTAGGACTGACTGTTTTTTAAGGTCAACTGGGTAAGTTTTTTAGGAGTGGCTATTTTTACGGTTCACTCGTAAGTTTATTAAGGGTAGCTGTTTTGTAGGGTCAAGTAGGTAAGCTTTTTAGAAGGTGTCTGTTTTTAGGCAACTGAGTAAGTTTTTCAGAGGTGCCTGTTTTTTTAGGGTAAACTGGGTAAATTTATTAGGGATAGCAGTTTTTTTAGGTTCAACTGGGTAAGTTTCTTAGGGGTGATTGCTTTTAGGGTCAACTTGGTAGATTTTTTAGGGGAGGCTGATTTCTTAGAGAAGACTGGGAAAATTTTTATGGGGTAGCTGTTTTTAGAGTCAACTGAGTAAGTTTCTCAGAGGTGGCTATTTTTAAAGGTCAATTGGGTAAGTTTCTTAGTGGTGGCTGTGTCAATTGAGTAAGTTTCTTAGGGGTAGCAGTTTTTAGGGTCAACTGAGAAAGTTTCTTAGAGGTAGCAGTTTTTTAGGGTCAACTGGATAAGTTCGCTTTTAGGGTAAATTGGTCAAGTTTCTGAGTCGTAGCTGTTTTTTTCTGGAGGTTGAATGTAATTTTGTAGTAATCTTTAAAAAAAAAACTACGCGTTTAGATAGTAATTTGGAACATTGTTGAGTCATTCTTCGAAAACTTTCGAAAATGAAACCATTTCCCTTTAAATTATGGTAGGAGTGCAGAGGGAAAGAAATACGGGATGGTTTGATTTGGAAGTGCTCTGGAGGCCCCCTTAATATTAATCGAGTGGCTTCGGTAGTAGTAATTACTATTACTATTTGTTAAGTAGTATATGCTAGTCAATCCAAAGTTCTCTATATAATTGATAAGTCGCGTTGTCGGGAAAAAGAATTAATGTTATTGTCGTATTAGTTTTAATTTCAAATATGTTTTCTTCTTTTTACATTTACAGACATAATGAATCCTTGTCTCTGTAGAAAATAAATTCGCTTTTTATCACAACACTCAATGATTATTTAGCTTAGAAATACAACCGTTATCCTGAATCGACAGAAAATGCCATTGGCGATTTCCGTCAATTCACGAACAGATGAAAACCATGAATTCTGCGGTTTATATTAGCAACATTCACCGTATTAAGAAAAAAAGTATAGTTTCATAAAATATACATAGTATATTAGAAGAATTGTGACCCGTTGTGTCACACACTGAGCTTGGCTTAGGTTGTTATCAAAAGAAACCGTGGATTGGCTAAAATAGTTAGTTAAATAGAAACACAAAATGACATAATCTTTTTCTTCTCGCTATATCTTCTTTCGCTCTCTTTCTCTACACATAACTACGGTTTAAATAATATTACTTGTTGTAATAGTATTGCTTTTGGTTTCTAATGACCCATTCAAATAGTTAATTTTTTATTATTGTTATTACATATAAAAGTAAAAGAGAAAGAAGCGTGGGAAGCAGGAATCATATATACTGTATGAAATAAGAGCGGGTTGTGGGAATGATAGATCGAATCTATATAAGAGATGAGTTACTTGCAAATTACCGGTAACGAAAACAATTAAATGTATTTTAAATACACTGTAACAACAAAACTAAGTAATATTTTAGCATGGATTTTGATGGATTATAATATACAGAAAAGAAAATCCTTGTGATTGACGTAACTTTGTATAACTGTATATATATATATATATATATATATATATATATATATATATATATATATATATATATATATATTGCAACAGAATAATGAGAGCGTGAAAATACGGTTAAGCTTAAACATGAAAAATAAAAGGACAAGATATTCTAGTAAAACATATAATAAATGTATAACTTAAAATATTGCAGCTTTAAGAATTGATTATAAAAGTTTAAATTGAATTTTTTTAAATCTTAATGATGCAATATTTTCAGTTATAAATTTATTGTATGTTTTACTAAAATATCTTGTCTTTTTCTTTTCCATGTTTAAGCTTAACATATTAGTTTTCATGCTCGTATTTTTCTGTTGTAATCCATGATTTTTCTAGGCCTCCACTAAATTCGCTTGTTATTTGTTTAATTGCAGTCTTATTTTTGCCCCATAACTATAACATGCACATATGTAATAACAATGTACGGATTTCGTTGGCTTTCATTCTCTTGTTTCACTTTTTACTTCTATTTTCACGAGAGAGGTGAATTAGTAGCAACACTAGTTCTGAAGCGACATTGTAGCTATAGAATCCAGTCATAAAAAAACGTTGCTTACCTCCTTACTAATTTTTGCGATCATGAACACCAGTAAATTCAACATAACTTTTTTTTATTGAATGAAAATTTAACATTTTTTTTTATAATATAGCTAAGAAGGTGATTGAAATTTGGTCAAAAACTGAGTGAGCGGTGAAACTTTAAATTCGTTCAAAATACTAAAACTGCCACTTAAACATATAGCCAAAAAAAATATATGTGTGCGCGCGCGTGTGCACGTGTGTCCTTGACATATAGGTATATATATAAAGTTAAGTTTTCTCTCTCTTACACTTAGATTAACCGCCTAATCTTTCTATCTAAAAATATTTAAACGAACGTATTAATATACTCAGTCATGAAGGTTAAATAATTTTTATATTCCTTTGAAAAAAAAGCAGCTTTCATTAATTGATTATTCAGTTTTTTACATAGTTTCTCGGTTACATTGAACTGGAACAAAAATTTACTCAAATCTATTCATGCATCTTCTACTTTATGAATAATTGCGTAGAATTTGGGATGGAAACGTTCTAAAAAAACGTGCATGGACACAAACATGCATATATATATATATATATATATATATATATATATATATATATATATATATATATATGGTAAAACTGGTAATTAGTAAAAACCTTAAGAGGGTACTCAATACTATTGCGGAGCAAATATGTGTTTTATTATTTTTATTACCGTTTTATCTGTTTGGTTCGGTAATAAAACACACACACACACACACACACACACACACACATATATATATATATATATATATATATATATATATATATATATATATATATATATATAATTGCTAAATAAAGACCATTTTTTTAAATCACAATGATTTTTTTTTTTTTAATAAAAGTTGAAAAAACATCTGATCGGTTTCTTTCCTCGCTCAACAGAGCAAAATCGAGGAATAAATACAAAAAAAATATCTATAAAATGGAAATATGGCGGGAGACACAAAAAAGGCGAGGGGAAAAATATGTAGGAAAAGAATCAAATAGAAACGACATTAAGTCCTAAAAGATTTTTTATTTTTTCAAAAGAGAAGGTCTAAAAGTATTTTCTGATAGAAAAATGAGTGTGACTTGCTGAGAACGGAGAACAAGTCTAAACTTATCCTAGAAGCACAGACGGCTGTTTATCAGATGTTTTTTTTTTTTTTTTTTACACAGTGATCACCACTTATCAAGGCCCGGAAGCCACTCAGGGATAAGGATTATTGCAAGTATATCACGTTAGTGAGGAGATTTTATGAAGTGTTTAATTAGGGGGGCGGTTCATTAGGAATTTGTTAACATTAGACTTGAAGACATCCAAGTTGTAGTCCGAATATAGTCGAACCATATATACGATGAAAAATTTGTATGGAAGTGAAAGGGAAAATGATGTTTTTGTTATGTTTTTATAAGTAACATAGCTTCTTTTTACAAAATGGTTACCACTTATCAAGGCTCTGAAGCCACTCTGGGATAAAGTTTACTGTAAGTACAGTACGTTAGTGTGGAGATTTAATAAAGTGTCTACTTAAGGTGGCGGTTCATTAGGAATTTGTTTACGTTGGACTTGAAGAAATCCAGGTTGTAGTCAGGTGGGAAGCAGGCAGATGGAACAGAGTTCCACGGGCGTACAGTTCGAAGAAAGAAGCTTTGTTCATGGAATCTATGTTTTGATTTAGGCATAGATAAAGAATGGGGAAAGTTTTTGACAGTGGATTCAGCTAGACGGGTGTTTTTCATAAAAGATTGTCGAGGGGGGACCAAAGATTGGCGTTCAGACGAGCACCTGCCATGGAAATAACGATAAAACAAATATAGGCTTGCAACGTCTCTTCTGTGGGAGAGAAGTTGCAGGGAAGAGAAAAGGCCATCCTCCAATAAGCCACGAAATCTATTTTGTACTCTGTCAATGCATGATAGGCTGTTTTTAGCAGCTCCTGCCCAGATATGGCAGCAGTATTCGTCCTTGGACGTACTTGGCTTTTATATAGATAGAGAATTGCATCAGTAGTGAGATATCTTCTGTGGCAGTAGAAGGATCCCACCATCTTTCCAGCGACCTTGGCAACAGACTTGATGTACGTGTTCCATTTCAGATCAGGGGTGAAGGTTAAGCCCAGAAGATTGTCAAATCATGGGGCTTCTCCTAGACGAGAGCCGTCCATTTCAATTTATGTCAGATGGGGATCAGAGCGTTGATGATGTAAAGATAGGAATTTGGTTTTAGATGCATTAAAGCTAACCAGCCACGTCTTCCCCCACTGAACCACTCGTTCGAGATCACAGGAGAGAGAATTAGAGAGAGCTTTGTCATTTACAGCCTTTGATGTGTTGCCGTAGATGGTCGTGTCATCAGCATAGATGTCAACGAATGATTTAAGTATGTGTTTAGCGAGATCATTGATGTAGATCAGCAAGAGAGTTGGGCCCAGGATTGACCCTTGAGGGACTCAGCATTAATACTGCAGGCCTTTGATTTTTGTCCATCAACCACTACTCTTATGAGCCTATCAGAGAGAGATGATTTAATGATAGAGAAAATATTTCCAGTTATACCGTAGCTGAAAATCTTGTGAAGTAAACCTTTATGCCATACCTTGTCGAAGGCATTTGATATAGAATTAAAAACATGTAATGCGTCTTTGACATCAAATGAGTGATTTCTTTCTTCATGCAACTCATAATCTTCAGAATTCAAAAATGTGGTAATGTTTTGACGAAAAACTAACGTGGTTTGTTGTTGTTAAACGAACATCACACACACACACATATGTGTGTGTGTGTGTGCGTGTGTGTGTGTGGATATATATATCTATAATATAAAGCTGAACGTCTGTGTGTGTCTGGTCACGAATAGGCTCCTATATGGTTGACGATTATAGAAAACTGATCACATATAATGATACAAGATGTATCGAGACACAGGAATGGGCATGTTTGATCTGGCATAATGATGATTCATTAAAATTGTGCAGTCTGCGTATGCGCCTGGCCCACAAAGTATGGAAAAATTAAAAAATTAAGAAAAAAACGTTTACAAGTGTTTTTGATATAGATGTACATAATAATACTTTGATAAGTATGTTTTAACTTAAATAGGGATCGTATAATAAAATCGTGGGGTCTGTGTTCGCGCCTGGCCTCTATAGAATGGAAATAGGCACAAACTTTAATAAAGACTTTTCATATCTATCTGCGTAAGTATACTTTGATAATTATGTTTCAGTTTGAAGAAATATGGTATAATAAAATTGTGGGGTGTTCGTTCGCGCCTGACCTCCATCGAATGGAAATATGTCACAAAGTTTAACAAGTTTTTTTTTAATATAGATCCACAGAATATCGTGATTAGTGTTTCACTGTGAACAGGTATGGTATAATAAAACAAACATACATGGTATAATAAAACACAGATATGAAATGAATACTCTTTTATTTTTGAATAATCATGATTAAAAATTGAAGTAATACAAAAGAAACAAGTCAGGCAACCGGTTTCGCCCTTCCTCATTAAAATCTGTACCCAGGGATTTTTTTTAGAGAAAAGAAGGGAGAGGACCATTGACATTAAAAATAAAATCAGCGTTATGGCATATACACAATGGGGGAATAAATAAGATTAACGAAAGAAAACAGCATTTCTACATTCTTACAAGACTAATAATGTTTGGTGTCTTTTTGGCGAGGAAGCCAATATCTTCAGACAACCTGATATTGTATCACTAGTTATATCATCAATATTATGATCTTTATAAAAAGTTGTTATTATCAACTTTTTTTTTTTTGAAATAGACGAACCGCTGTTTCTGTCAACAAAAAACTATCCGTGAAGGTCGAATAACTTTTCAAAGCTATGCTACACTATATGTAGGTTGTCACCATCCGTAGGGAAAATGTTTCTTATGGAAGCTTCTGGATGCCAACTTGGTATTTTTGTGGTGGTTATTGCTATAGCGACAGGTCGTCAGTTGACGTCGATATCCACTTTACTGCTGCCTCCTCTGACTGTTACTGGAAGAAAAGCTTCGTGATAACTTAGAGCAGCTGGATCGCTGTTGTTATAGCGACGAATCCGGAACCGATAGGTTCTGGAATAATGGTGACTTAATTACCGCTAAGACATTCAGAATTCTAGCTAATCGTCGTTTTGCACGTGAGAATGATGCAAATCTGGTCGCTCATCTGTAATCCGATCGATGCTTTAACACCTTCTGCAAAAAGTAGAGATTATCATATTTTCATTTTACTGTAAACGTTTTAACAAAATTACGGAATCAGTACGTAGGACCGACATTTTAGTATTGTTAATCAAAAGCAACAAAAAAATACAATTTCCTTCTTAGAATTTCACGCCTGTGGCATTATCTTCCGTTTTCCTGCTTTCCAGCTGACTACAATATGGTTGTCTTCAAGTCCAACGTAAACAAGTTCTTGATGAGCCGTTCCACTTAAGTTAACAAATTTACCGAAATTCTATTACTAACGATTACTATATTGTCCAATTGACTATTGTACACTCTTTAACCCTTATCCTCGAATGGCCTCTGTGTCTTGATAAGTGATGATGCCTATGTAAAAAAAGTAATAGGCAAATATAGAAGCATTGATATATGGGTTGTGTATGTTGGTCATAAAATATGTCTTAACTATCTTTTTTTTTATTTTTAAGTCCGGATTCAAAAAAATGGAGAGGAAATTGAATTCGACAATATAAGCAAAGCTAGCGCTACTTATCGGCAAAAGCACAAGGAAAGAAACAACGGCTAAGTGACCATCGAGTTTCAGAAACGTTCTGGGGTCATCATCGGTTTTAGTTTCTAATTCCTATTTAACAATAAGAAAATGGATTCATTGGGTTCTTTAGACTACTGTTCCCATCTTGAGTGTTATTTTCACAGCGTTTTGGCCGATATTACCTTCGACCTTCTTCTGTCGAACTCAGAAAACTGTATGTCAAACTAGGGAATCTGCATGGAATTTCGAACTGAACCCTTTATTTAATCCCAAGGGTAGAATGTTCTCGTTCCGTCAGTCATAAGCGAGTAGAAATCTTAAGTAATTAGCAATTGTATTTGTCGTATCCACCCGTGCTAGAATCGTACACCTTCACGAAGGTGTTATTTACAACTAAATAAACATAGTATTTTATCCGTTGTGCCACCAAGCCTCTAGAAGAATTATTGTATGAATTATGAGAGGTTCCATCGAACGATAACTTGTGAAAATAACACACAAGACGAGAACAATAGTCAGAAGTATGCAAATAATACGAATAATTAATCATAATCTCAAAAATTCAGTAACATATAGGTTGGTTGGTTGTTTTGTTTTATATCAACCCTTTTCAGGTTATTTAATGCCGAATCTGGTGATTTTGAAGAACGATTTTTAATATAGTATATTTGTTTTTTAAGTCGTATTCTATTTAACCCATAGTTGGGACCCTAACAGGTGCTACCACTCCGGGTCAGAGTGGACCTGGGAGCAATGGCAATTAAAGGGTAGCTCCACACTCCCTAAGGCCTGCAAGCTGGGGCCCTCACCATCGGATATAGTTTAAGGTCATATCCAGGACCGTAACATATAGGAACAATGTTTTAAAATATATGTTTTTAAAAGTATTAGTTTTTTTTACATGGGGGTCACAAATTATCAAGGTCCGAAGGCCACTCAGGGATAAGGGTTATTGCGTGTACAGTAATCAATGAGATAGTATTGTAGTAATCATTAGTATTGGGGTTTTTTATAGAGTGTCTTACTTAAGGGGGCGGTTTGTCAGAAGTTTGTCTATGTTGGACTTGAAAACGTCCAAGTTGTAGTCAGGCGGGAAAGAGGCAAACGGCAGAGAGTTCCACTGGCGTGCAGTTCTTAGAAAGAAGCTTTGCTCATGGAATATACGTTTGGATTTAGGCACAGATAAAGAGTGGGTAAATTATTGACAGTAGTTTCAGCCAGACGGGTGTTTCTCGTGAAAGATTGGCGAGGGGGACGAGGGATTGGAGCTCAGACGAGCACCTGCCATGGAAATAACGATAAAACAAAGACAGGCTCGCAACGTCTCTTCTGTGGGAGAGAGGTTGCAGCGAAGAGAAAAGGCCATCCCTCACTAAACCACGAAGTCTATTTTGTAATCTGTCAAGGCAGGATAGGCTGTTTTTAGCAGCTCCTGCCCAGATATGGAAGCAGTACACCATCCTTGGACGTACTTGGCTTTTATACAGATAGAGAATTGCATCACTAGTGAGATATCTTCTGGAGCGGTAGAAGGATCCCACCATTTTCCCAGCGTCCCTGGCAACAGATTTGTTTACGTGTTCCATTTCAGATCAAGAGTAAAGGTCAAACCCAAAAGCTGGTCAAAACATGGAGCCTCCCCAAGACGAGAGCCATCCATTTCAATTGATGCCAGATGGGGGTCAGAGCGTTGATGACGTAAAGATAGAAGCTTGGTTTTAGATGCATTAAAAGTGACCAGCCACCTCTTCACCCATTGTACCACGCGCTCAAGATCAGAGGAGAGAGAATTAGAGAGAACTTTGTCATTTACGGCCTTTGATGTTTTGCCATAAATGGCCGTGTCATCAGCATAGATGTCAACGAATGATTTAAGTATTTGTTTAGGGAGATCATTGATGTAGATCAGGAAGGGAGTTGGGCCCAGGATGGACCGATGGGGGACTCCAGCATTAATACTGTGGTCCTCTGATTTCTGCCCATCAACCACTACTCTTATGAACTTATCAGAGAGAAATGATTTAATGATTGAGAAAACATTTCCAGTAATACCGTAGCTGGATATCTTGTGAAGTAGGCCTTTATGCCATACCTTATCGAAGGCCTTCGATATGTCAAGAGCAATTGCCCTGGAAAGGAAACCTTTGTCAAGAGATTCACTAATCCTATGTGATATAACCGTTAGCACATCTGCTGTAGATCTTACAGAGCGGAAACCATATTGAATGCCACTAAGAATGTTGTTTCTGTTGAGGTGGTTGACTACTTCTTTATTTAATATGGATTCCAATAACTTACTCATGACACACAGGAGACTTATTGGTCTGTACTGAGAGGGAGATGACTTTTCACCTGAATTCTTAAATACAGGGCATACTGCTGAGGTTTTTATAGGGTGTTGGAAAGCACTTCTCCTTAAGGCAACGCTTAAACAGTTTTGTAAGTATGGGTGCAAGTTCTGGTTGGAACTTTTTCAGCACTATAACTGGAATGCCGTCAGGGCCAGTTGCTTTACTGGAATCAAGGTTTTTGATTAACTTGGCGACCTCACGTACAGATATTTGTATGTTGTTTTAAAAGAGTAGTGTCGTCGTATAAGAAACAGCGGACACTTCGCATTAGAATTGATCTCAAGAATCCAATTATTAAATAGCACTAATTGACCCGATCTTGAATGATCATTCCCGTTTGCAACTCGCCCATCAGTTGTTCCAAAGCTACAGTAACCCAAATGTTGTTATATTGGCCTTGTGGAGGACTAGGATAAAATGTAGGTTTTCAGGAATCGGGGAGTTCCAATTTGACATGTGGGGATATGTGAGACAAAAATGGCTGTGTTTCATAACATATAGGAAGCGGGAAGAGAATTCATGAATATCTAGCGCTTAAAATAGAATATCTTCTCTCTTTTCTTTCTCTGCTAGATTAATATACCAGAATGTGGAAAGAAGTAGAAAATTCTTTTAGTAAAAAGCAAAAAACAAACAAAAAACGTAACGAATATTTTCACACCGAGCGTCTAAAAATGTACATCAAATGACTTGATTCGTGATGTCTCCAAATCCCTTGGTGCGCGTCTATGCCTAGGTTGGTGTGTGTGTATATATGTACATAATATATGTGTAATATACGTGTAAAATTTATGTGTGCATGTGCATGTACATATGTGTTCATGTATGTATGTGTATATATATGTTCATGTATGATTTTGTATATATGTGTATACATATGCATGCGTGTGTATGTGTACATATGTGAACGTAGGTGAGTATATGTGTACTTTTCAACATTTTACAACAGGTTTCGTTTGCTGTAAACATTTCTTCGGCCCACTGGCTATACTAGTTTCTGCTACTAAGACCATCCAGGTACACTTATAAATCAGTCATTCACACTGAATAAATGGAAATATCGATTTAAAATGTTGTGCTCTTCGAATAAATTTTATTTTTTTAATTATACATGCATATATATATGTGTGTGTGTGTGTGTTGTGTGTGCGTTGTTGTGTGTGCGTTGTTGTGTATACATGTGTGTGTATACATGATAGAGTAGAATGCACACGAAGATAAATATTTTTCCTAAAATTAATATATTCCTATTTATATTTACAAAAAAAGAATAGTTCTTAAATAAGTTAGAGTATCGCATGAAAAATGCATCTAATAGAATCGAAACTTGCCACGAACCAAAGTAGCATCAGACCTATCAGAAATTCTGCGAGGACGAATCGTGGGTCAACATGAAGGTGGTCTTCGTCAATTCAAAATAGCAAAAAAAAACTTCCAATACCCTTTCTACTGATAGAGTGATCATATAATTCACAGGAGAGGGCAAAGTGCACAAAACCTCATCCAGACCGCTTAGGGCCCTCTGAAAGAATCTCGCGCATTCCGAAAAAAATATTGAAGAGGGTCCTCAGTGAAAAGCTCCTGACATTGCAACACAAGCTGGTTTCAGCCCCATAACAGGTGTTATAAATATTCTCAAACTGGGCTACTATGGTAGAGCTGCGAGGGAATCTCTTTTTCGTCCTGCCAGTATCAAGCGTAGAAAAGATTGGGCTCGTGAGATGGTGGAGCGATGTATGACCATTTGGACCGATACCATTTTCTGAGTCACAATTTGCTTTATTTCCCGACAGTGGAATGGTATGGGTAGGGAGACTCCCTCAGCAAGATTGCAGCCAACGGTGAAACAGGGGGGTTTCTTGGTCATGGCATCAGGGGTAATTTGGAGTGATGGTTGCTCAGACCTGGTGGGGTACAAGGGAAACATTAATTCTACTAAATATGTTTCAATATTACATGAAAGATTCCTGCCAATATTCTCAAATGGTAAAATGAACCAAGTTGACTTTTTATTTATGGAAGACAAAACTCTTTTTCACGCTGTTACGCAACACAACATTGGTTGAGCCAAAATGGTATTAATAAACTTCCATGTTCAAGTCATTCACCGGATATGAACCCAGTTGAAAACCTTTGGGGCATATTAGAAGGAGAATTCGCAAAAAAGAAAAGGAATCCATCTTCTAAGCTTGATCTTTTAGCATTATTGCGTCAGACATGGCAAGAAATTCCTCAAGATTATATGTGTCAACTGATCACTGCCATGCCTAGAAGATCCCTAATATTAAAAACAGCAAAAGAAATGTCTAACAAGTATTAGTTATTAATTTTGTGACTATTTTTATTGTGTTCTATACATTATATGTTTATTGGAATTAACTGTTTTTATGGGTGTCTATTATTTTCTTTTATTAAAGTTTTAAAAAGGATAAGTGGAGTCATTAGAATTTGGGGGAAGATCGATGCAGGGAGAAAAAAAAATAGACACTAATAATAGTCAAAAGACTATTCGACTAAAATAAAAAAAATCATCAATTGGTGCGCACTTGTATGACAATAAAGTATGTGGTGAAACGTATTCGGATCGCTGTTTTCACATTGTACACAAGGCCCGTTCTAAATAACATCTCAATATTTTGGAGGCCGTAACTGTACTAATGCGCAAACCATCGCTTTCTAGGCAAAAGAAGCTGTCGCACAAATTAGACCTGTGTAAAGAGCTCTGATTTACAAAAAAAAAATCGCCTACATTGCGTCATTATTTCTTGTTTCTGCACTTATTTTCAGGCAAGTTAACGTTTTGTTTGTTTTTTCAATTTTGTCCTAGGTTCTGAAATATGGACGATATGTCACGGGTTATTCATTCATCTAATTCACCCCGTGTAGTTTTATAATTTTTTTATGGAGGGTTCACCCCTCCCTTCGCCTCCATTTTTCAATTGTGTAAATTGTTTTATTTTAATCGCTGCCGACGTAATCTCTTGATAGGAGTCGGACGAACGGTACCTCGAGGTTCTTTTTTTTTTTAAATTTTAGTCGAATAGTCTTTTGACTATTTTTAGTGTCTATTTTTTCTCCCTGCATCGATCTTCCCCAAAATTCTAAGGATTCGACTTAGCCCTTTTTAAAACTTATTGTTTGGACAAAGAATACTATGTTTATATTAATTTCCTTAATCCATGAT
The DNA here is from genome assembly GCF_053919585.1 of Euprymna scolopes. NCBI lineage: Eukaryota > Metazoa > Mollusca > Cephalopoda > Sepiida > Sepiolidae > Euprymna > Euprymna scolopes. The sequence continues at coordinate 16,531,824 of NC_136503.1, read as the reverse complement.
TTTTCAATATAGGCTTATCTCCTCTGAGGAAAAGTCATTAGAAAAATATCAATTCTGGTTTGGAATAATTTTGCTATTTAGCAACTACATAGAAAACATATTAAAGATTAAATCCCTTTAAGAGACAGAGTAAATACATATATATATATATATATATATATATATATATATATATATATATATATATATATATATGACTACTTCATTTACTCACATAAAATTAATATACGGAAGTATAAATTTATGCGTAAACTTTAAGTATTTACTTCAAAAGTGCTCAATACCTAGGTAGAGTTAGTTAGTAATTTATAAAACATATATGACGATTAAGCTACACTGAATATTCCGCGTTTCATCCACTCTAGGATTCTTCAGGCTTATATATATTATTCCATTTTCTTTAGCGTCTGTTTCTGTATGTCTTTTTTAAAGAAAAGCAAAACCATATACCAAAGCTAAAATTATATTTGCATTAATTTCATCATTATTCCAACTATCCGTAAACAGATTAAAGAACTTTATTATTTCTAATCCTCAAATTATAAGGAAAGAATTTAAAGAAAATGAACAGCAATGTTAATATGGGTTCGATCATATGAATAGAATAACTAGAAACATCATACATGAATGATAATATGAATTTCTCATGAATCCATTAAAGCCAAAGTCCGTAAATGTTTCAGATGATCAGGAAAAAGAAGAAAAATTGATTAAATGCCAGCAGAAGAATGAACGAAGATAAAATTAACGCAAAAAGGTAGGCTCTCTCTACCGTGTTAAAGAGTAACTTACACCTGACAGTATACTGCACGTGTACAGGGCCACCATTTGCCCATGTGTGGAGTAATGTTGCCACATTCGGGTGCGTTTATCTGCCAATGGTCTTTCACGCTTAGCCAGGGTTCATAAAAGATAACCTCATAGGCACCGCCCTCTCTGTAAAGCAAACCCCAATCCCTATCCCATCAACGAAATGTTGCATCCCTGTGTCTATTTTACAAATATTTAATGGAAGTTGCTCCGACGAACTCCAAGCCCTCGTGCTTCCTCAACGTAAATACCCTCGACAAACCTGACAAGCAGCAAAATCTCACCCCTACACAGTAGAAATTCATAGATTCCGGAAAGCCTTCTTCTCAAATATTTTTTCCCTGGAATTGCTAGAATTTGAGATTCCATTCCGGATTCTTGCTTCCCTAACAGTACCCAGATGCAGAAGTTCAAGTGTAATGTAAACAGACATCTTGCTGCTCAACTCCCTATATAGTATCCTTGAAAATTCTGTCCCAAATCAAATAGAAGCTCAATACATACAAGTTGCACTGGATCTGGTTTGTGGTGAAAAAGCAATAAAAACTTATCTTCCTCACAACCAAATAGAAAACCAATAGAAGATATCTACTGGGCATGAAAAATAAATATTTTTTAATCTTCAAGTTCCATTAGATTTCCATTTAAGAATTTTATTCTAAGGACTTCTCGAGGACACAATAGAATCGTGACACGTCATAGATTTGTGATCGTTTTACTTAACTGCGTACATGCAATTGTCCATATTTGGAAATTATTTTATAATCAAACATTCCATGTAAAGAGTGAGATATTGAACTGGAAAAATGTAATCAACTTCATTTTGCGAAAAAAATAAACAAAATTCATTTCGTCATCGGGGTCGGTTTATACATAAAAATGAGCATCGTGGATGAAGTTTTCAATATCTACGGATGATCAAAAGCGAAATAAGATACTTTTATTTTTCATCAGATTTTTTTAAATAGTTTTCTTAGCGATTTAACTAGTTTTTAGTTTTCGTTCTTCAGTCAAACATGTCTTAAATTACTGTAGATTTATACATTCTGAAATTACTTGAGCGTTACAATATAATTATCAATAATACTGAGACATTTTTGACTAACTTAATTTTCTTGAAAATAATTCCCCACACGTGCGGTTTCACACCTTACGATGTACATGTAATGGCCATTTTTCGGGGATAATAGAAAAAGCACTCGGATTTATGGTTAAAGCTTACTTGGGAACTCATTGTTCGCTTAACAATGAAGTGTGACCGTTAGAACTCTGTGTCTTTAAAAGTTTTAAAGAAGACAAAATGACTAAATAAATACTATGCTTGAAAACTAAATACATAAATGTCCAATTTACTAACAGGATAGATTCTATAGTATATGTCTATTTGCTAGTTTTATTAGTATCACCACATATATAAAAAGCTTTTTTTCCGTGTGTGTGTGTGTGTGTGTGTGTGTGTGTGAGAGAGAGAGAGAGAGAGAGAGTTTCCTAGGGACTCCGAAACGGTTGGGCCGAATTTTTCTGAAATTTCACACAAATGTACATTATCTGTTTGAGAGTGTTCGCAGATAGGTTTTATATCATAATGTCTCCCATAAGTTTCACGAATTTATAATAAAAAACGATTAAAGAAGGAACAGTTCGATTTTAACCAGAATTAACGCCTTTATACAATCTAACATTACAAGTGCATTTAAACAGTTTTTCACCGCACAAGCAGAATGGGGTTGAAATATAAAAATCAGCATGTTCTTTGCTAAGGCAGGGGCGCGTTCGAAGTGAATATTTCCGTTTAGAGCACAATCGAACGATGATGGTTAATTTTTGCATTTTATACTTTAATTTAAGCGATTAGCAAATAATTTCATAAAATCAACTCTACATTATTTACAATGCAATCTCGACTACAAGGTATTTTGGGGAAAGTCACTGCAGAGAGGTATGTGAAGTTAACTTTCAGAGCATCATGATGCTCCCCGATTAAAGCAGGCAATTAATCTATTTGATTTATGAATGGTGTATTTACTCGATCCTGTGACGGTATATTTATCGGAATTGTGAAAGATTCATTGATCATAATTCAATGCCGGGCAACATTGGGTTCACCTGATAGTGTGTAATAATTTTATTTTTAGTTTAGGCTATTTTAATATTAATGTCAACAGCAAATTCTACAGAACAACCGAGCAATCGACCGAAAGAAAATACTTCTCAGAGAAATGATTGGACAAATAGAAATGGAAAATTTATGGATATCAAACGGCTAGACATTGGAATTTCCTCCCGGATTTCTGCTTCCCTGTCTGTAATGATATGCAGAAATCTCCAACGTTAGCAGACATCTCGTTGCTCAACTCCCTATATAGTACTCCTGTAGATTGATCGCAGGATTATGTCCAAGTGACACTGTATCTTGATTGGTGTTAACTAACAATAAAAAATCAAAGGGTTGAGAAAGTTTCCTAATCAACTTTTTTTCTTCTTTATTTTTCTCCACCTTCTATCTAAATTGTTTCATATAGACATCTATTTTTAATAATCTTTTTAACCATTTGGAAGTTTTTATGTATGAGGGTCCTTTGAGTAAATGTGGTATTATGGTTGTTATAGGGGCTTACCCATTCATTTATGATGGCCTCTTCTAACCCTTATATGAACCACCAGTCTAATCCTACCGTGAGGAAATATCGCGGCCTGACTCTAGACTAATTTAACAGTCGAAAATACTTACACACTTTCTTTATATGCACTGTCTTGTACAATATAGTCTTTCTACCAAAACTTGTTGTTCTCATCTTTCTTGTACAATATAGTCTTTCTACCAAAACTTGTTGTTCTCATCTTTCTTGTACAATATAGTCTTTCTACCAAAACTTGTTGTTCTCATCTTTCTTGTACAATATAGTCTTTCTACCAAAACTTGTTGTTCTCATCTTTCTTGTACAATATAGTCTTTCTACCAAAACTTGTTGTTCTCATCTTTCTTGTACAATATAGTCTTTCTACCAAAACTTGTTGTTCTCATCTTTCTTGTACAATATAGTCTTTCTACCAAAACTTGTTGTTCTCATCTTTCTTGTACAATATAGTCTTTCTACCAAAACTTGTTGTTCTCATCTTTCTTGTACAATATAGTCTTTCTACCAAAACTTGTTGTTCTCATCTTTCTTGTACAATATAGTCTTTCTACCAAAACTTGTTGTTCTCATCTTTCTTGTACAATATAGTCTTTCTACCAAAACTTGTTGTTCTCATCTTTCTTGTACAATATAGTCTTTCTACCAAAACTTGTTGTTCTCATCTTTCTTGTACAATATAGTCTTTCTACCAAAACTTGTTGTTCTCATCTTTCTTGTACAATATAGTCTTTCTACCAAAACTTGTTGTTCTCATCTTTCTTGTACAATATAGTCTTTCTACCAAAACTTGTTGTTCTCATCTTTCTTGTACAATATAGTCTTTCTACCAAAACTTGTTGTTCTCATCTTTCTTGTACAATATAGTCTTTCTACCAAAACTTGTTGTTCTCATCTTTCTTGTACAATATAGTCTTTCTACCAAAACTTGTTGTTCTCATCTTTCTTGTACAATATAGTCTTTCTACCAAAACTTGTTGTTCTCATCTTTCTTCATAACTCTTTCCTAGGTACACCACAATTTTCTATGAGGTTTCGAAAACTCGTGAAGGAAATCCGAATTTTAAATACTTCAGTGTTCTCATAAAAAACTGGCGATAAGGATTCGAGAACGCAAATTGAAAAGTCGAATTGAAAATACTCCATTGTTTCACAACATCTGGTGAAAATAGTTTCAAGCATACAAAGGATTAAAGAACCGACCTCAACAACATCGACCTTGCGACGAAGTATTCGTACGAGAAGATGAAAAATACTAGCAACGAACCATTCAGAGAGTCGGCACCGTATAACCGAACGTCTAAATGTTTTAAAACCCCAACAGCAACTCTAAAAGTTGCATTGGACACTAAAAAATTGTCAAGTCGCAGTTCGGTGTACCAACTTATATTTCGCGGTATGAAATAAATATTAAAAAAAGATAAGAATATTCAACGGATGAAATGTTATCAATCATAAAATACGTAAATAGACATTTTACTGAACTAAAAAGTGACGTCTCGGTTATTTTTTTTTTTTTTTACACGTTGATTTTCTCTCAAAGTGAAAAATAAATTTTGAAACAAAAATAAATTGAGTTTAACTATTTTTGCCATAGAAAAAAGCTGAACTTAAATTAAGAGAGAGATGAGCGCAAGTATTTCCTCTCTCTGAATCTACATCGCGTTGACCGTTAAGAAAGAAAAAAGAGGCTATGTGAGTATTCATATTTTTAACAGGTTGAAAGCCATATTTATTTTTCCATGTTTTTAAAAGAGAAAAACAATAAACAAAGAAATGCTTAAACTAAACTTTGGTTCAAATTTGGAAATATCTAATGGATTTGTATAAAAAGAACGAAGAAACGGCAATGCAAAAACAACAAACAAACGAAGGAAAAGTAGGTTGAATGGATCAAATATCAAATGGAACAATATCAGAAGCAACAAAAAGACAAAGAAAGATTTCAGGAGCAACAACAATAGAAATAGAAACAAGATTTCAAAAATTATTGTTGAAAGAGCAAGAAAAAACATTCTTATTACTATAACCTTTAATAAATAAAAACCATGTCACGGAAAGTAACATAGCAATTGCACAAAACGTAGTCCTGAACCCAATAGACAGTTTAATTTACACCCGGGCGAGGACGACTTTCACTAATTTTGGAAGGTATGAAGACCTGTATAATATTGTTTGTGCAGATTGAGCGGAATCCAAAAAGGTCCGCTTGTTGCTTTGAAAACTGAATCCAGCGGAACACAACAAATTTGTGAATTATACTTTACTGTTAAAACTTTTTTCTGAAACCATAAAATACTTAATAGAACTGTTCAGTCCGAATACGTCGTTATTTTAGAAGAGGTAGAAATGCCTGAATTTAACAAAAAAAAATGACAATAACTATTTAACATTTGCATCAATAGTCGACAAATATTGCGACGATTTAAAATTAGTAAACCTGAATGCTGATGACTTCAAACTTCTGATCCTTTTACAGAAATTTTTATCAACAAAAGAAACTGAAATTTTACGAAGAATTCATCTGAATGTAAAAGTTAAGAAACGCAAGAATTTCCTTGCCAACCTGATAGAATATCTAAACCCTATTCTTCAGAGAAAATAAAAAAGAAAGAACGCCATTCCCTCTACACACACAAAAAAGACAATTCACTGAAAAATAAAGTAAGTCACTATCAAGACTATGTTATTGATGCAGAGCCCCACCTTTGGGTAAAGGAATTGTTTTTAATTTTCTATGCATAAATATAATTCAGCAATTGAAATTGAACCAATCATCTAATAAGAAACCACAATTAATTAATAAGTAATTAGTTAACGCTCATTTTCAAAGGAATATACAGACTAGTTAACATTTATGTACTCGCTTCCTATCCATGACTTAGTATATTAAATAATTTTAAATAAAAATATTAGGTTTTTAATAGCAATATCAGAGCGAAAAAATTCACAACTTTATAGGTATATACATAGGTAGATTATAATTCTTACATGTTAGTGTTTTATGAGTACTAGCTGGACCTGTGGAAATTCCACAGAGGACTCATTCATATGCAATATATTGGTGTTGGCATTCTATAGATATTCAGTGTAAATGGAGACGCTCTAATATTATTGTAGCTTTTTGTTAAAGCTGTAAAAGCTAGCACGAACGCCCGGCAAAGCCCGGTTGTACAGTGCGCTTAAATACGATATTTTAATTTTTGCAGGTTTCGTATAAATTATGATAGAGTTAATGGTCTATCAATTTTTATATATTATAAAGTTGCGATTTCAAAAATAATATATATATATATATATATATATATATATATATATATATATATATATATATATTCATATGACTTGGGTCCATTAGCTTGAATCGAAATTGAAATAAAAACTTAGGAAAAAGTATATGTACATATACATAACTTGAGTTCCTTCAGCCATAATCGAAACCGAAATAAAAAACGTATGAACAATTCTTGATACAATTATTTATTAAAAAATAGATTACTGATTCCTTCAGCCATAATCGAAACCGAAACCAAAAATTATGAAGGATTCTTGGTGAAATTATTTATGACAAGAAATGGAAATACATAAGAATTAAACAACCCGGAGTAAGCCTTGCACAGAAAATAATACACACGCGATCGTATTAATATATATATATATATATATATATATATATATATATATATATATATATATATATATATATACTAGCAAATATATGCTGCATCCGGTCACAGAGAAAATGATATCATCACAGACAAACATTTCCACCCAAAAACTAAAAAAAATCAGAAAGTAATGCCCGTATGATATCATGCCAGCAGAATATATAATAAATAAGCCCCCGTCTCCCCTAAAAACAAGGTAATCTTGTGAGGATGATATCATAAGGAATGAACGTATACTATACAGCCTTCCAGAAAGAGGCGGTGATGCCTGGGAGGAATGTACCATGATGAATGAAAATATATTACACATAATTGAATATGTATAAACCGTTTTAATGTTAACTTAGGATAGGTGAAAAAATGTTAGCAATTATTAATTTATACAGCATTAAAAACAATGGCAAGTTTCATCGTCCACGTGAAACTTCAAAATGAACATTGGGCAGAAAAATTGCAGTCTATGAAAGAATCCGTCTGTAGCGTTACTTTGTCGGCTGCGCTTCAGTTCGATGCAGCATTTTTCAACGTTAAACGCGCAAATTGAATAACTGTATCTTAAGAACATCCGTTATTTAACCGCAGTTAGTTTTCACTTTCTTTCCGGCAGACCAGGATGCCAAGAGGCAGACAGTAATAGTCTACATGGTGCCAATAAGTATGCTTCAAATAAAGGTATCTTCTTATATATAATAATGTAATGTCAACCTTTTCTCTATTCCATTGACCATTATAGCGTTCGAAACAAAACTTTCATATACTAATTAATTCCTCGAAATTACAAGGAAGGTCGCATATATTTTCACTCTCAAGCAATTATCTACTCCCACCATACCAGGTGTCAACAGGGACTATTATTAATGTTGTGGTTCAGCGTTACAGTTTGCTAGTCATCAAGAAACCCCAATTCTCGATGGAAGTCGCATTCCTCAAAGTCTCAGAGCGGTTCGAGGAGCTTTCGGGCGTTATTTTATTTTTTCTGTTAAACAGAAACTTGTCAATTTCTAACCACGTAGCTCTGGGCCTCCGATCTGCCATGGATTCCCAAGGAAATAATTTTGAGAAATGTCGCTCATAAAGTTTATCCAGCCAGTAACTGTATGTTCCGACCCTATAGCACATTCTCGTTGCAGATTGTTTTGTCTTTGCCATGTCATGTGACCAAAAATAAATTATTTTGATAGTTTTGCAGATGTCCCTTTTTGATTTGTTAAAAATTCTGCCATTACGCAAGAATATATATAACGTTTTATAACGTCGATAAATTCATTGTTATGTCTTCCATCATAGACTGATTAAATGTTTGTGTTATTAAAACGATTTTAAATGTAGCCTACTTTAATTCACATTTGCAAAGCACGTTAGTTATCAACTTTTCATTGACTGATCAATTTGACTTGCGCTCTGTATATTCCGGCAGTTTCCGTCAGCCGGCATGCGAGCTTCAGCCAATATTTACGGAAATCCAGGTCGCTAATTGCATAATATAATTAATGAAAAGTTTGCATTTCTCTATTCCATTGATCATAATAGACAAAACCTTCATATACTAATCAAGTTTTTCAAACACTTGTGCCATTTCCTTGTGGACATTTCCAGAAATTGTGTTCTTTCAAATGTTCTTATATTTCTTTCATCTACAAGGAAAGCCGGGAATATTTTTACTCTCATGCTATTATTTATTTCTACCGACACAAGAGCCAGTGAAGACTGTTATGAATAGGGTGATCGTTTCTTGCTATTATATCATACTTTCTTTCTTACTAATTATTAGTATTGCTAGTAAGATAACAGCATCATATGTTTAGAAGTTCAAGTATCTTCCCAGGTTCGATTGTTAATTGTGGATTGCATATATTATAGTAGTTTGCAATTACCTTTTAGAGGGTGTGGTTATTCGGTAGTAGAATTACCTCCTTTTATTTCAAATCGAGAATCGACGTGTATCCAATTGAAAAGCCCAAATAAAAACGAAACTAAAGTGTAGGAGTTATTGTTTTTGGCTGGCTTAGGACGTGGTGGCTAGAGAAAGTGTTATCTGTATATCATTTTCAAAATAAATTCCATGTTTATAGTAATATAGTACCATATTTAATTCAAGCAAAACCATGTCTGTTGTTTTAAGACGTTTTGGGGTGGAATCAGTTATATATATATATATATATATATATATATATATATATATATATATATATATATATATCATGATTCTTTGAGGGGTACAAAACTTATATAATGCAATCATGAAGGGAAGACGGGAATTCATGATTAAAGTGCTAAAATAAAAGCCACTTTAAAATAAAATTAACGGGGTGAAGAGAATAAAAAGGGGGAAAAAGAAGATGGGTAAGTCAGCTGACCGGTTTCGCCCTCGCTTTATCAAAGTTGTATCAAGGGATTTGAGTGAAACAAAAAGGAAGAAAAGACACGAATGGAAATCGAGATTATTTATAGATAGCGTGCAATGTGAAGATGTGAACCAAAGAACCCCACTTGACTATATAAAACTTCTCTAGCAGTGTCCACATCCCTCTGGATACACTCGAGCGAGGTTTAGTGTAAATCGCTGAGAAGGACGGTAACGGATGGATTAAAGTCTTCGAATTGCCAAGAACAAGAGAATAAGAAATGAATAATGTATGGAATTAATTGATAAAAACAATCGCAGACTGAGATAAGTTAAGGATGGTAATGGATCATGGGTCAGCTTCCATAAGGTAATCATGGTTGATAATTAGATAAGCTTGATAACAGTTCTAATTGCGATGTTGGTGACAGTAAAATGATGTGGGAAGAAGCGAGTGAGAAGGCTTGAGAAAAAAGTAACACATATCAAGGTTGCCTATCCTTATGGCGTGGGAAGGTAGTTCTGCTCAAAACTCATCTGAAATCGATGTGACCCTTGCAAGGGTGAGCGTGAACATTGATGCCACCCAATTGAAAGAAAGCGTGCTGATTACCAAGGACCCTGAGATGAATTGATGAAGTACTTAACATTGATTTTAATGTTTTTCTGATTTTTTTTATAGGCAAGAAATCAGAAAGACAATCCGGCATGGAATTTGACTCCGAAGGGAGACCATAGAACAGAGTTAATGTAATTAAAAATATAAGAAGAAAAAATAGATAATAATAAGAAAAATAAAGAAAAGACAAACACCCGCCTCTGGGCTGAAAAGAACTTTTTCTTACTATGAAAAAAATGTGGTAATTTTTAGCAATAATCGTCGAGGAGAGATAATTTAATGTATATATATATATATATATATATATATATATATATATATATATATATATATATTAAAATCTGCAAACTTATTGCCGCAACTTGTATATATATATATATATATATATATATATATATATACATATATATATATATATATACATATATATATATATACATGTATATATATATATATATGCATATATATATATATATACATATATATATACATATATATATATATGTATATATATATATATATATATATATATATATATATATATATATATATATATATATATATATATATATATATATTAGACTGCATGTTGTTTTCGGACAATGGATTTTAAGAACATTTTGATTACAAAAAAGTGTTAATCCCTATCGACAAGGGTTCAGGGTAGATAATTATATATATATATATATATATATATATATATATATATATATATATATATATATATATATATAAAATTTTAATGGGAAAGTTGAAAACTTTGAAGTGTCGAATATAATGATAAAATCATTTTTATTTACTGATTTTTTTGTAAGTCCGATATGTCGTTAATGCATAGCCTCATGAGGGTAGAAAGTCTGGTCCATGAATTTCTTTTCTTTTTCTTGTTATAGCGAAGAGAAGAGGATCTATGTGTGGTTTCAAGTGTGTAATGCTCCAGTTTCGAGCGGGATTTAAAGTAAAAGATGGTCACACACTTTTGAAGACACTTATTTTTAAAGTAAAATTTAAATGGGAAATTTGAAAACTTTCAAGAATCGAATATAATGATTATCGGACTTACAAAATAAATCAGTAAATAAAAATAATTTTATTATATTCGACACTTCAAAGTTTTCGAATTTCCCATTTAAATTACACACTTGAAATCACCGGAAAAGCACGTAAATTCTCTTCTCTTCGCCAAAACACCAAAAAGAAGAAAAAGAAAAAAATTCATGGACTGGACTTTCTACCTGATGAGGCTATGCATTAACGAAATATCGGACTTACAAAAAAATCAGTAAATAAAAATGATTTTATCATTATATTCGGCACTTCAAGTTTTCAAATTTCCCATTTAAATTTTACTTTAAAAATAAGTGTCTTCAAAAGTGTCCATATTTTACTTACATACATTTCTACTCACACCATAATCATAAAATAAAAACAGGGATGATAATTGGTTTCTTCTTACGTGCTTTCAGAATTTGCAGTCCTGAATATCTGGACGAAGAATTCAAATACCTCACAAACATTTTGAAAACCCTGCAATATCCGACATATTTCATATTGAATGCTAAGAGAAAAGCCACACAAATATTTTCCAGAATAAATAATAATAAAAAATCATACACACCAGACCTTTCTCTCATAAACAGACATCTTCTTTTACCTACACACACCAATAATACAATAATCTGTTACACACTAAACAAACTAAAAATTCCTATCGTACAAACCACATCACTAACCATAAGACATATATCAAAAACTACGAAACATCTCAATAACAAACCAGTTTCCAATGGAGGTATATACACTATTCCTTGCCATAATTGCCATCATAAATACGTTGGTGAAACTCAGCGTAAATTGGAAAAAAGGCTCAGTGAACATAAAAGAGATATAAAAAATAGCAATTCTCTAAGTGCATTATTCTCTCATTCGTTGCAGCATAATAACACCTTTGACTTTAAACAGGCAAAAGTAGTTAAATTTATTTCAAATAAACCGCGCGGAAGACTTCTTGAATCTGCGCTTATCGCAATTTCAAGCACAATTAAACAACGTGCAGGTTTCTATAACATAGCGCCATTAATAAGTAAACTTTTATTAAAAGAACATTATTTAACTGTAGACATAGGTTAACCTTCTCACACCATTCAAACACCTCCTGTAATAATTAACACATAATCTCAATCAATAAATTACATAAAAAACACTAATTTCATTTCTGTTACAAACCTATATTTGAATTTCAACATATATATCTTTTTTTCCAGTAAGAATATTAACTGCGTTCATATATTTAAAATTACATTAACGACTATATGACGTCACTAAAATTTCCTTCTCTTTAACAGCGCCAACCCTCCCCCTTCTTTTTGAATTTCCAACGTATTTTTCCGTTTTTTTTTTCTGAAATAGAACTGCATCACACTGTGCACGTGAAACATTTTCAAATATTTGTTACTGGTATTTTTTGTTTCTTAATCTCATTCATCAAGAGGAAGTCTCGAAATAAAGACGAAACGTTGATGAACACATAATACGGTTTGTTCCTTTTTATTTCTCTATTTTGTCGGAATACTATTTCCATTATTTTCATCATATATATATATATATATATATATATATATATATATATATATAGTTCATGTTTTTTAGGGACAATGAAATATAAGAACTTTCTGATAATTCTTTTATGTATATTAGATTGTATGTTGTTTTCAGGAACAATAATTTAATAGAACTTTATTGAGCATGAAAAAAATAACTGTATGCACCCCCTAAACGATATTTGTCCAAGGTGAAATACATGCAAAAAAAAAACAAGAAGAAAAAAATTATAGTTAAAGGCGAATACTCGTCCCTGATTAGAACTGATTTTTATTTTATTTTGCTTTGAGAACATATAACCTTTTCTGCTTTTATAGGACATATAATCTTTTGTGCTTTGTGTGGAATTATACTCAAAGACATATAACCTTTCTTTCATAAATAAATACTCAGTAGCATAGTGCATGATTTGTATTCTTTTGCAAGTGAACTAGTGGTTGAACCGATAGTTAGTACGAACTAGCTAGTGTCAGGTATGACTGGACATTAATTGTCGGCGAGCTAATGAGATGTTGACGAATCACCCTTGGGTCAAGGACGGACAAGGGGCGTCTGTAGGAGTTAGACTCAACAATTTCCGTTGGAAGCTGGGTGAAATAAGCATGCAAATATGACCCCACCGGCCACGGTAAGAATAGCTTATCCGAGAGTTACCGAAGGCTAGAATAGAAAAGTTGGAAATTGCCTCGGAATGGGTCCAGCAAAAGAGGAATTAGAGTCTTTTTATTTTAATGGCAGAATCAGGAAAGCAGCGAGTAATCCTACCAATTGGAAAGGGAGATGGCGTTGTCGCCTATGTGAAATACATTTCATTTGTAAAGGAAAAAACAAAGTCGAAAATATGAAACATGAATATTTGGAGATATTAGCGGATGTTTGATCTCGAGCTTGATCCCGGGGGTAAATACGGGTTCCCGGGTGTGTGAGACGATTATTGATGAGAGAACTATTGTTGGTGCAAAATTACCTGATATGTATGTGAGGAGAAGGAGCTGATTATCCAATCAGGACGAACCAGAGTGCGATGGACAGGACGATGATTGGTTTGCTGGGACACCGAGGCGTGTTCCTACCCACTCCAACCCGGCATATAAAAGCCCGTACAGACCAGGAAAATCCAGTTCTGCAGAGTCTGCTGGTTTTTTTTTTGTTTTTTGTTTTTTTGCAGAGTCTGGAGTGAGTTGACCCGGAGAAACTGCCCAGCGCTCCCCACCCCACCGTTCGATAAGTACACGTCCGGTGACTGACCGAAAGCAATTTTTTTATGATTTAAAGGTTAAATGTACTACTACAGCAGGAATTCGGATACACACTTCTAAAGCGTGATTGTCACAGTTGGTGAATTTAAAAATGCAATCTGGACGTGAGGACAATTTAGAAGAACGATATACAAAACGTCTGTTTTAAACGTGGAAAAAATGTCACAGAATCGTACGCAATGCTTCAGACTGCTTTTAGACCATCTTGCTTGAAACGGGCATCAGATTTTGTGCGGTATAAGAGATTCAACGAAGTCAAGAAGTATGTGAGGGATGAAGAGGGGTGTGGGAGGAGTAAGGAAGTCAGAACACCAGAATTGATTGGCCAAATAAAGAATTTCATGGATAAGGACTGTAGTGTGTCTATAGAGAAAATAAGTTTGAATATAAATGTGGGAACTGTACACACAATTATTAGCGAGGAACTGAAGATGATGAAGATTTGCGCGAAGTTTGTTCAAGGGTGCTCAAAGAAGACTACAGATTATTTGATCAAGATGGGCATGGGCATCAAGACAGTTTACCACCCTCCCTATAGTCCAAACTCGCTGTTACTTTTGCTATTTTCCCTAAGCTCAAGGAAAACCTTAAAAGCTGTTGTTATGAGAAAACTGAGGAGATGATTAGGGTCATTGACACACTCACACAACATGGCTTCCACGAGGCTTTCCAAAAGTTGTGGGACCGGTACAACAATTGAATTGCAGCCGGAGGAAATTACTTCGAACAGAACTAGTTTTATGTGTCTACTATCAATAAAGTTTGGAAAATTATTGAAGGCACCTCATACACATATGTGTGTGAGACACCACACACACACACATACACACACACGCACGCGTGCGTGCACACACACACACATATGTGTGTGTTACCCTGCTTCCCTCGCACAAAATCCTC
>NC_136503.1:16481987-16511987 GCF_053919585.1 Euprymna scolopes | reverse complement strand
TTTAATTTATAGTTTTTCTTATAACATAGCAGGTAAAAATGAAAACAAATATATCATAACATGTAAATAAAACTTCATACGAAACAAAGGCAAACTGAGAAATAAATAACTGAGACTAAAATTTGAAAAGTGTAGTTTATTAATGTAAACAAATTTACATTTTCAAATTTACATTCGTCTGAAACATTAGTCAGAGGATAACAAATCCTTTTCGACTGAGGTAATTCTTGCCTTTCACAATCTTCAGTTATACTTTATAAAATCAACTGTGTTTTGCTTTGGCATACTCTATCTAACTCATTATTTAATTATTTTATTTATTTAATGATATTAAATGAATCGCCATGTCTTGCTGCCACACCCAGAGTCTACTAGCAAGCATCTGATTGTACCATTGGATCACCACACTCTTCAGCACATTCAGTTACACTTTGGTGTTGATATTCAAGCCGACTTTGAAGATTTGAGGGGGCATGATGTGGTCCTCATTTGAAACTACACAAAAGACCTTAATCGTGTCTAGAAACTTCGTTGAGCTGTACCCTCAAGCGTTGAACTGTCATGGTTTATATCTTGAGAGTGCTGGCAATGGTCCTGTTGTTGTAATTTGGCCTGGTAGATAGTATGAGATGTACAGCAGCACATCTCTCATCTCGCTTATTGAACATTATGTTACTTTTAGACGGTCTGCAACAAAAAGAGCAAACTGGTTTGCATTAAACGAACATGGAATAATGTCTTTTCTAGGGGGACAATTTTATCGTTCCACAGTGTGTGTGTATATATATATATATATATATTATTTTCTATAGAGATTAGCCCCGGGGGTTCGGCATTGCCTAGGTTTTTGGAGGTATGTGTTGAGAAAAAAAATGGTAGTAGGCAGGCAGGCTCGAACCCGTACCGTGAAGGAGGAAAAGAACGTGACAAAATATCAAGCGTGACGTCTTGCTGTTGCGCCCATTGCCAATCCGGAAGTGACGAATATTTAAATTAAGGCTAGTCAATCGAAAAGAGGGGGATGACTTCCGAAAATATCGGCTAAATAAGCGACCCACTTTGTAGAAAAGTACCCAGTTGAGAGTGAAGGAATTAATGTTTTTAGCCAATTCTTCGATATTTGAAGTTCGAAGCGTCGAGCTTCAAAAGGATACTGATCTCGTGAAAATCTATCGCTTCTGTCGAAAGTTTTAGGCAGATATACATGTTTTTCGTTTCCTAAAATATAGTTTAAGTAAAATAATTTGTTTGGGAGTATTGTTTAAACCAATTTAAGTGACTGAAATAGGATTTGACAAATATTTTAATAATGTGGGATAAAAAATGGAAAAGTTCAATCAAACGCCTTTAAGTAACTTTGATATATAAAAAAATCAGTTACTTACAGGAGAGAAGACACACTAACAGAAAATAATATTAAATAGTTTAACACTTCCATTTTTATTATAACTTATTTAAATATTGGTCAAATCCTTTTTAGGGTTACCTAAATTGGTTTCAACATTACACAAAAAGCAACTTATTTTTGTAAAAAGAATCAAAAACCTTTTTATCAAAGACAGATAGACCTCATGATTTTATTATACCGGACCTGTTCAAACTGAAACACACTTATCAAAATATTCTTATGTGGATCTATATTTAAAAACAAAACCTTGTTAAACTTTGTTACATTTTTCCATTCTATGGAGGTCAGGCGCAAACACAGACTCTATCATTTTATTATATCGTATTTATTCAAACTGAAACATCATTTTCAAAGTATACTTACGCGGATTGATATCAAAAGTCTTTGTCAAAGTTTGAGGCATATTTCGATTCTTTGGACGCCGGGTGCGAAGGCAGACCCCACAATTTAATTATATCATCCCTGTTCAAGCGGAAACATACTTATCAAAGTATCCTTATGGGCATCTTTATCAAAATCTTTTGTAAAAGTTTTTGTTTTTAGTTTTTTTTATATTTTATTTCCAGTCTTTGGGTATGAGGCGCGTACGGAGACACCACAGTTTTTATAAACCACTCCTGTTCAAAATGTAACATACCTAGTTTTTCTGCTTGATATATCTTCTAATATCTTCTATCGTTGTATGTGGTCAGGTTAGTATAAGAGTAAACCATGTATGAGCCTATTCGTGCACATACGCACAAACAGACGTTCAGCTTTATATATATATATATATATATATATATATATATATATATATATATATATATATATATATATATATATCTTCTTCCAATTACGGAATTTCTTTGGATTTTACTTGTACAAATGGAAATTCTTTTAACTTTCTTGAAGTTTTACATTTGGATTTTACCGTCACTGGATTTTTTTATCTTCCACCAGACTATCCATTAATGTGTAATCACCTTTTTCTTTACCATATTCCCTCTGCTTAACTTATTTTGTTTTCAAGTAAGATCTTTGACTTATTTGTTGTTTCATCAAATACTTCTGCATGCAAAATCCTATCCTGCATTTTGCTAATTCCTACCCTCTGATGAGAAGGAGAGTATTTCGTCGAAACTCCGCGGATTAAGGACTATCCATTTATCTAGTGTTTCCTTTTCAGATTAAATATCTTTTTAACTCATTTCAAAGTGTTTTTTTACATATTTCATTAACTGTTAGCTCATATATATATATATATATATATATATATATATATATATATATATATATATATAGGGAGAGAGAGAGAGAGAGAGACAAAAACAGAGACAGAGAGATATTATATGTATTAATTATTACAGGTGGTGTTTCTATGGTGTGAGAAGGTTATATATATATATATATATATATATATATATATATATATATATGTATGAATGTATGTATGTATGTATGCATGTATATATATATGTGTGTGTGTATATATATGTATGTATGTATGTATGTATGTATGTATGTATATAATCTCAATTAATAAATTACATAACAGAACACACTCATTTCATTTCTGTTACACACCTATATTTGATTTTTTTACAGACATATTCTGTCCGGAAAGAATATTAAGTGCGTTCATCTCTTTTACAAACGTATTAACGACTATATGACGCTATTAAAAAAAGTCTTCCTCTCTTTAACAACACAAGCTCTCCTCCATTTTTTAATTTCTGACGTCTTTTTCCGTTTCTGAAATAGAACAGGTTGCACATGAAACACTTTCAAATATTTGTACTGGTGTTTTTGTTTTCTTAATCTCATTCTTTCAGCGGAATTCTTGGAATAAAGACGAAACGTTGATGAACGCATAACTCGGTTTGTTCCTTTTTATTCTTTTATTTCTCTAATTTCAACCATAACACATTTACCCCTTAATCTCAATACTATGTTAAAGACAATATATATTCTTATATATCATACTATATATAGTAAACTTCTCCTTATTTATGTAGAATTCATTAAAGCTTCACCCAACTCTATAATTCCTCTTAATCTTTTTCATCCCTAACGAACCTTACGCTAGACGCTGCATCCCCACCATGCTACCTAGCACCTTCTCTACTCTTCTGATGAGAAGCGCTAGGTTTCGAAATGCCCTGGCATAAAGAGTCCCTTCTATCCCTACAAATTTTGCCTGTATTCCATTATTCAATAAATGATTCATTCTATATCTACCTATATATAGTTTTATGTCTTCATTCAATTCTCTTGTTGTCCAATTGTATAAGCTCCAATAATTATTGTTGAGCTTGGCATTATCCGGATAAGTCTCCTTTTGTGGAATTGATCTTTCTCTTTTCTCTTTTACTAAAAGCTATATATATATATATATATATATATATATATATATATATATATATATATATATATATATATAAGTGAAATAAATATATATATATAAGTGAAATTTTCTGTCTGTGTCTGTCTATGTGTGTACATTTCCCTACTTAACTACTATATCAATTTTCAGACTCGAGATTTGACATAAGGGGTGTTGGGAATTGGGAAAATCATTTTAATCGGTTTTCTGACAGAAATGTGTCTATCAAGAGATCAAGGTTCAACGTTTTGACCTTGGAAAACTCTACCAAACCTCTCCGCTAGTTTTGAGTCTAAACACTTGAAATTGAAGATGTAGATTACTTGGACATAGATCCAACTTTTTAATTTGCCAACTAGTATGTGAAAAGAACGGAGTTGTGAACTGGTGCATTGTTCTGGTTAAAATACTACTGACTCAATTTGAAATTCTGGCCTATTCTGACGGAATCTTTTTTCTGGTCTCCTTTAAAACCTCCATATGTTCACTGCTTGGAAACCCAGTGCATGTCGATCATGTCCATGCTGTAAAAAAGGGGGATCACCATAATTTTCTGGGTGGATTTGTCTGTTTAGGCTTCTTTGTCTGAGAGAGCCACTATGCTTTCACTGGTAACTCTGTCTCTTGGTTTCTGGGTCATAGCAGTAGATCCAGATTTCATCGAACCAG
Organism: Euprymna scolopes; assembly: GCF_053919585.1. Classification (NCBI taxonomy): domain Eukaryota; kingdom Metazoa; phylum Mollusca; class Cephalopoda; order Sepiida; family Sepiolidae; genus Euprymna; species Euprymna scolopes. The sequence goes on along the minus strand of NC_136503.1, from coordinate 16,507,545 downwards.
AGCAGAAAGAACTGCGGGGTTGAATTGCTCAGCTCGACAATCTCCTTGCTGTTATGACAACATCTTTCCTTCTGATCTTCTCTGAGCTCTCTGTGGACAAACTGTACACAAATCATTCCCCATCTTCAGTTCCTCACGAATAACTTCATGTGCAATACCCACATTCTATAGACACTGGAAATGTTTTCTCAGTCATTAAATCATTTCTCTCCGATAGGCTCATAAGGGTAGTGGTAGATGGACAAAAATCGGAGGCCTGCAATATAAATGCTGGAGTCCCTCAGGGGTCAATACTAGGCCCAACTCTCTTCCTGATCTACATACATGACCTCCCTAAACACATACTTCGTTGACATCTATGCTGATGACACGACCATCTACGGCAACACATCAAAGGCTGTAAATCACGAAGTTCTCTCTGATTCTCTCTCCTCTGATCTCGAGCGTGTGGTTCAGTGGGGGAAGATGTGGCTAGTTACGTTTAATGCATCCAAAACCAAACTGCTATCCTTACATCATCAACGCTCTGATCCCCAGCTGGTACCTTGGTGAGGCCCCGTGTTTTGACAAGCTTCTGGGGTTGACCTTTACTCCTGATCTGAAATGGAACACGTACATCAAGTCTGTTGCCATGGTCGCTGGAAAGATGGTGGGATCCTTCTACCGCTCCAGAAGATATCTCACTACTGATGCAATACTCTATCTATATAAAAGCCAAGTACATCCAAGGATGGAATACTGTTGCCATATCTGTGCAGGAGCTGCTAAAAACAGCCTATCCTGCCTTGACAGAGTACAAAATAGACTTCGTGGCTTAGGGGGGAAGCCCTTTTCTCTACCCTGCAACCTCTCTCCCACAGAAGAGACGTTGCGAGCCTATCCTTGTTTTATCGTTATTTCCATGGCAGGTGCTCGTCTGAGCTCCAATCCCTGGTCCCTCCTCGCCAATCTTTCACGAAAAACACCCGTCTAGCTGAATCCACTGTGAAAAATTTCCCCACTCTATATCTGTGCCTAAATCAAAACGGGGATTCCATGAACAAAGATTCTTTCTTAGAACTGCACGCCTGTGGAACTCTGTTCCGTATGCCTGCCTCTCTCCGGACTACAACTTGGATGTCTTCAAGTCCAATGTTAACAAATTCCTAATGAACCGCCCCCTTAATTAAACACTTCATCAAATCTCCACACTAACGTAATGTACTTGCAATAACCCTTATCCCTGAGTGGCTTCCGGGCCTTGATAAGTGGTGATCACTGTGTAAAATAAAAAAAACACGACGTTCCTTATTCATGAAATTCTTTACTTGTTCGATCAATTCTGGTGTTCTGACTTCCTCACAGACTCACAGACTTCCTGCCTCCTTTGTATCTCTTACGCTATTCAAAAATTGATTCTCAATTCATTCAAGATGGTCCAAAAAGCAGTATGACGCATTTCATACGTGTCTGTGGCATTTTTTTTTTCAAATTTAAAACAGAATTTTATTGCATATCGTCTTTCTAAAGTTTTCTTTCGTCCAGATTACAATTTTGAAATTCACCAGCTGTGATAATCAGGCTTTAGTTGTATGTATTCCAATTCTTGCTGTAGCTGATCATATGAAACTGAACTCAAACAAATTTGTCAGTCATCAAATAAGATGTATAGCAATAATATACTGATTTTATAAAGAGTCTACGATACGTTTAAATGTCTATACGAAAAATTCTGGAGACTTATTAAAGACAACTCGTTATATATATATATATATATATATATATATATATATATATATATATATATATATATATATATATATACGAGGTGCGTTCTAAAACAATGTCTTTGAATTCTGATTTTGTTTTCCATTTCGGGTGCCGTGCTTTAACTGAGCTACAGCTGCCATAAAGTGAGAAAAATTGCGTCTCCGAAATCTCTTGATAGCACTTTCGCCCAGACGCACCGAGAGGCCGACTAAGTGCCACTGACGGCAAAGTGATGGTGTAAGACACTTCATCGAGTCTGTATCAAAACACGCAATATATACATGTGAGGCCCGACTATTACCAATAATCAGTTTTGCTTGCATATTTTTAAAGGAATCAACAATAACTATCTCTGCAACTATTAAGATTATTTGCTCTCCAAACTCTACATTTTCGATAAATTATTCGCCCTAAAGAAAACAACACTACAACTTTTATTGAAAAATAAATTCAGATAAATTGATTATGTAGTAGCACTGACATCTATTCACTGTAGCCGCCTTCAGCCTCAATTACTGCCTTAATACAGGTCCGGAACTGGGAGTATGCCTTTTCCACAAGCTCAAGGGAACTCGGCGAATACTCGGCGAATGACGAGATCAGGTTGGTTTAAGTGTTATGCGAGGTCAACTTGTTGATGTTTTCAACGTATAACCAAATGAAGTAGTCCAGTAGGTTCATGTCAGAGGTTGCAGATAAGATAATAGGACCTCCCCTATAAGGCTACGGAATCTATTTCACCCTATGTCATGACAATGCGCTACTAGCAAGTCCTGCCCAGATGTGGCAACAGTACTCCATCTAAGGACCTACTTGGATCTTATACATGTAGAGAATTGCATCGGCAGTGAGATATCTATAGGAACGGTAGAATGATCTAACGATGTTCAGCAACTTTGGCAACTGATTTGATGTACATGTTCATTTTACATCATAAGTTGATGCAGTGATTGCAGGTGATTAAATGACTTACTGACTAGATGGTTTTCTAACGAATGATAAAAAAATATTTTTTGTATAGTTTTAAAGGTTAAAAACTTCAAAGACTATATATATATATATACATATATATATATATATATGTATATATATATATATGATTATTAAGATGGATGTAATCCGACGATATGCAAAAATAGATTGAAGGTGGAAGGACCTGAACGCTCAACGTTTCGCCCGAGCTATCCCTCTTGAAAAAAAACGTATAAATCGGATGAAACGTTGAGCGTTCAGGTTCATCTACCTCCAATCTATTTTTTATCATACATGCTCACACACACTCACACACACACACACACACACACACACACACACACACACATATATATATATATATATATATATATATATATATATATATATATCAGTTTTTAAAATGTGCTCCCTTTCTTGTTTTGAGCATAATTATAAGTGAAATAACAAACCGCCACTGTCGTATAAACAAATTTTCTAGAATTCCCCGCTAGATTGCAAACGAAATCTCCACATCTAGCGGGAAAACCGCTAAATTGGAAAAACTGGTCACGTGACGGCAAGCGGTGATAAATAATTGTCCATAAATAAAAAAAAAATTGCCTATCGGTACAAAGAAAACCACCTATTTATTATACAAAAATTAAGTATGATGTTATAATTAAAAAGAGATATATAAAAACACGCATGGGTACAGTAAACATATTATATCAAAATGTCGAAGCAATCATTTATTTAGTTATTTAGACTATTAATTACGAACGAACTAAGAGTTACATGTTTATATATAGATATATAAGTGACCTAATCGGTCTGTGGGATTCAAAACCCTAGTTTAGGTGTATTCCAATGATGACCTCAAATAAGGACCAAACTCAAGTTTTGTAATTCAGGTTTGTTGGCGTCCATGCCTCGTGGGAGCGGTGACGTTCTTTGACTAGAAAATAATTATATCGTCTCTCACATTCTGAAAATGCTAATATTAATTTGCTTATTAGGTTAGCTTGTTGGATAACATCATCCTAACGAGTGTAAAGATCCTACTAATGAGACATCAGCTCAGTGGTTGGATTACAACGCTCCTTGTTTGAGACGAAGTGGATACATTCCATAGTCGGATTTCGACACTGTTTACTTGATCTGTTTTAGCTAATAGACTTTCTTATGTTTGGTGCCGTTGCTCAAGTAGCAGAGTGTTTGCCTCCCATGCAAGAGATTTGGAACCTGACTTCGGATGTCTTTAACTGATGAGCCGCCTGAATGAAACGAAACTCGTGTCTTGAACTTCCGTTGTGCTGCCTCTCATAGCTCATGTGAGCTGCAAAGTTGTTTGACTGGAAATAATTATATAATTTTTCACATTCTGAAAAGTCTACTATATATGGGTGTGTGTATGCGTGCGTGTGTGTTTGTATTGATAAGATAGAGACGATTATTCCTTTCTAGAAAAAATATAAGATTACAAACACAAATTCCAACCATAAATTCAACATTGTTACACTACCTACCAATGCATTTTTTCCAGTAATTAGCAATCGATTTTATTCATTTTCCTAATATCCTAAAATATATCCGTCGGAAATAACTCTTCCAAAATAGGAATTGCTTTCACATTGTTTACAAATTCTACTCTTACTATCCCAGACAAAACCGGGAACTTTAATACATAATATAATTTTCAGAAAAGCACCATCCGTGTTTAATTTCTTAATTCTGTACATTTAACATTCGCTCATTACCACTACTCTACGTAAATACGCATCGATTATTTCGCAATCTATTAAATTCTGTTCATTTTGATTGGTCGTTCACATACAAAACACTTATCGTGAACTTAATAACATGGCGTCATCCAATCGTCCTAGTCTTATAACGAAAAGAATCGGTTAAGACAAAACTTAGAGTTTAATGAAAATAATGTTTAATATCCTCGTTTGTACGCTTAATTTTGCCTGAATGAGTGAAAGGAATATAATAACTAACATTTCCTAAAGAAACATATCATTATCAGTTATCAAATGGTTACTTATGCAGAATACGGACCGTGCTGAAATAATGTTATTATTTAGAAACCCAATATTAACAGAACTAGATGAGGGGTGACTTTTTAGTAGATATACTGTACTTTCACTAACAATTTAATACAGAAAAAACTAGCGTAATGAATTGAATTTAAATTTAGCATTATATATTAAAACAAGCACAGTCCGTTTGAGCACAAAAACCTGTCGCGATATAATATCTACACCAACGGAGCAAATCAGGATTGAATAGAACAAACAATAGGGTACTCCTTGCTTTGATTGCTTATTGCAACACAAAAAATACTCAGGAACAAAATACGCCGTTGGTCATGGCTGTCAGTGATCGATAGTTGTAAAGGCAGCCAATGCTCCCCGGCCCCCGCCAGTGTCCACCAGTGAATGTCACTAAACGCCAATAACCGCAAGTATCTGCCTCAAAACGGTAGTAACCGTCAGTGCCCGTTACTGTCATCAAATGGAAGACTGCCATCAACTGACAGTAACCATCTTCAAGAAGTACTAACCACCATTTACCGCTAATAACCGTCTTAATAGACCGTAAACAACAGTACTCGCCACTATCGTCCACTGATGTAAATAACAGTGCCCGAACATTGAACACAGACGATTTTATTTCCTATGAGCGCCGACACTGGTCACGATCGACCATGACCGATAGTTGCAGAGGTAGTCACTATCTCCCAGTAAATACAAGGAACCACCTCAAACCCCCATTAATCGCCAGTGATTACTAGAGCTCGCCACTGGCGTCTAGTGACAGCCATTGAAGATAAACAATTTCATATCTCAATGGAAATCGACACTGGTCATTGTAGTCATATCATAGAACTAATTTTCTACGCGCAAGGACTGTAACCCTTTGTCGTAGGAACACGAACAAAATCACCAGATAATCAATCCTCACAATATGCTCTAACAAACGCGTTTGATGTTATCTCGTATATATAATGTTAATAAGTCATTAATATAGCAATGCCTCGATTATAAGTGACTATTATATTCATTATTGTCATGACCGCCAGTGACCGACAGTGAACGCAGAGTAGCAATAATGACCGGCAGTTGTAAACGCAAGTAACCGCTTTAAAACAACTCTAACAGCAAGTAACTGCCAGTGACCATTAGTGCCACTAACACCAAATGACAGCCAGTGAATCCCAGTGCACAACAATACTCGACAACGCCAGACAGTTGAAAACAGACGATTTCATTTCAGAGCAGTTCAATGAAGACTGATACTAGTCATGGACAAAGACTTCCAGTGCTCATCAGTAAACACCGGTACTTGTAAGTGACCGATCTAAACCAACGCTAATCACTAATAATCAGCAGTTCCGACAATAACAGTCAGTGGTTTCCTCTAGCTGATAATGTAAAGCAATGCCAGACAGTAGATGCAAAACCATTTCATTGACAGTGCCTGCTATTCCCAAGTCGGCAGTGTCCGCCTCTGGCAAATGCCTCCATTTCTCTGACTTAACATTTTTTCGTTGTTATTCATAGTCAGTAATTTATGTGGCTCACATACAATAATGCACTAGATAATCATAGTCTCATCTGTTAATTACTCTTTAGTACGAGGGGTTTACTACTCTACGAATCTGCTTTATGTCATATTTCCACCGGTGAACGTCGGCACACAGACCCTGCTAATCTCACTTCCCCACCGTTCTCTATCTTTCTCCTCTCTCTCTCTCTCTCTCTCTCTCTCTCTCTCTCTCTCTCTCTCTCTCTCTCTCTCTCTCTGTTGATGTTTTCATATATCATTCTCCTCCAACTCTCATTGTTGGCTGCATGGACTTCCAAGTTTCTTTGTGTCAATATTGGTCGCTTAAAAGGGTGAATTTGACCTTATCTTTAACGCAGCGTTTTACTGCATCGCGAGGTCAGCTTCCAAATGGAAAATTCTGAGTAAAAGGCTTGCTTAAGTAGACGATTGTCAGGCATGTGGGCAAGTTCCTCGGCTTTGCCTATGCGTAAAGTACGCTTAAATATGATATTTTAATTTTAAATAGAGTCGTGATTTCAATAGTAAAAAAGTATTTATGTGCAAGCAGCTACAACCGAAACCGTAGCATTTAAAACTGGTGACATTACTACTGTATCAATGTGACACGTATATAAACTGCTTAAAAATTAAAAATTAAGAATAAACTAAGATAAATGTACAAAATGTCTAACAATTTTTTTCAATTTTAACCAGTTTAAGACCCATAAAAGAATGGTCCGTAAAAAATGCAATCGTTTGAAGCGCCTAGTGCTGCTCTGCGATTTAGTTTCGAAATAGATAGAGTTTGAAAATATGAAGACAGACAGATAGACATATAAGCTTTTATATATATATATATATATATATATATATATATATCTGTTTGTCTGTCTGTTGATCTGTCTGTCGTTCTGTATGTCTGCTGTATATATATACAGACAGACAGACAGATCCACATACATATCAACAGACAGACAAAAAAACAGATAGACATATAGCCGATTATATATATATATATATATATATATATATATATATATGGTTCCGATGAGGCAAAAAGAAAGTCCGCAGCAACATATTCGCTTAAAACCAGCTTAAATTATCGCCACTAAAATCAGTTTAAAATATGCACTAACAGACAACAAAGCATCTCTAATAGTAATTGTTGTTCTTTCAGGTTATACAACGTAAAATTTACTCCATATGCCACGACTCTCTCCCTTAGTTATCGTCAGGATCTCCACCTTTCTGGTTTATCCAATCGAGAAATCGGTCGCAGATTGAAATGTGATGAGAAAACAGTTCGAAAGACTGTGCAAAATCACCAAAACAATGGCAGTATTCGTGATACCCCTTAAACTAGTCGTACTAGAGTTACTTCTAACAGGTAAGACAATACTATCAAGATCCGCAGCCTAAGAAAAAGATTTGAAACGGCTCCCCAAATCCAACAACAGTGCAATCTTGTTAAAAAGTTATCTCTTTCTACTGTCAAGAACAGATTAAAGGAATTTAGTTTTCGGGGATATGTCGCAAGACGCAAGCCAATGATTTCTGTAAAGAACAGAAAGCGCCGTCTGGACTTCGTCGGATGCAATGAAGCTCATGACTCTTCATATTAGTCAAAAGTGCTTTTTAGCGACGAAAGCAAGCTCAATAGGCTAGACAGTGATCGTAGGCAGTAAGTCCGTCAGACGAAAGATGAAGAATTTAATCGTAGGTGCTCAGTTTCAATGTTGCAAGGTGGTGGAGGTTCAGTTTTGCTGTGGTATTAGTACCAATGGTCCAGGGTTTATATTTCTCTTGCAAGGTCGAATTAATTCGACCAAGTACATTAATATGTACTGAGCATTTTCTACCCTATTTTGGTCGGAATTTGGATGATAATCCCATCTTCATGCAGTATAACGCTCCCATTTACATAGTTGGCAATGTCAAGACGTTCCTGGAAGAGCATGATATTCCGTTTTTGGATCGGCCTCTACAATCTCCAGACCTCAACCCTATCGAAAATGTATGGCATTACATCAAACAACAGCTACGCAATGATAAAATTTAAAATTTGGATGAACTTTGGACAAAAATCAAAGAAAAGTGTGACGCCCTTTCCCCGGAGTATTGCTGCAGTCTAATTCAAGAAATTCACAAAAGATTGCAGGCTGTCAAATTGCAGAAGTGCTATGCTACTAAATATGTATTAGTTCGTTGTGTTCCTATTGTATTTGTGTTGCATTAATGTCCTAAATTTACATTTAAATAACAATTTTCCATTGTGCGGACTTTCTTTTTGCCTCCTCAATTTGAAGTTATTTGTTTAAATTGACGTGAACACTAGAATATTTCAATTAAAAGTCAAATATGAACAGGTAAAATTGTAGAGGAATAAAGGGCGAATCAAATGAGGTATAGGTTGTTTAAACAGTTACATTAAATTTAGCTTAAATCTGCAGTTTTTGGAAAAATTACAAGTGCGGACTTTCTTTTGTTTATATATATATATATATTCCGATTCCGGTTTGATTAGGGGCAAAAACAATCTTTAATTTTGAATGGGGCTTAAATAAGAGATAAAGAAGTGCAGATGAAATTAAGAAATCTGTATTTTGAGTAAAAATGGCAAGAAATTTTGTAATGATGTTAACAGAACACAAAAGAGGTTAAAAATGAAATTATGCAACAAATAAAATAACTAAAGTTACTCTTCCTCCTACTTGGATAAGTTTATTTTGTTTTAACTTATTTTAAAGCGTTTGTGTTCAAGAGAAATCGCCTGTTCACTTTGTTCAGTGAGAACGAGAAAAACAAAGCTGCTTATAAGCTGTGCAATAGAATCCTTAATAATCGCTCAAAAATTAGAAATTAAACAAAATATTGGCAGAAACACGTTTAATACATATCAATATTTGTGCGAAAATATAATGCTCTACCGGCATTTTGCGTAGTATTTTTTTAAATACATGGTGACCCCCCCCCCAAAAAAAAACGGGTCCCAACTATAATTAGCCCCCGTTTCTTAGTGTTTTGTCCGAATAAAATGAAACTTGGGTCATAACTAGTTTATTATATTCAAAACATCACATTAAAACACTAGGGTCTTTGGCATTTTTCTCCGTTCTACAGCATATGTTCTAGACAGCCTCTTTTGTTTTGTTTTTTTTTTTGGGGGGTCACCCTGTATGAGCTACATAAACAAATACTAGTTTACAAAAGTAGTGCTCGAAACCTCTTCGCAGCAATTGAGTGTCGGAGTCAAAATAAATAGATAAAAAAATGGTACTCTTTTCCTTTAAGGCCCGTCTCACGGCAAAAGATACTCACATGCCCTATGAAATTCTTAGGGTACATATAACACACTGTCATATATATTTTCCGTCGCAAATTAATTGTTCAGGAGATATTAATGTTTTTCCAATGGATTATGCGGAATCATTTGAAATGGTTCGTTACTTCTTATCGAAGACATGCTAGACATGCCTTGGACATGCGCAATGCGTCGAAGACATTCTGGGCATGTCCAAATCAATCACGCCGGAAGATTTTCAGTGGAGTATCGTTACTTGTAAAAATATGGCTGTCTGTGAAGGTTGTTCCTCGGATTACATCCAAACTATGTATGTTTGTTTGATTTTTTTTTTTTTGGTTGCTATTTTTTTAAAGTGTCGAATATTCTTTGGAATTCTTGCGAAAGCATCGTGTTCTACCGAGTACTGTGGCATGTGAAAATTATAGTAAGGAATGCACATTTAGGGAAAATAAAGGTCAATGGGGATGCAGGAGTACTCCCTATTATAACGCAATATATGTCCAAGCTGTGTTCAGTCTGAGCGTTTGTATTCCCTGCAAAAGCAACAGTAGTGTGTGGATTCTCAAGTCTTTGTTCTGGAAGCAAGTGACGAAGAGAAATACTGTAAGTGGGTCATTTTGCGATATTTATCTCATTTTGGGGGTTGGAGTTAGGTTTAAGGTTACGGTTTAGGGTTGATTTTTGTCGGAAATGTTTAGTGTTACCAAAATCTACTAGAAAAGTATATTTTGGTCTATTAGTGTGAATTAGGGTTTAGGTTTAGGGGTTATGGTTGGGATTTAGAGTTTAGATTAAAGTTTAGGATTAGGGTTAGAGTTCATTTTTGCCGAAAATCGTTAGTATTAAGTAGGTGGAGGAAATAATGATTTGCGATGGAAACGGTTAGCAGATTCTTTTACAGCAGAACGAAATCTACAAGAAAAATATATTTTCGTTTACTAGTGTGAGACGGGTTTTAAAGGAAAAGTTTACCCTCGGTGCTTCCTTTAGACGAGTTGACTATTCTACACTGTAAAATCCGAAATTGCGGCGAGACGGAAATAAATAGGGGATTTATTATTTCGCTCAGTTTGATCTTTCTAGACAAGAAAATGTATCTTTTATTAGGTTTAGTTTTATATAGGCACCGCCAAAACTGGGGGGGGGGGCAGGTCAGTACTTTTTGACGGGCCGTCTTTTTAAAAATCTACCAAAAATCAGGTAATTATCCGATCAATACGAAATTTTCAGCGATTATTAGGAGAAGAATGAACTTTATAACAGTCTACTTATTTTTCATAAACGATATTTATATATATATATTTTTTTTTTGCTTACAACCCCCCCCCTTGTTTTGAAGTGGGAACAAATATGCTTAAAATAATCATCTGAAACTGAACAAAACATATTGTGTTGTTGTAAGGGACAGAATTATAGATTAAAAAAAAAAAAACTTGTTTGCATACCTTATTTTGACGTCTGAATATCAGAACTTCGATTGTGTTTAATTATCCCACTTTTGAGTTTTGAAGTGTGAAATTCGGTGAATATGTTAAGTAAAATAATTAATTTAAGTTAAGCAAAACAAAAAAAAATTTTTTAATATTTATACGAAAAAAGCCATTTTAAAATTTTTGATAAATAAATTAACAATATTTTTTTAGCGAGCCGAATAATGCATGACCATTATTAAACAGGCATGCTTTGAATAATCGATACAAAAAAGAATTCGATAAATATTGTGCCCTTTGTGTTAAAAATAGCATCATTTTTTTCGATCCCGTTTGAAAACGTTTGCCGCCTTTCGACTACGGTGGACCAAACGCGCTGAAATAATTTTTTTTTCTGCTTTAAATTGCCCCCCCCCCATTTTGGGGAGCCTGGCCCCCACACACATACACATTAAAAACCAAACTCATACAAATGGTCACCCATCTGGTACTGGCCAGCCTCAGCTTAATAATACATTGAAATTTTCGTCACTGAAAAATAAGTTTTTTTGGCCTGTTTGGTCTTCCATAGTTTTCTCCTTATCAAACGCAAACGTAAACAGAGTCGATCTAGACTCTACATCGACGCGAAATATCTGGTTACCTATATGAATAAGTGGAATTATTTGAAATTCAGGTACTTATATTATAATATTTTTGCATATTCTCTTAGAATCCTAAATCTTAGTTAGACAATAAATAAATAAATTATTTCAAAAACCTTTTTTTTTAATATATAAGTACGTTTTTTGTGCAAGACAAAAAATGTCAATTATTAACTTTTTGGGAAAATTCAACATTTAAAATTTAATTAAAAATAGTAGAAAAAGTTTTACATTATTCTGTTTTCTATATGATAAAATTCAGGGTTTTATCTTTCTGGAAAAAAAAAGTTACTCAGAAATAATGGATTTTAATAAATGTAATTTAGTTTTAAAAAACAACAACAACTTGATTTTGCGGCCATTTTTGGCGGTGCCTAGTTTTATAATAATTTGGTTCAATTAATAATTCAATCGCAAAATGTTACTATAATAACTGAATTGATTTTTAAAATAATATTTTTTAAAATTGCTAAAAGAATGTTTTGTATATAAATTTGACGTAAAATGCTATTTCCGGGTTCATGGTTCTAATCATACCTCATTCTGTTTCCGGATAGTTGTTGTTTTTGTTTTACAGCATATCAACCCTTTTCAGGTTATTTAATGCCGAATTCAGTGATTTTGAAGAAAATATTTTAATAGAATATATTTGTTTTTTTCAAGTCGGTTTCTATTTAACCCATAGTTGGGACCCTAACAGGTACTATCACTCCGAGTCAGAATGGACCTGGGAGCAATGGCAATTACGGGGTGGCTCCACACTCCCCAAAGCCCGCAAGATGGGGCCTCAACATCGGATATAGTTTGAAGTCATATCCAGGACCTCTGTTTCCGGAAGGCGTTTTAAAAACATGTGAGCTAACCTTTGAAAGGGGGCGTAATTTTGTGCATATTTTGTTTTGTAAAAATATATTTAATGTTGAAAATGTAACAATGCACCCAAAATCTCTCTAACACGCATAACTTCTTTCCAATCAGAAAATGGCCAATAAAAATAAAAATTGTTTACATATCCTTAAATTACTGAATTTGGTCGGAATGTGGGTGATCATTTTACGTTAAATTTATATACGAAAACGATCTTCCACCTTACAGTAAAAAAAAAAAGATATTTTGTTTTTCTTGCTAAACATTTTCAGGCTGTTTAGACGGAATCACTAAAAACAGAACCTCACTGCTCTCTAGGTGAAACTAGAATATATTTTTAAGTACAAATTCATTAAGTCGCTAATAATTTTCTTAAACTATGGCAAATAAAGCTGTTCCTATTTACAATGTCTCCCCACGGGGCAGCGTCGTTTTTTAATGTGGAGAAAAGGAACAAAAATAAAAATTGCCTCAGTCGTGAAGGATTTCTTCTTCACCGACAGAGAACAAAAAATTGAAGTGCAGCATCTGAAGAATAGATACTACACTTTGATCTTGTTTATATATTTTATTGAGAAAGAAAAAATTGAACATAAAAAACGTACAAAAAATTCAATTCAACAAAATTAGGCACAACACTTTGATCTTGACCCGAAGGCCATCGAGTCACATCGGTAAATAAAGCTGTTATACTTGAAGAAACGTATAAAGCATAATTATCTCCCTTTCATATTATGTTCATTCTACTAAAATTATGAGTTTCAATTCTGCTTTTGTTTTCGATTTCAGGCGCCGTGCTATAAATGAGCTACAGCTGCCACAAGTTAAGAAAAATTGCGTCTCCGAAATCTCTTGATTGTGATTCCGCTCAGACGCGCCAAAGCGATCACTGAGTGTCTCTGACGACAAAGACCCTTTTAGCTAGATTTTGCCAACACTCTCTCTATATATATAAGCGAGGACCGACTATCATTAGTAATCCGTCTTGTTTGCATATTCCTATAACAAATCAACAATAATTAATTATCTCTATAATTATTAAGATTATTTGCACGCGAAATTTTACATTTCATAATATTTAAAAACTTTTTGCGCATGTAGTTTTTCTTTCAATTTGTTTTCTTTTCAAGCAATTTAACTTTATTTGACAAAAAAAAAAAAAGATTACGTCAAGGGAAGTAACTTGGTAAACCTTCCATTTTACGAGTATTTATGAGTCAAATTTGCTGTTAATACTCATGCACATTAAAAAAAAAAGATGTCCATATAAAAATAGCTGTAGGCGAGGTCGATAAAAATGTAAACAGGAATAATTGATGGAAACGTAAAACACGGGAGATGAAACATCGAAACCTCCTCAACCCTGGGGCTACCGCCGAAAGGACTGTTCCCCTAGAGGACAACTCCTCAAATCGAGGAGCAGGAATAATTTCAGACGGGGCAGTTCGCCCAGAATGGAAATAAACATGGCTAATCCCTAAAGAATGAAAACAATAATGTGGCGCTCCAAAAGGAAGCTCCCCCTAAAGGGGAGCCCAACATGAAAAAAGGGGGGAAATGCAGCCCGAAAACCGATACAAACGAAGAGTTAGCTGCTTCAAATAACCCTGAGGGGAGATGCTCCCCAAGAGGACAGGTCCTCAAAAAGGAAACACACCTGGAAACAGGCGCAAAGTCAACACAAGAACTTTTAAGTGCAGCCTCCCAAAAGGGGAAGTCCGCTACCCAGACCTCCCGAATGAGGTAGCTGACATAAAAGAATCCCCCAAAACAAGGTTGAGCCCCATAAATGATCGACCAAACCATGTAAAGTCTATGTGAGGGAAAACCACAGAAAAGGAACTGCCCTCGGGCTAATATAAAGAACTGTACAAACAGTTCATAAAAACTCATGTGTTGTCGTTGGTGTCAGGTGCCGGTGAGATGATAGTGGACAGGATTTAGTCTTTCATCTCTTCTATTGTCAAGGAAAATCACCCTCTGGAACTGAAAAGGGGGGACATGGTGGAGCTCCTCAAAAAATTAAATGTTCGAGTAACTTACATCTACCAGAGGAGCCATGTGGGGCATTCTCCTACCCACTAAGGACGAAGCCGAAGAATTCTCCCTCAAAGAAATGAGGTGCAGGAAAATAAAGACGATTCCAGAATGCCAGAACAGAAGACGAACCCAGGAATTCATATACAATGCCCCAACTGAGCTGTTCTCTGAGTTTCTAGGAGTTATTTTCAGCCAGTTTAGAGATGTAGAGCGAGTAGACATGGTATGCTCCAAAAGTGGTCAACATTTGGCGAACTATTCAGTTACCATGCACCTGAGGCGTTAAGGCATCCTTGGTAGTGTTGTCTTATAAAAACACCATCATGACGGTCGTCGTGGAAAGCAGCCACCCTTACCTCTGATTCTGCCAGAATCAAAGTCACATGACAAAGAACTGCTCCAAAAGGACAGTTCCGAGCCAATCAGTGCCACAAGCGACCCCAGCTCCGGTCACAGAGAAAGCTGCAGCCACTTCTTCATCGTTGGTTCCATCACCAGCCCCAAAGTAGACAAAACCTCGGGGAGAGATAAAGAAGGAGTGTAGCAACGGAAGACAACTGCTTCTGCCACAGCCCCATCTCCCGTCCAACAACATTGGCAGCATCAGCAACAGCAGGAACAACCTCTCTCTGAACTCCATTCCTCTCTCTCTCTCTCTCTCTCTCTCTCTCTCTCTCTCTCTCTCTCTCTCTCTCTCACTCACTCGTTCAAATTCTTTCTTGCCGTAGCAAACGTCCCTGTTATTTAAGCTTAATACATCTCTAAGCATATCAAGCCAAACCCCATGACGCAACATTTTCAGCTTTTTATTTTGCCAATGTTATTTATTAAGGTCATTAAATTACTTCATTTTTAAGTAAATATTTTTTAAAAATAACTTACTTTAACACTCACTGCCGAAAAAAAAAAAATCCAATATATTAAGCATACTCAATGGTCGAAGTAAAACTCTTCATTGTGAGCCAGAGGGGGACAGAGACAATGGTACGCTGTTAAAGAGATTCCCTTTTTTAGATGCTGCTACGTCATGCGTCACGTGACTTCAATTCACTGGCCTTATTAATCCCTCGGTAGCCACTGTATGGCCGAGAGAAATTCGCAGAAATTTGAACAGCGTTACCTCACTCTACATGAAAATTGATTTTTTTAACTCCATCTATACAATAATCTGCTCGATTCGTCCTTAATTGGTTAGTGTGCTACGCTTTAAATAAAGCCAAATACAATTTTAATGTCAAACTATTTTAAAAAAGCGAAATTCACAAAATTTGGCTTCAACGGGTCTAATTTGACAACTCTTGACAACACTATGAGGGTGATTTTACTTTCATATAATGTTGTTTGCGAAAATCATTGTAATTATGCATGGCCATTACTGTATAAGAGTCCGAGAAAGGAACTCGTAATACGTTTGATGTACAGCGGTTTTTCAGTAAAAAAAAAAAAGTCAGTGAAACGTTATGTAAAAAATGAGGACATTCGAAAGAAACAATACCATAGAAGAACAGCTTGCCAACAGATGCTGAACTGAAGGAGGGTAATTAAAGATTGTCTTTACAATTTAATTTTATTATTTGTATTGAACTATGTAGCAAAATAATACTTTCTGAGTCTTTATTAGTACTTTCGAATTTATCTCATTTGGATTATTTCTATAGTTAAAATACAATGCGGACTATTTTCATACATATTTTAATAAACTCATATTTGCTGTGTCTAATTGTTTTTTTTTTTTTTGTCTTTTTTTTTGTCATTTTTTTTTTTTTTTTTGCCCAAAAAACTAATTTTTTGTACTATCCAGAAAAATATTGGCTTTATCAAAACATATTTGCTGATTAAATACATTTCTGTTTCCGTGCAATTATCACGGGTCCTGATTATTATTTTTATAAATATGATTTGTTTAAAGGGAAGTAATTCAGAATTTTAATTGCGCTCATCTCCTTTGGGCAACCGTTTTTGTATAAAAATGGTTCTTGTATTTTGTTTCTATAAGAGATTCTTTGTTCTTATCTGCCTAATTTTAAAACACCTCTTAAAGTATGCTAAACTTTACAAAAAACGTACTCAAAATATTTTAAAACATATTAAACGCATATTATTTTACAATAATTTTGAAAACTATATTCACATACTTCAAAATCGATCGATGCCTCCGTTCAGTCTCGACAGACATAGGATACCCCCTGTAGAGTAATAGTGAGAAAATTTCCAATCACACCTCTCCTGAATTGGCACTGTTTGAGTCCAGTGGCAAGGAGAAGTCCAGGACGACTGGTAACAATGTCGAGATAAGCGGAGAGCAGGTACAACACCTGGAAGTCCCAAATGGCCAAACATTTAGTACTGACCAGGTTCTACGTTGTTTAACTTCGGCGATTGGTGTGTCAACGTTTTTATACCGTAATATTTGAAAATACTCCCAGGCTAATATAAAGGGAAATAGGTAAAAAAATGAAAAAACGAAAACGGAATGAAAGAAACGTAGTGGTAGAAAAAAGTAAAAGATTAAAAAAAAAGCAAATCAAATTCCTAAAAGGAGTCCAACAACCCCTGCCTCAAAATCAGCTTCTTTGAAAAGTCTTTCATAATTTTTACCCTTTAATTTATCAAAGTATTCTTACTTATTTTTGTTTTTGGAAGAATCTTAATTTTTACCGGATTTGAGAAAGTCTTATCAAATTGCACCCTTTATTAAAGTATTTAATCTTCATTTGTAGCAGGTTTTACTTAAAAGTTATCGTGGTTAGTGTGATTAAAAATGCATGTTTTCTATGGATACATCCCTTGAAAATCTCACCTCTTTTGTTTATACAATCTCTGTTGAAATCGTAAAATATGATCCACAAAAGTTGCAAAAAATATGACTTGGGCTTAATCGCTTCAGTACATTTTTCCATTTGATAGTGAAGCGAATCTTATTGTTTTTCAATTTCCGTACTCGGGCTTAAAGTGTCAGATGAGCTCTATATAATTTTATGAAAGTATATCTGTATAATATAGTAATAAGGGAATTTTTACATTATGGCCTTTCTAAGTAAAGATTTAATGTCACAAGTAACAACCAAATAAGATACCTTATGTTTCCCACGTTCAACTAGAGAAATCTTATTGAAATTAAAATTAGACATTACACCACCAAATAAGAGTTTTGAGAAAGTACCTTTATATTTTTCTTGTCATTGCCTTCTCTTCGGCTAGTGCTGGTAGCGTGTTCTGATCATTAAACTTTGGGGTTGTTAGTTTCCTAATATATCGTTGGGTTTACAACATTACATTAACCGTGGTGTCCACCTCAAAAACTTTAAAAGAATTATCTGCGTTTCTAACTCCCTCTCTCTTTGGGCCATGTTATTACACTTGTTCTTTTGGTACAGATATTTTTATGCATACTCGCTTACCATATAATGTATGTGTGAAGATCGTCATAACAACTCAAAATATATATATATATATATATATATATATATATATATATATATATATATATATATATATATACATATACATATATATATATATATACATATATATATATAAGCTACAGCAGTTAGGCCCGGCTTTGCTCGGGCCCTATGTACTGTTCATAACTTTATATGCATATGTACATATATATTTAAAAAATTGATTCATGTGCAGGTAACCTACATCTAAAATTTAAAAGTATTTAGACCGAAAATTAGCGAAGGAGTTTGGTAGAGTCTGCAAAGTTCAACTCTTTCATTTTTGACCTCTTGGCAGCCAAATTTTCATCCAAAAACTGATTAAAAAGCTTACTGCATGTCTGAATACCCTTTATGTCAAAATTTCAAATGTTTAGACCAAGAATAGGTTGAATAGTTTGCTAGAGATCGCAAAGGTCAATACTTTTTTTAACTTTGACCCGTTGGCAGCAATATTTTCGGCCAGATTAAAATGCTCGCCCTATGTTTGAATACACTTTATCTAAAATGTCAAATATTCTGACCAAAAATTGGCTGAGTAATTTGGTAGAGACCGCAGAGGTAAAACTTTTTAAACTTTCACCCCTATTTTGACCCCTTAGCATTTGTTTTTTTGGCTCAAATCAAATTAAATGTTTGATCCATGTCCAAGTAACCTATACCTAAAATTTCAAGTGTTTAGAGGAGTTTGGTAAGGTTTTCAAAGACCAAATCGTTGACCTTTGACCCCTTGACAGACAAATTTATGGTCGAAAACAGATTAGTAAGATTTTCTCAAATCTTAATACCCCTTATATCAAATGTCGAGTCTGTAGCCTGAAAACTGACAGAGTAGTTTGGTAGGGAAATGTACACACACAGACACACACACACACACACACATAGACAATTTCAATTATATATATATACATATATATATATATATATATATATATATATATATATATATATATATATATATATATATATATATAATTCTTACTATAATTTTTTCTTCAATACCTTCAGACACGAGTATGTTATCCTTTCGGAAATCATCAGTGCAAGGAGTTACGATTACAGCCGGTCGGGGGATTCGGACCAAGCCATCGAAGTAATCTATGACTCCGTTAGCAATGGACAAACAACGCGGCCAACGTTAACCACGGAAATACAGTTGACATTAACATTTATAAAAAGTGTAAATGTCTAGACGGCGAAAGTAATCTCATAATCATAACATCATTGTCTGCGCATTTAAGCTTAAGTGACTTACTTTAATTTCAACTTATGTCAAATGTCTTAGCAATAAGAACTGAACTCTTAAAAGGGCTGAAATAATTATTATATATTTATCATTTTAATACCTAATGTTTCATCCTTTCAGGAATCACACACACACACACACACACACACACACACACACACACACACATATATATATATAAATATATATATATTAATAATTATTACGTGCATAAAAGTAAGTAATCTATATACATATATAGATTACTTACTTTAATGCACGTGATAATTATTAATAAATAAATTTAAAAAATAAAAAAGTAATACATCCTAAAAAATGTGGGCGGAAAAATATGTAAACAAAGGGCAAATAACTTTTTTCTTATAATAAAGAAAGAAATTAGTAGGGAATCGTTAATAATAATAATAATAATAATAATAATAATAATAATAATATATATATATATATATATATATATATATATATATATATTATAAATTACTAACTAGCTCTACCTACGTACTGAGCACTTTTGAAGTAAATACTTAAAGTTTACGCATAAATCTATACTTTCGTATATTAATTTTATGTGAGTAAATTAAGTAGTTATATATATATATATATATATATATATATATATATATATATATATATATATATATATATATATATATATATATACGTTTTATTTTTATTACCGAATCTTTCTGTTAAGTTACATTATCGTTTCGGCTACACAACCGTTTTTTGGCCGTATGTAGAGTCCTCAGACTTTTACAGAAATGTTCGCTATTTTGGGATAAAAGAATGGAAGAGTGAATGAAGTCAGTGGGGTTGCAAGGAGGGCGGAAGAGGAAGAAAGGAAGGGAACAAGGAGGAAAGGTGGGAGGCGTTTGGTATGTCGATAATATTTTAGTTTTGGGGTTTAAGGAACTTGTGGAGGAGGGTCTGTGAAGTTCATTTCTGGTGTGGCTGAGGGCATAGTGATACATGAGGGGAAGGGGAATATGTGGGGTGGGAGGAGAGGGGTTACTTTAAAATTCGAGTTTTTAGCGTCTCGTTGGTGAGGTGATTTATTGGTAAGTATGTCTTGAGCTGTTCGGTGTTCGCTTATGTTTGGATTTTTATTAATATAACGATATATTCACGAACAGTTACTGAGCATACTGTGCTTCTTAAACCACTTTTAAATGCTTATAAAAACTTTAACCGCTTTTAAATACTCACAAAAACTTTAACCACATTTAAATGCTTGTAAAAAGCTTTAACGGCTTTTTAATAGTTATAAACACTTTAACCGCTTTGAAATTCTTGTGAAAACAGCTTTTAAATAATCATTAGAACTTTAGCCGCTTTTAAATACTTATAAAAAATTTAACTACTTTTTAATGATTATAAACACTTTAACTACTTTTAAATACTTATAAACAGTTAAACCACTTTTAAATACTTACAAAAATATAAACCGCTTTTAAATATATGAAACACTTTACCGGTTTTACAGACCAACAAAATAAATAAATATAAATACTTATAAAAACTTTAATCTCTTTGAAATACTTATAAAAATTTGAATCGCTTTTAATTACTTATAAAAACTGTAGCCGCTTTCAAATACTTATAAACACGTAAACTGCTTTAAAATACCTATAAAAATTTAACAGTAAAGCAACTAGCCCTGATGGCATCCCAATTATAGTGTTACAAAAGCTTCAACCAGAACTTGCTCCCATACTTACGAAACTATTTAAGCGCTGCCTTAAGAAGAAGTGCTTTCCGACTCCCTGGAAGACCTCATCAGTATGCCCTGTATTTAAGAATTCAGGTGATAAGTTATCTCCCTCTCAGTACAGACCAATAAGTCCCCTGTGTGTCATGAGTAAGTTACTGGAATCCATATTAAATAGAGAAATAGTCAACCACCTCAGCAGGAATAACCTTCTTAGTGGCACACAATATGGTTTCCGCTCTGCAAGATCTACCACAGATGTGCTGACGGTTATATCCCACAGGATTTGTGAATCTCTTGACAAAGGCTTCCTTTCTAGGGCAATTGCTCTTGACATATCAAAGGCCTTCGACAAGGTATGGCATAAGGGTCTACTTCACAAGATTTCCAGCTACGGTATAACTGGAAATGTTTTCTCAATCATTACATCATTTCTCTCCGAAAGGCTCATAAGAGTAGTGGTAGATGGACAAAAATCGGAGGCCTGCAATATAAATGCTGGAGTCCCTCAGGAGTCAATCCTGGGCCCAACACTCTTCCTGATCTACATCAATGACCTCCCTAAACACATACTTAAATCATTCGTTGATATCTATGCTGATGACACGACCATCTACAGCAACACATCAAAGGCTGTAAATGACAAAGTTCTCTCGGATTCTCTCTCCTCTGATCTCGAGCACGTAGTTCAGTGGGGGAAGATGTGGCTGGTTACCTTTAATGCATCCAAAACCAAACTCCTATCCTTACATCATCAACGGTCTGATCCCCATCTGGCATCAATTGTGATGGATGACTCTCGTCTGGGTGAGGCCCCGTGTTTTGACAAGCTTCTGGGTTTGACATTTACTCCTGATCTGAAATGGAACACGTACATCAAGTCTGTTGCCAAGGTCGCTGGAAAGATGGTGGGATCCTTCTACCACTCCAGAAGATATCTCACTAGTGATGCAATTCTCTATCTATATTAAAGCCAAGTACGTCCAAGGATGGAATACTGTTGCCATATCTGGGCAGGAGCTGCTAAAAACAGCCTATCCTGCCTTGAGAGAGTACAAAATAGACTCTGTGGCTTAGTGGGGGGTGCCCTTTTCTCTACCCTGCAACCTCTCTCCCACAGAAGAAACATTGCGAGCCTATCCTTGTTTTATCGTTATTTCCATGGCAGGTGCTCGTCTGAACTCCAATCTCTGGTCCCCCCTCGCCAATCTTTCACGAAAAACACCCATCTAGCTGAATCCACTGTGAAAAATTTCCCCCACTCTTTATCTGTGCCTAAATCAAAACGCGGATTCCATGAACAAAGCTTCTTTCTTAGAACTGCACGCCTGTGGAACTCTGTTCCGTCTGCCTGCTTCCCACCGGACTACAACTTGGATGTCTTCAAGTACAACGTTAACAAATTCCTAATGAACCGCCCCCTTAAGTAAACACTTCATCAAATCTCCACACTAACGTAATGTACTTGCAGTAACCCTTATCCCTGAGTGGCTTCCGGGCCTTGATAAGTGGTGATCACTGTGTAAAAAAAAATACCGTCCATTATGTAATGAAACCGAACGGAAGACACAAAGAACGAAACCATATATTTATTTTAAAAAATTACTTCATTTTTAACATTTCTTGTGTTAAAAAAGGAAACACTTCTTGTATTATCAAATAATAAAACAAATATTTTATTTAGAAATTTTGGTACTTCACAGAGAACGTTGACCCTGCGTAAACAGTGATTTTATTTAATGATTGCTCCCTCAAAGCACATGCGCAAAAGGTTTTCTTTGGTTTATTTAATCACGAAAACATTTTGAAGGTACTATTTGAGGCCAAAAAAGGGGGAGGGGAAAAAGTATTATTTGTATATGTATGAAAAAATTGGTAAAAGTTGAAAAAAATCGTTATTCATTTTGTAGCTTATTTTTTTAATTTTTTTATTTTTAATCAGTTCATATACATATCATGTTATTACAGTAATAACGTCACAAGCTTTAAAAGTTAAAGATTTGCTTCCGGTTTCAATTCTAGCTGATGGCACTCAAATATATTATTTCACTTTTGAAATCGCAACTCTATAATAAAATATACGAAAACTAGACAAATTAAAATATCATATTTAAGCTTATTTCACGCCCGGGAAAAGCCGGTCGCTTCCCTCCCGCCAGTATAATAATAAATGTGAAATCTGCATTAATCGAAATATCATATTTAAGCGTATTTTACGACCGGGCAATGCCGGGCGGCGTGCTTATCAAAGCTATATATAACTTTTATTCCTCATCTTTTATTCAATATATCCTAGCTGGCTTCCGGACGTTGCCTGGTCGTAAGATGCGCTAAATATGATATTTTTATTCATGCAAATTAACCATTTATTATTAAAGGGCAATTCTTTATTGATTATTATATTGAACCTAATATATCTGAGTGAAAACTGAAAATATGTGTGTAGCACTTGACTGCCATCAGCTAGAATCGAAAGCAAAACATATAAATTTTCACACTCATTCCTTTGTCTCTAAACAACGCCAATATGCACAAACATATATATATATGTATTTATATATATTACATAGAAATTTGCGTGCATCAAAAGTAATATGGTTGAAATAAAACTTAGAAAAGTAAAAGAACTAATTGTTAAAACTGAAAAAGAAAAAGACAAGATATTCTTGTAAAAATATAATAAATTTATAACTTAAAATATTGAAGCATAAGGAATTTATATATAATGTTAAATTAATTTTTTTAATTCTTAATGCTGCACTATTTTAAGTTATGAATTTATACACACACACACACACACACACACACACACACATATATATATATATATATATATATATGTGCGTGTGTGTATGTGTCTGTGTGTATATTCGCTATCATGTACATTAAAAAACCCCAACATCTATTAAACTGTAGAAGAGAAATAGCAAATAACTGTGTTCACAAAATAAAACTTACTCTAGGATAGCGATACAAAATAGTTTTAAAACTTACAAAAACAATAGAAAATAAACAAATAAATTAATTAAATAAACATGAATATACATAAACGATCACACATATATGCATGTATATATATATATATGTGTATATATATGTGCATTGTGCATATATGTATGTACACATATATATATTTATATATAAACTAACAATAAAAAAAACCACTAACCTAGTTTTAAAACAGATCCTTTGTCCGATAAAATGCATGCCCATTGGCTGATAGGAAGGGCGCGGTGGATACTAGAAAGGTGATTGGCTAACTAAAATCTCAATAGAAGAGGAGCGTATAAAAACGGTAAACAACCAAAGAATTCGCGCATAAGCCTGAGGAGGCTTAGAGTGGATGAAACGCCGAACATTCAGTGTAGCTTAATCGCCATATATATTTTATAAATTACTTCCTACTATATATATATATATTGGTGGTATGGAACTTGAATTGTTTTCGGGAGAAATACCTCGCCTTTTCAAAAAGAAAACAAAAGTATATTCATATATATATATATATATATATATATATATATATTTTACACAGTGATCACCACTTATCAAGGCCCGGAAGCCACTCAGGGATAAGGGTTACTGCAAGTACATTACGTTAGTGTGGAGATTTGATGAAGTGTTTACTTAAGGGGGCGGTTCATTAGGAATTTGTTAACATTGGACTTGAACACATCCAAGTTGTAGTCCGGTGGGAAGCAGGCAGACGGAACAGAGTTCCACAGGCGTGCAGTTCTAAGAAAGAAGCCTTGCTCATGGAATCCGCGTTTTGATTTAGGCACAGATATAGAGTGGGGGAAATTTTTCACATTGGATTCAGCTAGACGGGTGTTTTTCGTGAAAGATTGGCGAGGGGGGACCAGAGATTGGAGTTCAGACGAGCACCTGCCATGGAAACAACGATAAAACAAGGATAGGCTCGCAACGTCTCTTCTGTGGGAGAGAGGTTGCAGGGTAGAGAAAAGGGCATCCCCCACTAAGCCACAGAGTCTATTTTGTACTCTGTCAAGGCAAGATAGGCTGTTTTTAGCAGCTCCTGCCCAGATATGGCAACAGTATTCCATCCTTGGACGTACTTGGCTTTTATATAGATAGAGAATTGCATCAGTAGTGGGATATCTTCTGGAGCGGTAGAAGGATCCCACCCTCTTTCCAGCGACCTTGGCAACAGACTTGATGTATGTGTTCCATTTTAGATCAGGAGTATAGGTCAAACCCAGAAGCTTGTCAAAACACGGGGCCTCACCCAGACGAGAGCCATCCATCACAATTGATGCCAGATGGGGATCAGAGCGTTTATGATGTAAGGATAGGAGTTTGGTTTTGTGATGCATTAAAGGTAACCAGCCACATCTTCCCCCACTGAACCACGCGCGCGAGATCAGAGGAGAGAGAATCAGAGAGAACTTTGTCATGTACAGCCTTTGATGGGTTGCCGTAGATGGTCGTGTCATCAGCATAGATGTCAACGAATGATTTAAGTATGTGTTTAGGGAGGTCATTGATGTAGATCAGGAAGAGAGTTGGGCCTAGGATTGACCCCTGAGGGACTCCAGCATTTATATTGCAGGCCTCGGATTTTTGTCCGTTTACCACTACTCTTATGAGCCTATCGGAGAGA
>NC_136503.1:16466987-16476987 GCF_053919585.1 Euprymna scolopes | reverse complement strand
TTTGAAATAAAAATCAGTTTCAAAAAGAAACACTACATATGCATAGAGTACTTTTAAAAAAAATAAGCGTTGCCTTAAGAAGTGCTTTCCAACACTCTGGAAAACCTCATGAGTATGTCATGTATTTAAGAATTCAGGTGATAAGTCATCTCCCTCTCAGTACAGACCAATAAGTCTCCTGTGTGTCATGAGTAAGCTGCAGGAATCCATATAAGTAAACAACCACCTCAGCAGAAATAACCTTCTTAGTAACATGCAATATGGTCTCCGTTCTGCTAAATCTACAGCAGATGTGCTAACGGTTGTATCTCATAGGATTAGTGAATCTCTCGAAAAAAGGCTTCCTTTCTAGGGCAGTTGCTCTTGACATATCAAAGGCATTTGATAGGGTATGGCATAAAGGCCTATTTCACAATATTTCCAGGTACGGCATAACTGGAAATGTTTTCTCAATTATTTAATTAGGAAATGAAATGCGGTTAGCAAAATGTTCAGCTGTGAATAGACACGTATTTTGCTTTTCAGCACAAATATTGAAAACGTTTTTTCGGGTGGTGAATAATAATTATATGGAAATAATTTCACCACCAAAAGACTTTTTCAATATTTTTTTCTATATTTATGCTGAAAAGCAAAACACGTGTCTATTCATTGATGGTGTGAGCCATTATTGAAAATCCATGGATTAAGGAAATTAGAATAACCCCTTCTATATATTCCTTTTGTCAAACAATAAATTCTTAATTCGAATATATGTGCCTATATGTTGTTTTTTCAGAATTGAAATATAACCACTTAACTTATATATTGCTCTATGCTTAAATATTGAGCTTCTTCTTTTTGGTTAGGATCACCCTGAAAGTATTACCTCAAGTAATATCTATCAGGATATTTCATCTGATTTTTAATCGGTGTCTTATCTCGCTTATATATATATATATATATATATATATATATATATATATATATATAAGTGAACGTATCTGTGTATCTGTCTGTCTGTGTCTGTGTACATTGCCCTACTCAATAACTCTGTCAATTTTAAGTCTACAGACGCGAAATTTGATATACAGGCTACTGAGATTTGGAAAAATCGATGTGATCGGTTTTCGGCCAGAAATTTGTCGATTACGGGGACGAAGTTCACCGATTACCCTTTGAGAACTCTACCAAACTCCTCCGACAATTTTGGGTCTAAACACTTGAAATTTTAGATATAGGTTCCTTGGGCATAGATTTAACTTAATAACTTGATTTGAACTCAAAACAATAAATTTAAAGGGGTCAAAGTTTAAAAGATTAACCGCTTTTTCTTTTGCTCAACATACACCTCCAAATACACAGGCAACGCCGGGCACTCATGCTTAGTCTATATATAAAAGTGAACGTGTCTGTGTGTGTGTCTCTGTTTGTGTCTATGTACATTTTCCAACGCAATAACTCTGCTAATTTTCAGTCTACAGACTCCAAATTTGATATGCAGGGTACTGAGATTTGGGAAAATCTTTGTAATACGTTTTCAGTCAGAAATTTGGCTGCGAAGGCGTCGAAGTTCAACGATTTGATCTTTGAGAACTCTACAAAACTCCTCCGCCAATTTTGGGTCTAAACAAGTGAAATTTTAGATATAGGATCCTTGGACATTGATCTAACTTAATAACTTGATTTTGAGCCCAAAACAATAAATTTAAAGAGGTCATAATAGGGTTCAAAGTTAAAAAAATTGACAACTTTTTTTTTTTTTTTTTGCTCACCATACACCTCCAAACACTTCGGCAACGCCGGGCTGAAATGCTAGTATATCTATAAAAGTGAAAGTGCCACTGTGTGTGTGCATTTCCCTACACAATAACTCTGTCGATTTTCAGTTTACAGACTCGAAATTCGATATACAGGGTATGGAGATTTGGGAAAACCTTTGTAATACGTTTTCGGCCAGAAATTTGGCTGTTAAGGGGTCAACGTTCAACGATTAAACCTTTGAAAACTCTACCAAACTCGTCCACCAATTTCGGGTCTAAACAATTGAAAATTTAGATATAGGTTCCTTGGCCATGTATCTAACTTAATAACTTTATTTAAGCCCAAAACAATAAATGTTAAGGGGTCATAATAGGGGTCAAAGTTAAAGACAATTTGACCTCTGCTGTCTCTACCAAAATTACTCAAACAATTTCTGATCTAAATATTTGAAATTTTACATAAAGGGTATTCAGTGGTAGAGTAAGCTTTTTAATTGGTTTGGGTGGAAAATTTCAGCTACCAATATATAAATGTATGTATGTTTGCATGTCTGCCTAAAACCTTCGAGAGGGGCGACGGATTTTCAAAAGATCAGTATCGTTTTGAAACTCGACCCTTCATACGACAAATACCGAAAAATTGGCTAAAAACATTAATTTATTCACCCTAAACTGGACACATTTCTACAGGGAAGAGCCCCTTTTTTCAACAATATTTTCGAATGTAATCCCCTCTTTTCGATTGTCTAGCCTTAATTTAAACTTACGTCACTTCCAGTTTGGCGATGGTCGTAACAGCAAAGGCGTCACGTTTCTCCCGTTTTTTCCTTCTTCGCAGTACGGGTTCGAGCCTGCCTTCTTACAACCACTTTTTTTCTTTTTTTTTTTTTTTTTTTTGCTCAACATACATCTCCAAACACCCGGGCAACGGCGGGCTGAAATGCTAGCATATCTATCTATCTATCTATTATATCTATAAAAGTGAACGTGTCTGTGTATCTGTCTGTCTGTGTATCTGTCTGTGTGTCTGTGTGTGTACATTTCCCTACGCAATAACTCTGTCAATTTTCAGTGATCCGTTTTCGGCCGGAAATTTGGCGATTAAGCGGTCAACGTTCAACGATTTGACCTTTGAGAACTCTACCAAACTCATCCAACAATTTTTGGTCTAAAGACTTGAAATTTTAGATACAAGTTTTTTGAACATGGATCTAACTTGATTTGGACCAAAAAAAATAAATGATAAGGGGTCATAATAGGAGTCAAAGTAAAAAAAAATGACCACTGCGGTTTCTACCAAATTACTCAATTTCAGGGATAGGGCAAGCTTTTTAATCGGTTTGGGTCGAAAATTTTTAGTTACCAATATATAAATATATGTATGTATGTATGTTTGTATGCCTGACTAAAACTTTCGACAGAGTCCGCGGATTTTACCAAGATCAGTATTGTTTTAAGTCCGAAAAATTGGCTAAAAACATTAATATCTTCATCTTCAACTGGAAACTTTTCTACAGGGGTGGGGGGAGTAACTTTTTTTCGCCGATATTTTTTAAATCATCCTCTCCTTTCGATTGTCTAGCCTAAATTTTTAAAATGTCAATTCCGGTTTGGCGGTGAGCGTAACAGCATAGACGTCAGGTTTTTTCTTCTGTTCTTTTCCTCCTTCGCGGCACGGGTTCGAGCCTGCCTTCCTACTACCACTTTTTTTTGCGCAACAGACACATGCAAACACTTGAACAACGCCGGGCTGAAATGCTGGTATATATATATATATATATATATATATATATATATATATATATATATATATATTATAATTATAGGAGTATATATATATATATATATATATATATATATATATATATATATATATATATATATATATATATATATTATAATTCTAGGAGTATATATGTATATATATATATATGACCGTTTTTTTTTTCTTGCTCCACATACACCTC
Organism: Euprymna scolopes; assembly: GCF_053919585.1. Lineage (NCBI taxonomy): Eukaryota > Metazoa > Mollusca > Cephalopoda > Sepiida > Sepiolidae > Euprymna > Euprymna scolopes. The sequence goes on along the minus strand of NC_136503.1, from coordinate 16,473,278 downwards.
CAAACACCCGGGCAACGGCGGGCTTAAATGCTAGTATATGTATAAAAGTGAACGTGCCTGTGTGTGTATATGTGTGTCTGTGTGTACATTTCCCTACGCATTAACTCTGTCAATTTTAAGTTTACAGACTCGAAATTTGATATACAGGGTTCTGAGATTTGGGAAAATCTTCGTAATCCGTTTTCGGCCAGAAAGGTATTCAGAGATGGGGCAAGCATTTTAATCGGTTTGATTAAAAATGTTTTAGTTACCAATATATAAATGTATGTATGTATGTATGCGTGTATGTGTTATATTGTTGTTATTATTATTAGTATTAGACGATACCACTTGTGCGCGTATGTTACGTGAGTTTTTATTAGTAAAGATATGAGTCTTAGTGAGAGTTCTTGTCTTATTACATATGATGTTGTATCTTAGAGAGAGAGATGTGTATGTAATGACATTTTATAACACAGACATATAATAACAATACAATTTACCTTTTTGTAGAAATCAGAAACACAAAGATGAGCTTTATCACAAAACACATGATGAATTTATTTCTTTACGACCGGTCGTGATTTCCTCATTAAGAATTCAAAGTTTCACATTTTAGTTTCTGAAGTGACGTCTCGCTTCAGACGTCCGCCTGTCTCTGGGTTTTCTCACTGACCGTCTCCCCTGACTGTCTCCCCTGACTGTCTCCCCGACCAACTAACTCTCACTTCCTATATTGAGAAATCCATGCATCCCGGCCACGTGAGCAAAATTCACGTGTTTCAACATGCGCGACTTTGCACGTTTCCGACATTGATTTCCCAATAACCTATTTTTTCTTGTGTTGTTTCCACAAAGGAATTCAACCTACATATCTAATTTATTTAACCCATATTTTATTATCCACATTCTTTTAACAATTGAATAGTTTATTCATTATTTATTTCACCCGAATTAACAATTTACTGGACATTCCATTTAAACCTATTGTTCTTTAAAACTTATGTCCAGGGTTCGATTTCTGCTTTCTCTTATTTTCATTTTAACTAATCTCCCTATTTTTATACTAACATGAACAGGGGACAGCCCTTATCATGTAAAATATGTATGTATGTTTGTATGTTTGCATGTCTGCCTAAAACTTTCGACAGAGGCGACGGATTTTTACCAGATCTGTATCATTTTGAAGTTCGACCTTTCAGAGGACAAATATCGAAAAACAGGCTAAAATCATTAATATCTTCACCTTCAACTGGGCACTTTTCTACTGGGGGGTCGCTTTATTCGCCGATATTTTCGAAAGTCATCCTCTCCTTTCGATTGTCTACCCTTAATTTAAACCTACTTCACTTCCTGTTTGGCGGTGGTCGTAACTGCAAAGACGTCAGATTTTTCCCTGTTCTTTTCTTCCTTCGCGTTAGAACTTGCCTTCCTACTACCACGTTTTTTTTTTTGTTTTTGTTTTTGCTCAACATACACCTCCAAATACGCAATCAACGCTGGGCTGAAAGCTAGTATATATATATATATATATATATATATATATATATATATATATATATATATATATTTACATATATATATATATATTTACACACACACACACACACACACACACACACACATATATATATATATATATATATATATATATATATATATATATATATATATATATATATATATATATATATATTCTTATGTTGTGCCCGGAAAACTCGCCCCTTTTTGCTACGTAGGAAAACAGGTAGCTTATTGAATAAATATCGATTGAAAACACATTTTATGACCGTTCTTGAAGGAGTTATTGTTTGTAAAAGAGGCTATACCCAACCATAATATTTTTAAAAAATATTTTTACTTGTTTTCTGATGGTTTTGAAAATATTTTCATAGTACCTACGCACCTTCATTATATATTTTTAAATTATTTTTAACTCCTATTTTAAAAAAGTAATCTTTATCACAAAGTCAAGACACAGAAAAGAAATCATATATTTATTTTTTTAAATACTTTAGTTCAACAATTTTTGTGTTATGATTATGAAACAAAAGTAAAAGAAAGAAAACACTATTATCGAATACATCAATTATTTTATTTAGAAGAATTAATTCAGTTTAAACAATTCTTGTGTTTTTACGAAATAACAAAAAGAAAACACGATACTTATGTATTTTGGTGCCGCGCTGAAATAACAACGTTATTATTTCGAAAGGCATTCTTAACATGAGGAGGGGAGGGTATCCATTAAAAGCCATTTCGGGGGGATTTCTGCAGTATGTAGACGGCGGCTATTGTAAGGATGAATTAACTCCAATTTCTTCTTGGCCAAATAACGCATCAAATAAGTAACAAACAAGAATTTTTGCGGACAGAAAAATATTTGAAAACCAAAATATTTATTTTATCAAAATGTATCAATATATAATTGTAAAAACATTTATTTAAAAGTTTGCGTAAGAAAATATAATTTTAATAAAACAATTTTGTAATAAAAGCAACATTGAATTTCGATAATGTAAAATATTTTTTCGAAAAAATGAATAATTTACATGAAACATTTTTTGAATTAAACCAACTTTGAAGAGTCAACAACAAGCTAATGATTTAAATGTTTTTTGACCAAGAAGCGCCACCTGATGGCAGTTTAGTGAAACGCACTAAGAAAAGATGGCCACCGTCCGCATATAGTACAATTGTCTTTTGTTGTTTAGTAGACACAAAAAGTGTTAAAACTAAATTATTTTTTCTAAATCAAATATGTATTTTATTATTTGATTATACAAGAAGTGTTTTCTTTTTTGTTTGTTTGTTTGTTTGTTTGTTTCGTAATAACACAAGTAATGTTAAAAACTAAAGTAATTTGTTTTTTTTTTAATAAATATATGGTTTCGTTTTTCGTGTTTTCCGGTCGGTTTAGTTACATAATCAACCATATCCACTTCTGGTAACTTGATTTTTTTTCCGAGCAGCGATCTTGGACATTACCTAAAGAATCCAAATTTATTTGCTTTTGGAGGGGGGGGCTCGTTTTAAAACCATATCTACACCAATATTTTCTTTAATTTTCTATTTTTGAGCGATTATCAAGACCCGCTAAAATGTGATTCCCTCATGTCGGACATTATTTCTCGTTCTCACGTAACACTCGACGCTATTGTTTTTACTGAATAAACGCTTTAAAATAAATCAAACCACGAACAAGTTAGCTAGCTAGGTAGAAAAATCGATATTGCCCTTTTAAAAACAGCAGTAAATAAATATAAATATTTTTTTTTTAATATTATGCGGTCTGTGGTCTCGTTTTTGAAATTTATAATAAATGAAACAACTAACAACTTAGCCAGTTAGGTAAAAAACGGCCAGTTAGAAAATCGATTTTATTTTTGTAAAAACAACAGTAAACAAGTAAAAAATTTATTTTTTTTAATATTATGGTGGTGTATAGTCTCTTTAAAAAATATCTTCAAGAATCGCGATAAAATGTGTTTTCAAACGATATTTATTCAATAAGGGGCCAGTTTTCCTACCTAACAAAATTGGACGAGTTTTCCAAATTAATATATATATATATATATATATATATATATATATATATACATATATATATATATATATATATACATGCATACACACATGCATACACACATATATATACACACATATATATAAATATATATATACGCACATGCATACACACATTATATATATATATATATATATATATATATATATATATATATATACAGTGATGATCATATTTATTGGCACGGTAAAATAAAAGTTAAATTTTGTCTAATAAATTCTAAAAAAGGGATTAAATTAAAGAAAATAACAAAGTATATTATGTATTTTTAACTGGCCTTTCCGATGCAGCAATCGGATTTTAGAAAAAATAAATAACAAAGGAACAACAAACATAATTGCAAAAAACCCTTGTTCAAAATTATTGGCACGATTTATTTAATAATCAATTGTATAGACTTTGGCCTTGATTACCTTCCTCAGTCGCTTTTCATAATTTACAACCAAGTTGTTGCACTCTTCAGTAGTAATTTTAGCCCACTCTTCCTGACAATAATCCTCCAATTGAATAAGATTCTTAGGCTTCCTTTGCATTACCCTCAATTTTAATGTTCCTCAAAAATTTTCAATTGGATTAAGGTCTGGGATTTGTGATGGCCACTCCAAAACATTAATATGATTGTCCTCAAGCCATTTCTTAGTCAGTTTAGCCGAATGCTTTGGGTCATTATCTTGCATGAACCACCAACGACGACCAAGTGAGAGCTCTTTAGCAGAGTCTTTCAGGTTTTCATCCAATATTTTAACATAATCTTCCTTTTGTATGCTACCTGTGACCTTAACAGGTCGCCCTGGTCCAGAGGCAGCAAAGGATCCCCAAAACATCAAACTGCCTCCACCGTGCTTCACTGTGGGTATGGTGTTCTTAGGCAGGAAAGCTTCGCCAGATTTTCTGTAAATATAAGACACTTTATTATGGCCAAAAAACTCTATTTTCGTTTCGTCAGTCCATAGAACACGTTTCCAGAATGCAACATCTTTATCAATATGACGTTTTGCAAAGGCTAGCCTTGCTTTCAGGTGCATAGGCTTCAATAAGGGAGTCTTTCTCGGACGACACGCTTTTAAACCAGCTCTCTTCAAAACTCTACCAACTGCATGTCGAGATACATTCACTCCAGAGGTGCTCTGTTCATCAACAATCTCCCCAACAGAGATCCTTGGGTTTTGTTTTACTTGTCGAACAATTTTCCGTTCATCTCTTGGGGAAAGAATCCTTTTTCTCCCTCTACCCTCTAAACTCATAACGTGGCCTTGCGATTTGAACTTGTTTATTATGGCTCTAACAGTGGATTTGGGAAGGTTTAGCTTCTTTGAAATCTTATCATAGCCCTCCCCATTGGTATGGCATGCTACAACAAGCTTCCTGACGTCTTCACTGTGTTCCTTAGTTTTAACCATGGCGATTGAAAATTATAATTTAGTCACTTATAATAGTTTAAATAAATCGCTATCTAAAAATTATCTGAAAAAAATTATTCACTGAATTAGCGTTAAACAAGCATAATATGGCTATAAAAAAGTTCAGAAAGCACGTAAACCGGAAATTGATTGATATTATACTGATACTAAAAGAAAAACAAAGACGTGCCAATAATTTTGAACAAGGGTTTTTTGCAATTATGTTTGTTGTTCCTTTGTTATTTATTTTTTCTAAAATCCGATTGCTGCATCGGAAAGGCCAGTTAAAAATACATAATATACTTTGTTATTTTCTTTAATTTAATCCCTTTTTTAGAATTTATTAGACAAAATTTAACTTTTATTTTACCGTGCCAATAAATATGATCATCACTGTATATATATATATATATATATATATATATATATATATATATATATATATATATATATATATATATATATATACAACTAGTATGGGTGGCCGGTGTATGCTGAGGAAAACGGTCAATTCTTTTAGCTTTGACCCCTATTATGACCCCTTAAAATTTATTGTTTAGGGCTCAAATCAAGTTATTAAGTTAGATCCGTACCAAGGAATCTATATCTAAAATTTCACGTGTTTAGACCCAAAATTGTGGGAGGAGTTTGGTAGAGTTCTCAAAGGTCAAATCGTTCAACTTTGACCCCTTAATCGCCAAATTTCTGTCCGAAAACGAATCACATCGATTTTCTCAAATCTCAGTACTCTGTATATCAAATTTGGAATCTCTATGATTAAAATTGACAGTTATTGCGTAGGGAAATGTACACAGATACACAGACACAGACACACACACACACAGACACTTTCACTTTTATGTATATAGATAGATTATTTACTATAATATATCTTAAATACCTACAGACACTAGTGTTTCATCTTTTCGTGAATCATCAATGCAGTGTGTTTCGATTAAGACCAGTCGATAGATTCGAACCCGCCATCAAGATTTAGGTATTTAAATGTTATAATTTGAAAAGATTAATCTCCAAATATATTTTTAAAAATATATTTGAAAACGAAGAATAAAATTAAATAAAGCTGTTTCCTTATCCCATGAATTTTCGATGTTTATTTATCTCCTCAAGGCTAAAGTAAATATCTTTATTAAATTGTGTTCTTTGATTTCAAACAATAAACAAAAATTATGTTTTAAGATTTACCTTTTCAAATCATAAAATCTTGATTCATTTGCTCTATCCTGTATATTGAGCACTTTTATTTAGCTGCGATTGTTTTATATAAAATATTACACTGGATTTGCATATCATTACATATATTTC
>NC_136503.1:16454487-16464487 GCF_053919585.1 Euprymna scolopes | reverse complement strand
TTTAATACTGATAAAACTGAATTATGAATTCAGGGAACAAACAATTAAAGAAACATTAAACAAATTTTTTTTTGCCTTCGGAACAAGATTAGTGTAGTATCTGTTTTGATGCTACACTTTACCTTTTCTGTCTTCGGTCGGTGGAGGAGAAATCTTTCATGACTGAGATTATTTTTGTTCCTATCCAGAGTGCCCCTTATTGGGAAGCTGGATTTTCTCCACAAGATTATATGTTGAACTATTTAAATAGCTATTACTTTAAATACAGAAATTTTATTTAAAGTTTGTTTTTCTGTTCTTCTTGTCCATTTTCCCCATGTTTTTCATCAAAATGTGTAGAGTATTAGTTGTCTCACAAGCCATCATCGGTGATTGCTCACTGGCAGTAACCTGTGGTGTTCCCTGGAGACCAAGTGACAAGTCTCCTCAGATTTCCAGTGTTCTCCACCTTTTGACCACTTGTGCAGATTATTGTATGTTATCGCAACAGCCGTTGTCACTGATTTCTCGTGGGCATCGGCCATTGGTGTTTCCTGGGGCTTGAGTGACAAAATGCCTCCCCAAGGTACCAGATTTGAACTGCACACTTCCAGTGGAGATTTGGTCAGTACTCACTCACCTCGGTCTTTCCATCCTCCCTGACTCTTCACAACTAGTTGGTGTGGTGTGGCGCCAGTCGATGTCATCTACGCCAGTTTTTTATTATTATTATTGGTAGTAGTAGTAGTAGTAGTAGTAGTAGTAGTAGTAGTAGTATGATAATAAGGGTGTTTGTGCAGTGTACGCACGTGTATTTTAAATATTATTTTCAAGTTAAATTAAATTTTAAGTTTGTACACATAGATTCGAAAAAGTTGTCAAAAAACAAATATATCACAAATAAATGTTATCAAAGGCAAGATAAGTTACTCTTCTACCTATCTGTGAAGGTTTTTAATTGTTTTACTCAATTTAAAACGTGTAATCGCTTCGAAAATCATACAATGTTTATCAATATATTTTAAAAAGAAAAATGTCGGCATGTTTGTAACTTATCTTGCCTTTGATAACATTTATTTGTTATATAATTGTTTTTGACAACTTTTTCGAATCTATTTGTACAGTAAAACAAACTCGTTATGTAAATTATTTACAGTTAAAATGTTATAAAAAACGAAAAATTGAAGTTTTAAATATATTTCAAAGAAATGAATTACGCCCCGTGCTAAAATATTGATAATTCACCAATCGTAAAAAAAAACAAAAAAACACTGCCGTAAAAAATGCTTACTTTAAAATATTTGAAAATACTCAGTGAAAAGTTTTATTTATTATTAAAAGAACGGACTGAAAAATATTATATAAAAATTTGGGTTTGTATTACTCTACACATAGATTCGAAAAAGTTGTCAAAAAACAACTATATAACAAATAAATGTTATCAAAGGCAAGACAAGTAACTTTTCTATCTAACTGGATATGTTTTCAGTGTTTTTATTTAATGTAACATGTTTATTCAGCTCGAAAAACATACTGTGCTTACTGATACATTGGAAAATTCAAAATGGCGCCCGACTCTCTCTTTAACACGGTAAGTTTGGGAAAAGGTACTATAAATATAAAACTAGACAAAATATTGTTAGAAACTCGCTCAATATATATTATCGTGACATAGCTTGACATATATTCGGTGATTTTTTAATAGTATTTTGTCTAGTTTATTATTATTAACACCTTTTCCCGAACTTACCGTGTTAAAGGGAGAATCGGGCGTCATTTTGAATTTTCCAATACATCGGTAAACAATATATGTTTTTCAAGCTGATTAAACAAGTTACATTGAATAAAAACACGAAAAATATATCCAGTTTGGTAGAAAAATAACTTATCTTGCTTTTGATAACATTTATTTGTGATATATTTGTTTTTTGACAACTTTTTCGAATCTATGTGTACAGTAATACAAACCCAAAAAATTGTTTGTTTTGCAGTAAAAAAAAAAATAAATAAATAAAATGAAATATTCGACTTTCTCCAATAAAAATAAAAGTTCAAACATGAATTCACTTACGATATTTTGATTAAAATTATCCCAAATGTGCAATTATAATAATTATTTTCCGAATGGAGAATTGTTCTTTTTCTTTAGAACATACATGGACATCGATAACACATATTGGTAGCCATATTTTTTTTTATGCCTGTTAGCATGACCACGTGGTTGAATACCGGAAGCTGTCTATACCTACAACTTAATTAGGAAGTGACGTTAAGCTGTTATATGCATCGGCCTTCTTTCTCGGTAGTCACGAAACTCGAGTCTTGGACTTCCAGTTCTTTGGCTGTCATGGCTCTTGTTGTTTGCCTGTGGAATTTATTATATATATATATATATATATATATATATATATATATATATATATATATATATAAAGCATTTCTCTTTTTTAAATTTTTATTCATCTATCTCTCCATATATATATATATATATATATATATATATATATTTATATTTATATATATATTTATATATATAAATATATACAAATATATATATAAATATATATATAAATATATAAATATATATATATAAATATATATATATGAATATATATATATATATATATTTATATATATATATTTATATATATATATATTTATTTATATATTTATATATATTTATTTATATATTTATATATATATATTTATGTATATATTTATATATATATATATATTTATATATATATATTTATATATATATATATATTTATATATATATATTTATATATATATATATATTTATATATTTATATATATATATATTTATATATATATATTTATATATTTATATATATATTTATATATATATTTATATATATATTTATATATATGTTTATATATATATTTATATATATATTTATATATATATTTATATATATATATATTTATATATATATTTATATATATATATATTTATATATATATATTTATATATATATATTTATATATATATATATTTATATATATATATTTATATATATATTTATATATATATATATTTATATATATATATTTATATATATATTCATATATATATATATATTTATATATATATATATATATATATATATATATATATATATATATATATATATATGGAGAGATAGATGAATAAAAATTCAAAAAAGAGAAATCCTTTTTCACTTGCTTTGATCTGTGTACAACCATGCTTTTTATTTTCTTACTTCTTAGTTTCTTTCCTTCCATTCTTTTTTCTTCTTTCCTTCTTTTTGAGTAGTCTTTCTTATCTTCTATTCTGTTCAATAAAAAAAAAACATTGTGTTTTCTATTTTTCGTCTCTTTTTCTTTCTTAGTGTTGCGCGAGGGGAGTTATAATCCTAACGAATACCATAAATCCTATGAAAATAGGCCGTGCCGAGTTAAAATTCTGGCCGGTCTATTTATGTAATCACCAATCATGAATAAGATAGCAACTTGGGTTCAATGAATCATATATGATGTCCCGTTGTTTATGCTAGGTATTTTGCTTCAGCATTAAATACCCTACAAAAGTGTTGATATGCCGTAAAACCAAAGTGGAACCATATGCTTTGTTCTTTTCGTACTTTCTTTATTTTATTTTTTTTATGTCTTTTTGTTGTTATTTTTTGTTTTGTTTTTTGGGGGTGTAGACCTAGCGTGTTTTCATTTTTTTTTTAATGTTTTTTTGTGTTTTTTTTTGTCTTTTTTAAATGTCTTTTTTTGTTTTTTGTTTTTTTATTCATGTCTTTTTTTGTATTGTTTTTTGTTGGTTTTTATCCCTTTTTAATTGTTTTGGGTTTTTTTATGTCTTTTTTGTTATTCATTTCTTTGTTTTTTAATGCCTTTGTTGTTGTTGTTTTTTTTTTGTTTTGTTTTTTGGAGGAGTAGACCAAGCGTGTTTTCTTTTTTGTTTGTTTTTATAGTTTTTCTCTCTTTTTCTTTTTTTTTTCTTACAATCCTTCTTACATTTTTCAATTTTTTTTTTTCTTTTCAGTGATTGAACCGATTGTCGTTTTTCTTTGTTTTTTATTCCTCCATCTCGAGTCTTGCTCCATCGGGTGTGGAATTCTTCAGCAGCAATTTGTGTTAAATGAATTGTATACAGTAGATTTTATGCACTTTTCTTTATTAAATAACCACAAGCGTGGTTGCTATGCCGTAAAAATCGAACAGAATAACATTCAATCGTTTCTTCTTTTATTATTATAGTTCCTATGTACAATGACTCCCCACGGGACAGAGTTAGACACCAAATAAACATTGTCTCAGTTGTGAAGGATTTCTCCTCTACTGACAGAGAACTAGAAACTGAAGTGCAGCATCTGAGGAACAGATACTACACCGTGATCTCAGCACGAAGGCCAAGCAGGACCTTGTTGTACGATTTCAAAAGTTGAACCGTGTAGTTTCCATTTCTTTTTCCCGTTTTTTTTTCATTATACCTGTTCACTTGCCTCCTCACGTGGGCAGAGTTAGACACAAGATCGGTTTTTAATGTGGGTAAGAGCCAACTCCCCCAAAAGGAGCACTCTTAGGAACAAAAATAAAAAATGTCCCAGTCATGAAGAATTTCTCATCTGCAGACCGAGGACAGAAAAGGTGAAGTGTAGCATCAGAACAGATACCACACTGTGATCTTGACTTGAAGGCCATTGTTGCGATCAGCCTCTCTCTCTCTCTCCCTCTCTCTTCTCTCTCTTTCTCTATATATCTTTCTTTTCTCTTTCTTTTTCTTTCTTTCTGTTTTCCTTCTTTCTTCTCTCTCTCTCGCTTTAGCTCTTCACCTTCCCCTCTCTCTCTCTCTCTCTCTCTCTCTCTCTCTCTCTCTCTCTCTCTCTCTCTCTCTTCCTTGTTACTGCAAAAAAATAAATTAATAAGACAATCGGTCGTTTCTTAATATGGGGGAAATCCACTTCTCCAAAATGAGGCACTTTGGTTTAAGATATAAATGAAAATCGGTTCCATTTAGGAGGATTTCCTCGCCTCTGACCGAGAAAAGAACTGATACTACACTTTTAAAGCACGAAAGCCAGCATATCGTCCATCTCTCTCTTTACCTTTCTCTCTGCTCCTACCCGTCCTTCTCGCCCCATTCGTTACTTTGTATAATCTCTCTCTATATATATCTATCTATCTCTCTCTTTCCCCCCTCTCTCTCTCTCTCCCTCTCTCTCTCCATTTCTTGTGTTGTATTCCCCCCTCTACCCCTCTTTCTTCCTCTTCTATTCACTACTCCCACCCAATTTTTTGTTTTCTGTCTTCGTTGGCAATATTTACTTTCTCTTTCGATTTTCCCGTTTAGCTTTTTTTCTCTTTCTCGCTATTTAGTTCTCCCCCCCATCTCTTTCTTTCTCTTTCTCTCTCTCTCTCTCTCTCTCTCGCTCTTTCTCTCTTCTCTCTCTCTCTTTCGCTCTCTCTCTCTTCTCTCTCTCTTTCGCTCTTTCTCTTTTACACGCACACACACACACACACGCACACACACACACACACACACACACACACACACACTTTCTATTCCTATTTTTCTTATTATTGACACAATTATCAAAGTCTACGTAAGGATCGAAACTTGTCTCTCGCTACTTTACGAAGAACACCCATAACTTTTTCCTTCTCTCCTATTCTCTTTCCCGGTCTGAAATCAATGAAGTGAATAAACACAGGGTACATAATCGTATAAACCGACCACCACGACAACGACGACCACCGCGGCGATGGAGATGATGATGACGACATCGCCGGTGATGCTGATGACGTAGGCAAAGCACGGCGAGTACGCGTCTAGTGGTGCGGTTGTTGTTGTTGTTGTTGTTGTTGTTGATCACGACTACACGCCGTGTAAAGATGTTGATACCCAGGCGCAAGGCAACCGGAGATTTACTGCCATCATCTAGGTGAAAAAAAAAAAAAAAAAAAAAACTCACTGTCTAAAACATGTACCCAGCCACAATAATTATACTACCCGCCTCGTTTCCAACCCTCTCTAAAAAAACGGAATCTTTTCTTTCTTTTTCGCATTCCTCCTACTCCGACAGTTCGCCTTCTTTATCCTCAGCCTAACACTCTTTATCCTTTTTTTACGCTTAAATACTTTTTTCTTTCTTTCTTCTTCTTCTTCTTCTTCTTCTTCTTCTTATTATTATTATTATTATTATTATTATTATTATTAAACCACCCTCGTCTCTTTTATTTTTCTTTCTCTCTTTCCCAAACTCACTCTCTTTCTCTCTCTCTCTCTCTCTCTCTCTCTCTCTCTCTCTCTCTCTCTCTCTCTCTCTCTCTCTATCTCTCTATCTATCTCCTTTTCTCCCTCACTCCCCCTCTCCCGTATTTCTTCTTTCTCCTCTGTTTTTACAACCAGCGTGGTCATACTTGCCCGCGCTCGCTGCCAAACCTTTTTATATAAAGAAAAAAAAAATCTCCGTTTTTTTTTTATGCGAATAAAAAGAGAGGTTACCAAAGTTGAGGAACGACAACGCGGCATATACAGTCATCTTATTTTTAATTTTTTTTTTTCTTTCTGAAAAATAAGGGGGATTCACCATGCCTAGGACTCAGGCCCTTACACGACGTCCCCTAGCTGTTATAGTCGTGTTTCATATGTTGGTATTATTATTTGTCAGCAGTACAAACGCTTCCACGGATCTCAAAACACTGTAAGTAAGCCCTATGTTTATTTATCTATTTATTATATATATATATATATATATATATATATATATATATATATATATATATATATATATACACACGCACACACACACACACACACACACATATATGTATACATATATATTTTATATATACGTATTATAGATATATATGTGTGCGTGTGTGTGTGTGTGTGTGTCTGTGTGCACGCGCGTGTGTTGGTTTATCATATTTAGTTGGACATTTATTTATTTAACACATATCATCATTTTTAAATTGAATTCAAAATAGATAAATAAATATAATTTTACAAAATATGTTATATCAATAAGTTCTGGTCTCTTCTTCTTGTCTGTAATAAAGTAGTTAAACCTAAGAATTCTAACAACCTCTTGTTGCTCAACGGTGTTAAACGGAAAGGGTGTGTTTGTTGAACAATCCGTAATTCCATTAATACGTTATTCCATTAGTCCCTTATTCTAATAGTCCATTATTCTGCTAATTCATTATTGTGTTGGCCAACTGATTTCCTGAAAATCGGCCCGTTAGTTTTTCATGAAATTTGAAATGAATTCCTATAACTATGGCACAGAAAATTGACCGGTGATGAGGGGAGGGGATGCTCATACAAAGACAAGAGTCTACACTTTTCTTCATTAGTATTTCCTACCAAAAGTACGTATCCATAATTATTTACTGGAACAATTACTTTTGACTCATGTAAAACTGCCCCCTCTACCTGAACGGCTCTTCGTAAATAAACAAATACTTACAAATGAATTCAACAGTTTTTAGCACAAAATTCAACAAAAGTTGTTCATTCTTATTATATGTATCAGACGATTCTATTGTTGGCATTGGTTTCCCCGATATTTTTCTCGTCAGAATTCTTTCTAGAAAGACATCGAGTATATACGAGAGGGACAGGATTCAAACTTAGAACCGTAGCACCCAAGTCATCAATCTGTGTCGTTAACCACTGAGCAAACGTCACCACCTTACAAAAGTTGTGATTAATGGTTGTTTACATTATTTTGAGTAGTAGTGATCGCAGGGGGAGATAACTCATGCCTTTACAAGACATATTGTTTTATTTGACATCTGTTATTCCTGTTAATGTAGTCCCTTTTCTTTGTACGTCTTTTGACTTGATTGTCAGCCCCAATTCCCATGCGTAGCTACAGGTGTTCACGACTGTGTCAGCCCAATGGGTATCTGATCACATACTTTGAATTATGTCAACAAATTGATGCAAAAAAAGACATATTCATTATTTATAATAATAATTATTATTATATAATTTATTTAATTTATTTTTAATATGGTCTGCATTGAAGCTATTTTAACCCGGTTAAGCAGTTTGTTAAAAATTATTCCATTAGAAAAAAAAGTGCGATAGATTCAGTTTTTGAAATTTTAAATGTGACAAAAAATTATTTTTTTAAAAAGCGTTTTCCATCAATTACTTTTTCTGCTCTTTTGTAAAGTAGTTACGCCTAAGGATTCTAACTATTTCTTCATATAATCGAGATACCAAAAAAAAAAAAAAAGTCCATATTTATAAACCCCATCAATTATTTTGATGGTTTCAATAAAGTCACTACTCATTCTGCTCTTTAGTAAAGTAGATAAACCTAAGGATCTAAACCTATTTTTTATTCTTCAGACTTTTATTCCTTTCACTAATTTGGTCACCTTATATTTTAGCATGAATTCGCAATTCTCGTATCTAGCAACTGGTGTCAATGAATGTAAGTACAATAATCCGTTGAAGAAACATGAACAAATAGATGAAATAATAAAGCTGTTACGAAATGAACATGTCGTGGAGTCATGTATTGTTGCGTGTATGGTAGGGTGGAATTAGGGTATCCGAATGTGTCCGAATGTATCCGAATGTGTCCGAAGGCACTCTTAGGAAGCATGCAACGTGAAAATATATATCGATTTAATATGCGTGCGTCGCGCACGCGAACGCGCGCGCACACACACACACACACACACACACACATATATATATACATATATACGCGCGCACATATATACACGCACACACACACATACACTCATATATATATATATATATATATATATATATATATATATATATATATATATATATGCACATACACACACATACATACAAACGGCGTGACTTCAGTGTAGGAACTAGCATTAATGTAGGCTAGAAAGTAACAGGTATCTTAGTTACAGATTCAGATGTTCGGCTGATTTTCGGAATAGAGGCCGCATTATTTTCAGTTATTTTTTTTTTTTTCAAATGTTTCTTCCTATTATTATCATTTTATCTTTTAGCGGTGCAGATTATCTAGTTACGGGTGTAGAGCAGGGTCAATATTAAGATTATATATTTTCATGAACGGAAGTTGGTGTCAGTCCATGTCATGGCAAACTGAACAAGTACTTTGTAGTCGTCGTAACTGAGACCTCTTGTTTTTTTACGGTGAGGGTGGTGGAAATTACGTTTTAAATTTTAAAGACAAGATTTAAATTACACCTGTTATAAAGTCAGTGTCCATTTTACAATGAAGATATAACAGCGAAATTGATTTCCCATCGATTTTTGAAAGTAATTTGAATGGCTTTTTTTTCCTCTTTTTTTGTTGTTGAAAATGCGGCCCCGATTTCGAAACTGCGCCAAATATTATTGTATGTGTGTGTGTGGTTGTATGTGTATGTGTGTCTGTGTGTGACTCTTCTCTTCCTCGCTTGCATATAGTGCAGAACGGCCTTCCAGGATAACCCTACCCCGTAACACGCTTTTTACAAAATGGCTCCAGCTATCTACCCGTGCTATACGCATTGCACGCACTCGGTGTGTGTGTGTGTGTGTGTGTGTGTGTGTGTGTGTGTGTGTGTGTGTGTGTGTGTGTGTGTGTGTGTGTGTGTGTGTGTGTGTGGATATAAATGTCTTATTTTCATGTGGCCCCCGTTCTGCTTCACGATCAACTTTCGAACAATCGGTCAACTAGTTGCTCTCCCTATATTCTTTTAGCACCTATTTTCACTTTCACTTTGAAAGCTTGTGTGCCATCATCGTGATGTTGACGCAGAGGAGTCGTGCGCGCATCTTGACGTTGGCAGTTAACGCATTAATTTAAAAACGACAATCTACACATCATTGAACACGTTTCGAAATACGCGTTTTTTTTTTTCTTTACATGTGCAAGAAAATAATTTTAATCAAAAGAAGGTAAAACTCGGAAATAAAAGTTGGAAAATTAAGTAGGTATTCAAATAAAAACAAACTCATAGACAGCAAATAGTTCGTCTAAAGACTTTCTCAGCGTAAAATATGTATTGGGCT
>NC_136503.1:16441987-16444487 GCF_053919585.1 Euprymna scolopes | reverse complement strand
TTTTTATTATTATCATTGTTGTTGTTGCTATTATTATTATTATTATTATTATTATTATTATTGTAATTGTTGTTATTATTATTGTTGTTGTTATTGTTGTTACCCACTATGAGTTCTCAAACAGGACTACATTCGAGATTACTCATAGACAACAATCAACGGTGTTCCCTGCACTCTCCAATTTTTTAGATAACCTTTGCAAATGACGTTGCATTATTGCAATAGCCGTTTCCCATTGACTTTCGCTCCTAATCACCATTGGTCTTCACTGAAACTTGGGTGGCAACAAGCCTCATAAATTATCATTATTATTATCATTATTATCATTATTATTATTATTATTATTATTATTATTATTATTATTTCTCACTCACTAGGAGCGAGCATATACGTTATTACCAGTGATCACCCCCTGGTAATAACAGGGTGGTATTATTCCCGGCACTCTCATTGCCATCGTTATTCACTTGGTGTTCTCGCACCAGCCGTCTTCATTTTCAGCGTCATGATGATGATGATGATGTTCATCATCATCTTTTTCGATGCTTTTAAACCGTAACCACGGCTGGTAGTTTAGATCGGAGCTTTAAGTGGGAGTTACGGCAAGTCTAGCCAATCCTGTAGATTAGCATTATTGAATTTTTGTGCGTCTACTTGCAGATCAACTGTGATATTTATTTATACAAGAGAGATTGTGTGGGAGATGAATTTCTTCTTCATCTTCGCCTCCGCCTCCCTCCCTTTCCCGTTGGACACCATGCAGTGTAGGGTCCAACCCGTGGCTCTAAAACACCATCACAAAAGTAATCAATAATCAGCGTACTGACGACACTTAATAGTAATGGTGTTATTGGTAGCAATAGCACAACTCGTAACAGGTGGTTGCCCCCTCCTCTCCCTATCAATCTCCCCCCTCTCTCCTCTCTCTTTCTCTCTCTCTCTCTCTCTCTCTCTCTCTCTCTTATATCTCTTATAAAACGCAAATCTCTTCTTCAATATTCCTCGATGCATCAATAACATATTTAAATAATGCTGTTATATTTTGGTGATCGAAATTATTTTACCGGGTTTTCACTTTCAACTGCTTGCGCTACGATTGTGTTTCATGCGATCGTTTTCAGCGTGTGGAGGCTGGATTTTCCCCACATTAAAAATTGACTCTTTGTCTCACTCTGCCCTCGTTGGAAGACAAGTAAATGCGGGTTTAGCGTTATTATTACATACATTATGCATTTACTTTAAACTCGGTTTTTAGGTAATGTTCTTTTCGGGTGCTCAGGAGAAAAAAAATGGTATCTCGGTGAGGCACAGGCCTATAATACATTCTTCTGAAAAGGGCACTTTTAAAATAGGAGTAAATGGGGCAGATGTTGGGCATCCCTAGCATTCTTCCTCTGCACTTCCTTGGTTCTTTTTTATTTCATTCTGATATTCGATTCCAATACTGCCATTGGTTTTATTTGGTTTGTTTGTTTAACGACAGGCACGCTTCTTTTTTCTGGTTAGGAGAAGGAATTTAATGAGGAAACGCATGATTTATTGTAAACGATTCATTGTAGTAGATGAATTAGACACGATTTTTTTAGGCATAGATTCATAGGCTATGTGTTCATATATTATCCAACTGTATTTTACCCCATATTTCAACATTAGATCAGATGTATCTTAACACGTGATAGTCGTCGAGTCCCCATTTTTTTGTAGTTTACGGGATTAGAGATAGACACAAGGTTAGTTCTTAATGTGACGAAAATCTACCTCCCCAAGCAAAGGTACTCTATTTGTTACAAAATTCAAACTCAGTCTAGAACGATTCTTCATCATTACTAGAGGATAGAAAAAACGAAGTTTACTGCGCTTTGCAGACATATTGTGAACTATTTCATATTGTAGTTAGTGTATTGTTGGTTCCGTCCACGTTTGTTGTTTTAGTATATATAAATTCAGTCAGTGCTGTTATCGCGACAGTAACGATGTTTAATTTTGAATGGTTGATTCATGTGCAAAAGTCAAGCGGACAATTTCTAATCGCAATAATATCTTTTGTAATATATTTTGTAATACATTTTGTAATTACTTGTTAATTAAGCACTATTATTTCTAAAATTATCCAAAAGTAATTTAGAAAAATATTTAATTTTTACGAGTTGGAGATTAACTAGCTGTATAATCTTATTGGTTAGTCTTTTTTTCTTTTTTTCTTTTTTTGGTTGTGTCATTTCAATCTTTTTTGTTTATTTAGTGTTTTATTTTATTTTGTTTAATTTGTTGTTGTTGTTGTTGTTGTTGTTGTTGTTGTTGTTCATGTCTATAATCGTGACTAAGCAACCGTCCTCTACTTTCCGAGGCACGTGTCTTCGGTTTCTTTTTTAACGTTTTATTATGTAAGGTTTTACTTTAAAGGTGTTACTATTAATTTAAATAGTTTTAAAAGGTCGGAAAATAGTAATTTGCTATGATTTTAGAAGGGGGTGCCTTGTTTACAGCATAAACACAATGT
>NC_136503.1:16429487-16436987 GCF_053919585.1 Euprymna scolopes | reverse complement strand
TAAAATATGTGCATGTCTATCCAATCAATGCATCATGTCATGGTTTGTCCTTTTGTGGGGGAAGGCTTCGTCATAGATCCTTCATGTGTCCGGTATTGTTTTCCACTTTTCATGTGGTATTGGTGAAACTTTTGCATTGTTGCTTACTTGCTGAAAGAGACGACAACGTTTAACTTTTTTTATTATACTGATAGAGGTAGCGGAACAGCACTACTCTCAAAGGAAAAGTAAGATGCTTCCTTCCCATCTACTAATTTGTGGAAGGCCTTTGGACATGGTTGAGAACCCATTTAACCACCCGATCGGGGTAACGTGAGGTCATGGAAAGCAGGTGGACTTATGTAATACGGAAACAAACAGAAATAACTCTGTCCAATCGGCAAAAAAAATAGCGGGAAAGATCGTGAGTGGAAAAGCAAAGGACGATAGCAAGAAACAGGTGTTCATAGTCTGAACATCTGGAGAAGATAAAAAAATTATGAGCAACAATGTATTCATGAATGCCTCGAGGGAGAGAGAGATAGATGGAGGATCATAGCTGCCAATGCCTGTATCAGGCAGGACCACTTGAATAAATTGAATACTGATAGAGTTGCTTTTAACAAAATAATCTCAAGTAATAACAAGAAGCATAAATGAGTAATAATCAGAACTTTACATCACGTACTGTATACCGATACTCCATGGCTGACTGGGATAGCTTCCGTACATTTATATCTGATCTACCTCTACATTCCATGTTTAAAAAGGAGGTGCCCTCTATAGTATCAGATCTGACCGAATGGTTAATTGTAGGCATAGACCGATTCATACCATCTAAAAAATTCCAACAAAAACCTAACAGCCAGCCATGGTTCTCCCCAGAATGTGCTGCTGCCATCGCGCACAGAAATCACTTTTTCCATAGCTACTAACGTAATAGATGCACTGAGACGAAAGCTGCTTTCAGGAACGCCAGCAACCACTGTAAAAGAGTAATAAAAAAAATGCAAGAGAGCTATATGCCCAGTCTGTTAAATCCAAAGTAGCTGATTAGCGGCTTGGTTCCCACCAGTTTTTAGCAAATAACAAATAGGATCCTGAACAGAAGTGTGTGTTCTATCCCAATCATTATCAATGGATCAGAGGTCATCTCGTCAGCTTCAGACAAGGCCAAACTATTTGCCAAGAACTTTGCAGCTAATTCTACCCTATGCGACGAATGCCATCAGCTCCCCATATTTCCTCCTATAATGCAGAACACGCTAGGTAACATACAAATATCTGTGCATGAGGTCGCCAAGCGAATCAATAACCTTGATTCAAGTAAAGCTACTGGCCCTGACGGCATCCCAGTTATAGTGTTAAAAAAGCTTCAACCAGAACTTGCTCCCATACTTACGAAACTGTTTGAACGTTGCCTTAAGGAGAAGTGCTTTCCAACACCCTGGAAAACCTCATCAGTATGCTCTGTATTTAAGAATTAAGGTGATAAGTCCTCTCCCTCTCAGTACAGACCAATAAGTTTGCTGTGTGCCATGAGTAAGTTGCTGGAATCCATATTAAACAGAGAAATAGTCAACCACCTCAGCAAAAATAACCTTCTTATTGACACGCAATATGGTTTCCGTTCTGCAAGATCTACCGCAGATGTGCTAATGGTTATATCTCATAGGATTAGTGAATCTCTTCAACAAGTCTTCCTTCCCAGGGTAATTGCTCTTGACATATCAAAGGCCTTCGAAAGGTATGGCATAAATGGCTTCTTCACAAAATCTCCAGCTACGGTATAACTGGAAATATTCTCTCTATCATTAAATCATTTCTCTCTGATAGGCTCATAAGAGTAGTGGTTGATGAACAAATATCAGAGGTCTGCAGTATTAATGCTGGAGTCCCTCAAGGGTCCATCCTGGGCCTAACTCTCTTCCTGATCTACATCAATGATCTCCCTAAACACATACTTAAATCATTCGTTGACATCTATGCTGATGACACGACCATCTACAGCAACACATCAAAGGCTGTAAATGACGAATCTCTCTCTGATTCTCTCTCCTCTGATCTCGAACGAGTGGTTCAGTGGGGGAAGACTTTAATGCATCTAAAACCAAACTCCTATCTTTACATCATCAACGCTCTGATCCCCATCTGGCATCAATTGAAATAGATGGCTCTCGTCTAGGAGAAGTCCCATGATTTGACAAGCTTCTGGGCTTGACCTTCACACCTGATCTGAAATGGAACACGTACATAAAGTCTGTTGCCAAGGTCGCTGGAAAGATGGTGGGATCCTTCTACCGCTCCAGAAGATATCTCACTACAGATGCAATTCTCTATCTATATAAAAGCCAAGTACGTCCAAGGATGGCATACTGCTGCCATATCTGGACAGGAGCTGCTAAAAACAGCCTATCCTGCCTTGACAGAGTACAAAATAGACTTCGTGGCTTAGTGGGGGGAGGTGCCCTTTTCTCTTCCCTGCAACCTATCTCCCACAGAAGAGACGTTGCAAGCCTATAATTGTTTTATCGTTATTTCCATGGCAGGTGCTCGTCTGAGCTCCAATCTCTGGTCTCCCCCTCGCCAATCTTTCACGAAAAACACCCGTATAGCTGAATCCACTCTCAAAAACTTTCCCCACTATTTATCTATGTCTAAATCAAAACGTAGATTCCATGAGCAAAGCTTCTTTCTTAGAACTGTACGCATGTGGAACTCTGTTCCGTCTGCCTGCTTCCCACCTGACTACAACTTGGATGTCTTCAAGTCTAATGTAAACAAATTCTTGATGAACCGCCCCCTTAAGTAGACACTTTAAATCTCCACACTAACGTACTGTACTTACAATAACCCTTATCCATGAGTGGCTTCCGGGCCTTGATAAGTGGTGACCACCTTGTAAAAAAAACAAACAAAAAAAAACACGTGTACATAGATGAATAATCTGGCAGCAATTATGTTTTAAACTTTAAATATTCTGCTTATCTTTAATCAATTATCTACTTTTTATACACAATTAGACTTGACGAAAAGGTGATATTTAACCTATTATGATATGTACCTTGTTACACTTGGGGACTCGATTTCAGTATTGATGTAATGTATATGAATACGTCAGGATTCTATCTCCTTGCAAGAATATGCTTGGATAGTTTAGCCATAATAAATACTTAATAGTGGAAACGTCTAGGAAGATGTTAACATGTACGCCACAAGCCTCCCGCCAAGGATATACCAGTTTCGACTACGAACACTCGTGCAGTAAAGCGACATATCAGATTATTATTGAAAACGGTTGCAAAAACCACTCAGCTACTCCAAACGAATATCAATCCTTTCGGCGGGAAATATAGAGTCAAAAGGATTTTGCGACTGTAACAACTTGTATATCGAAAGATGGTTGTCGCTCGGTAAATGCTGAATGTGACATGATTCATTATTGACTATCTTTTGTTTTGATATACGCGTGGGAAAATGTGACGAAAACAAACATTTACAGCGTCGTATTTACCAAAACAAATTCATAACACAGCATGATCGCCAACTGTTACATTATCGATTCATCTTGGACCAGGCATACTTAAATTTGGTTACGATACCGCAGTTGTCAAGGTGGCTGTAACGGACGATCAAATTCCAAAAGCGAACTGTGTCGAAAATTAGATCACCACATTTTATAGATGCGATCTTATAAAAGATCTTCGAAGACATTTTAAAATTCGTTAATATTTATGAAACTCTCTTGCAATGTCATAAGACTCTCTCTCTCTCTTCATATATCTTTCTCTCTCACGCTCACTCTTCTTCCCTCTCTCTCTCTCTCTCTCTGTCTCTCTCTCTCTCTCTCTCTATATATATATATATATACTTATCTATCTAACTATCTATCTATATATATATACATTAACTATATATTTGCACATATGCTTATCTATCTATTTATCTCTCTCTCTCTCTCTCTCTCTCTCTCTCTCTCTCTCTCTTTACACACACACACACACACACACACACATATATATAAAGACAGAGAGAGAGACAAAGACAGAGAGAACATAGACGGCAGAGAAAGATCTCTCTCTCTCTCTCTCTCTCTCTCTCTCTATCTCTCCATATATATATATATATATATATATACAGAGAGAGATAGAGAGAGAGAGAAATAAAGATATAGGTAGATCTTATATCTTATATATATATATATATATATATATATATATATATATATATATATATATGTGAGAGAGAGAGAGAGAGAAATAGAGATATAGATAGATCTTTCTCTATTGTTTGTATTCTCTCTACCTACTTTTTTATAACTCACTAGTGATAGCAAACAAGACTTTCTGAAGAAACCGATTTCCTGACCTAAAATGCATTAAAGATTGATGTTATTCGTTTTTCCTTCCATTTGCAAAACTACATCATTTGTTGTCAAGTAAAAAAAAAGAAAAAAAATCTACAAAACAATCAAACAAAATCAAACAAAACACCATGAATAAATATTTGAAGATATATCGGAAATTTAAACATGGCAAACTTTACTAAAATTAGCGAATTAGGAATTAAATAACCTGAAAAGGGTTGATATGACATAAAAAAACACAACAAAACCTTCATTTAACCCTCATCTCTCTCTCTCTCTCTCTCTCTCTATATATATATATATATATATATATATATATATATATATATATATATATATATATATTCCCTCGCATTCTCTTTCATTTTTTTCTGTTTTCTTTCTATCCATTAAACCCCCCTCTCTTTCCCGCTTCACTCTCATTCCTCAATCTTCCCCTTTATCTTCTCCCTCTCTCCCCTTTTTTCTATCCTTCTCTTAATTATCTGCGTCAAACACATTCTCCCATTACTCCACTAATTATCCGATCGTTATCTACGCTACTCACTCTTCCTCTCGCCATCTAAAACATTCATGTACATCAGGTTTCTAATCTGTTGCAGTTTACTTCAGGGGATCTTCTCAGCAATTATGAAGCCCCTTTCTGGAGGCTAACACTTGATTTCAACATAAGATACATAGCCATTCGAATATTTTATTACAGTTCTCCTCCTTTACCTCTCAAACGCTCAATTAGTAAAAAAAATGTTAGGAATATTAATTTTCCTATCCTCAATTAACAAGTTAAATATGTTATAGTATCAAAGGTGTGAGTTCCATTATAGACACGTTGATTTAATTTGAATAAATGAAAATACGCATACGTTTGAAAGCCAAATCACAACGCAATATTAGGAAAATAAACAAATATTTTACTTGCTTGAAATTTGAAGCAAGTAAAATATTTGTTTATTTGAAATTTGAAGCAAGTAAAATAGTTGTTTATTTTCCTAATATTGCGGTCCTGGATATGACCTTAACCTCTATCCAATGGTGAGGCCTAAGCTTGCGGGCTTTGGGGAGTTTGGAGCCACTCTTTAATTGCCATTGCTCCCAGGTCCACTCTAACCCGGAGTGGTAGTAACTGTTAGGATTCCAACTATGGTTTAAATAGAAACCGACTATATATATATATATATATATATATATATATATATATATATATATATATATATATATATATATATATATTCTATTAATAAAATTGTTCTTCAAAATCACTGGATTCGGCATTAAATAACCTGAAGTGTTGATATGCCGTAAAACAAAAACAACCAACTAACCAACCTAATATTGCGTTGTGATTTGGCTTTTAAGCGCACTTGGTGCGTATTTTATTTTATTCAATGTTATAGTATATCTTTCTTGTGGTCTTTTGATCTTACAGACTTTCAGGACAAGAATTCATCTAGTCCGGTGGTGTATCCAGCTTCGTACAATTACTATAAGCAACACCACTTGAACACGGTGAACTATTCCTCGTAAAAGCCATTATAGGATAGCCATATCGAGGGGATTTTATTTTGGGCTTAGAATGCTATGTTATTTTCAATATTTGGTCAAGGATTGTTTGTAAGGGAAAGTATTCTTATGCCAGGTTCTCTAATAAACCGTTTGTACAAATGGATCTTATGCACTCGAGGATAGTGTCTCGTAGGCGTTTAGGAAAATGAGCACAAAGAGAAGATAAGTGGAGCAGACATACATTCATTTTCATGGTTCGATCCCTTTAAGAATGGATCCCTTCTTCTTGTCATCCGAATAAATGCGCCACGTTCACGCGCTTCAGGGGCGATTAGAACATTCCGGACAAGCTAAATCCTTTCTGACTATTTTCAGCGTCGATTTTTAAGAGCAGTGTTTAATACGGATAAGCAATTACCGGATGATTACGCGATTAATGTTCCGACTGCGACCTGCAGGTGAGATCCAAGGTAATCACGAACGACTGACACCTGAAAAGCAATTGACGAAAAAAAAAAGCCTTCGAAATGAAAAAAGACAATATAAGCAAAACAAAAACTAAGTTAAATCATTGATATTTGGTTTTTTTTTTTTAAGTTCTATTTTAAATGAACAAATAAGAATTCGATATATTTTGAATAGTGCTTAGATGATTTTGAAACAAGATTTCCAAACATTATATTCTCAGTTACATTTACAAGGGGCAGTCCAAAATTAATGCCTCCTATTTTTTATTTCGCGCGAATGAATCAGAGAGGATTGCAGATCGCATTGTTATGATGACTGAACTTATGCATTCATCACTTGAAAGTTTAATGCATAGGTGGAGGATATTGATGTTGTGAGACGAAGAGAACCACCTCTGTCATAGATGTACGTCGGAATCAGATCTGCATCATTGAATACATGGCAAAGAAATCCTGGCGTACAAAAGGTCGCTCGTTTTAGTGGGAGCACTTGCATCTAAGTAACTCTTCAACATTTTTAGTTACTTTTGGAACGGCTCTCGTATGAGAAATAGGGCTTCGGACGCCCATACACATCCATCGTTTATCGCTGGAAAAGGCGCATTGAGAATGTTGATGACTATGTAGAAAATAAATTCTGCAGCCATAAACGTAACTCGTTATAAAGGTACCACTTCCGTTTTCGTAGCTCTTCATATTTTCGAATTAATGAAATAATTTACTTTTTTGGAACGACTCTCATATCTTTTTCTATCTTCTCTCACTATCTGGACTGTCTTTGATGTCTGTCTGTCTGTCTGTCTGTCTGCCCGTCTGTCTCACTCTCTGTCTGTCTATCTGTCTGTTTGTCTCTCTCTCTCTCTTGCAATATATATATATATATATATATATATATATATATATATATATATATATATATACATACATATTTTTCTCACCATGTTGTTAAATTTACAACAAAAACAGTAAATAGTCTACGTGTTAGTTTATGTGCACGGACTCATTATTAATTGCTTTTTTCTTAGACTTAACAACATAGCGAAAAAATGCATGATATTTTTTCTAATTCAATTTATAACATTATATAATCAATTCTTAATGCTGCAATATTTTAAGTTATAAATTTATTATACTGGACGAAGCTACATGAAAATTTGCAGGCTTTTAAAAGATTATAATACTATT